>NC_058379.1:72076129-72409700 GCF_018350175.1 Felis catus | reverse complement strand
TGTCAAGATATAGAGTGAGAAAAAGTGACCAGGAATCTTATCCAGCCGAAACCAACATATGAGGAAACTATGTAGTTATGTTTAGCAATGACATAGCTGCTTTGTAGTTTAAGTGGTGCTTAACAGTTTGAACATGACAGTTTAAAATTTTTGGTCAAGGGTTTTACTCTAGCCAATGTTCTCTAATTGAGGAATAGAAGCAATAATGGTAAATAAAGGAAACTATTTCATTATTCCTTTCCAAAGGGGCCCAAGATAGGTATTTGGCTCTCCTGGGGGATACATTCACTTTAGAGTATTAAAATAAAAAATACACAATCAGTCAGGAAAGAGAAAAGTTAGTCTCAAGAAAAAGAGTACAGATGTTACCTCACACCTGTCAGCATGGCTAGAATAAAAAACTCAAGAAACAACAAATGTTGGCAAGGATGAGAAAAAGGAACCCTCCTGCACCGTTAGTGGGAATGCAAACTGATTCAGTCACTGTGGAAGACAGTGTGGAGGTTCCTCAAAAAATTAAACATGGAACTAACCTATCATCTAGTAATCACACTATTGGGTATTTACCCAAAGAATATGAAACCTGATTCAAAAGGATGTCTGCACCTCTATGTTTATGGCAGCATTATTTATAATAGCCCAATTATGGAAGCCTCCCTATCTATCATTGATAGATAAACGGCTAAAGAAGAGGTGGTATGTACATACAAGGGAATTGTATTCTTCAGCCATTTGCAATGATATAGATGGAGCTAGAGAGAGTCTTCTGCTAAGCGAAAGAAGCCAGTCAGAGAAAGACAAATACCACATGATTTCACTCATATGTGGAATTTCAGAAACAAAACAAATGGGCAAGGAGGGAAAAAGACAAGTCACGAAATGGATTCTTAACTACTGAGAGCAAACTAACAGTTACCAGAGGGGAGATGGGTGGGGGATGGGTGAAATAGATGATAGGGATTAAGGAGTACACTTGTCATGATGAGCACTGGCTGACATATGGAATTGTTGAATCAGTAATATAGCACATGTATGTTAAAAAAAAGAAAAAAAAGAAAAAAAAAGAAGTAGAACTTCATAGAAATTCTAGACTGGCATGAATTTGAGGTCTCTGATCTGATGGTTGGTTTAGATTTTGATGGGTAGGAAGAAGTAGGGAAAACGAGCCACAGGAGGAAAGAGAGCAAGCAAAGCTCAGAGGTAGAAAATTGCATGGAATGACTATGGAAGGAAGAACACTACAGTAGAGTTCAAGTCAGAGAATGGCAGGAGACTACAGTTTTGGAAAGGTGGCATGAACCTCCATCCTGAATGATGAGTCCAATGTATTTAACAGAGGAACCTGTAAGAGCAGAGGTATCGTCATCAGAAAATGGATTCTTGGGAATAGAGTCAAAGGAAGTGGGGAGGGTAATTGCTTCTGGGTCTGAATTTCTGGGTTTGATGTGATGGGGAGGAGCCCTGTAAACCTCTGAAAGGCCCAGGTAAGAGGTCAGAGGTAAGGATTACTATTAAGAGTCACTAGTATGTGTAACTTTGACATTCTTAGTGATTAAATTTACTTCTGGAACTAAGTAGCATGTGAGCAACTTTACTTTCTCATTTCCCATTATTATTGGAAGGTCAAGGAAGTAGAACAATTAAACCTGACTACACTGATTCCGAAAAACAAAAGAGGCTATGGTCAGTTAGGGAGAGAGAAGATTAAAATGGTCTCCAAATTCCTGAAATGTTCTCTTTAGCAGAAGAAAACTTCTTCTGCTGTCAATCATCACATCTATTTTGAATCGGATAACGATCAGTCAACCATTTTCTAGGTCCCCTTTATACTAGCATATTTCTTCAAAGCACAGTACACTCTCAGGACTGAAATTCATCACCCAGAAATTATTTATGACATGCAAAAATTCACCTTTCCCCTCTAATTTCTCATAGGCTGTCACTTCTATTAGGAATATTGAGCCAGGTTAAAGCTCAGAAAACTTACTGCTAATGAGGCCAAGGACCTAGGTTCTCATTAGTTAGCATTAGGGAAGAAAAGAAAAACACATTACTTTCCATAGACTGTATCCCTAATGCCATCCAGTTAGTTCTGCCAAGGAGTGTGCTTAATTTAGGAAAGATCCACTTCCCTACGAATAAAAGCATAGGCTGGCTTTCATGGTTCGCTTCTGGGCACATACTGGGGATCATGTGAACAGAAAGCCCTTAACAAATATTTGCTGAATGGTGATACAATACTCTTTAAATAAGAAATCCTGAAATAAAAATTATAAGGTTCCCTTTTCCTCAAAATATTACACAGTAGTGTTCAAGCATGTTCTCTGAGAGTAGCTACAACTTCTTTTTCAGGATATGAAAGATGTTCCTATCACATTACTTGACTTTATGGCATGTTGCTCTATCTGTGATGATTTTTTCATCCTCATTCTGTTCAACGAAAAATGATGAGAATTATTGAGCTAAAGGGAGAGCCATCTGACAACGACTTTATAATGAGTTAAGTGTTGAACAGCAGGCCTTTCTGCTGCTGAACTTGAAAGACTGATACCAGCTTTTCCAAATTTAGAAGAGAATCAGAGGTGCCACCAACTCCATCTATGAGATGGACCATTCATTATAGCTAAATGCGTTCAGTGGAGATTGCCCACAAGGTACTAAAAAGATGGGGGTTCTTTTTAATACGACTTCCCTATGTTCTGTGTAAAACAGTTTCATGGTGAAAGGGATTTACAAACTTAGGAAAATTTAAAGAGGGTTTACCACCATAAGACTCTTCAGAATGTTTCCTATGCTCATGGGATTTGTTAATTTTAGGAGCAAAATATAGGAAATAGGACTTGTGAATTTTAAGAACAAAAGAGAGAAAATTTCCCAAATACATTTATCCCTTATTTAAGAATACACTTTGGGGGCACCTGGCTGGCTCAGTCGGTTAAGTGTCCGACTTTGGCTCAGGTCATGATCTTGTGGTTTGTGAGTTCGAGCCCCGCTTCGGGCTCTGTGCTGACAGCTCAGAGCCTGGAGCCTGCTTCGGATTCTGTGTCTCCCTCTCTCTCTGCCCCTCCTCTGTTCACACTCTGTCTCTTAACAATAAATGTTAAAAACAAATTAAAAGAAACACTTTGTGAATCATTATATTCCAGTTAAAATCAGAGAATGAGCCTTGTGGAAAGTTTAAATCATTGTCAACTCTGTGTGCCTTCCCCTTAAAAAAGAACAATAATTTAAAAGTTCCTAAAAAGAATAGTTGCACATTGAGGAAAAAAATACCAGTAGAGCCAGAGTTTATTATGAAATTATCAAAACATTAAAGATACCATGTAATTATAAAAAATATAAAAAGTAACATTTAAAGCTACTGATAGGGTGTGTAATCCAGTAAATACGTGATTGGCCATATTAAAAAAAAAACCCAAAACATAAGGCCAAATAAAAACTATATGCACATCTAGTACAAAACTTCTTTGTCTTTTATGTTGAAGATGTATGGAACATACACTGGATGCTCCATCATTATTATTTCATTTTATTTTTTATTTATTTTTCATCATTAATATTTTAAATGCAGTATTAAGAGTGGTCACAATCCTTTCTATCCTAATATATACTTCTGTTCCTAAAGCAAACTTAATGAAAACATTTTTTTTAACTTTTTAAATGTTTATTTCAAGAAAGACAGAGAGAAGGGGGAGGGGGTAAGAAAGAGAGGGAGAGAGTACTACAAGCAAGTTCCACACCCAGTGCAAAGCCTCATGCAGGGATTGATCCCATGGCCATGAGATCATGACCTGAGCTAAAATCAAGAGTCAGACACATAAAACTGACTGAACCACCCAGGCACCCCGAATGAAAACCTTTTTTAATTAAACATGTCTTAAAATTTCAATTATCCAAAAATAAGATATAAAAGTTAAACTATTAAGACATATAAATACATTTGTAAAGTATGTGTTCTATATAATATCAAACTCATTCAAAGTAACAGAGATTAATTTTATTTAATGTTCAAATATATGTTCACAATCATTTTGTTAGAATGGCCATAAGCTGATTCCTCCACATACCTACCCAGTTCTCAATGGAAGCTTTCATTTTCAATGCTTATCAATGAAAGACCAAGAAATACACAGATATGCATGTTGTATTCGTAAAAACTAAAAAAAAAAGGTCACCATCTAATATTTGCAATCTTCTGTTATAAATAAACAAGTCTCCTCATTTTATGGAAATATCATGAGATGTGTTCTAGGCATAAATGGAGTTCTATATTTCAGAGAAATGAATTTATTGACCTCTTAAAGATACTTGGGATTGTTTGCCATTTTTGCACCCTTCTTTAAAGTTCAGAACACCTAGTAAACCTCTGATCAAGGACTAAGGAAGGATGTCTATGCAGCAGAGTGTTTTTATTTATCTTTCAGAATTTATCACTGTTTTTCATTATATAAAAGAGAACGAGACTATCTATTAAATTATGTAACCCTTTGAGTTGCATGCAGTATCTCCCTGGGGAACCATTCTCAGTACACATTTGAATGTATGCATGAAAATTTAGCATGCATCACCTCTTCTGAAAGTATTATAAGATGTTCAGAATCAGACAGGATGTTAGCTTTAAATGTCTGGCCAGGAAGACCCAGGGACAATGAATTACAAAAAACTCATTGCATCTATACATCATAGTGAAAGACAGAAATTATGTCAGGGTGTTATACACTGCCATGGAATGGATTCTTGAACATCATAGTTTGCAAAAGAGAGGGCTCATTCTATAGGCCTGTACCTAGAGTTGTTTGATTTGATTTTAGGTTCTTACAAAGAAGAAAAACACACGAATAGGAGACAGGTTCCTGCACTGGACTAGAAGTGGGTGTAGTGGCTGGGCATATGTATTTGAAAAGAGCATTATACCACTGACTTAAAACCTCTTGGGGACAGGGGAGAAGCAAAGATGGCCAGGAACAGAAATCCCATTTGATTCTGATTCACTTGGACTAGAAGGGGCACTGAATTTACATTTTAATGGTGATGCAGATGCTGGTGGCTCTTGAATCTCTCTTTCGGCCATGATGCTAGCTAAGAAGTGCAGTACAACTGGGGGAGGATGCCATCCCAGAGGGGGACTTTGCTACCTTAGTTTGGGCTGCTGTAACAAAAGGTGATAGACTGTGTGGCTTAAACAACTAACATTTATTTCTCATAGTTTTGGAGACTGGGAGAGTGAGATCAGGGTGCCAGCACGGCTGGGTTCTGGTGAGAGCCCTCCTCTGGGCTTCAGGCTTCCAGCTTCTCATTTTATCCTCACATGGCAGAGAGCAGAGAGGAAGCAAGCTCTCTCATGACTTTTATATAAGGGCACTAATCCCATTTGGGAGGGTTTCACCCTCATCAACGTGGGGGGACACGTTCAGTCTGTAACACTCAGGGATTCTTTACCACTTTAGTAATGGGTAAGTCTGAGCCCATTTCTTCTCTCATGTTTGCTGACTGGGTTCCCTACTTCTAGAAGGAAGTACTCATTTCAGAGCAAAAAGCCACAGCAGCAATGAGTAAATCCTTTTGTGCATCTCAGAGATGAATATTTTTAATGCTCAGGGTGAAGATATTTGCCTGATAAAAGAAATAAATCTGATTGTTCTCCCCACACTAAGTAACCACTCATTTTTATAGTGAGGGAACCCTGGAAATATCCCTTTACTCATTAGCTTTGAAAACTGCCTGAATGTTTTTGACTTCTGAGGCTATTTGACACTTTATGCTAATACATGTTTGAAGGAAAACACATTTCATCTAATCAGGCATTGTTTAGACACCTGCCACCTAACTCTGATTCCTATATATCTTTCATTGCCCTGTCTCAGATGAAGCATCAGTTCTTAAATTAACTCATTAGTCATGTAGAATAGCATTGGGTGGGGGAGGGGGGAGGGATGATTTCTTATACCAAAGTAAATAAAAATGTCATGGATTTATAATTAGCTTCCATCTAACTCCTTAAATCTGTGTGAGACAATTCTTAGTTTGAGAAATGTGTTCCATATTTTCTTTTTGACACTCCCACTAAGCTGGCTTTGAGAAAGCTCATGATCCTTTTTATTAAAAGAACAGTAATACAATATAATTGACATGATGGTTAATTAGCTAATTTCTTCAGAGTACTTGTCAACTCCTCAGAGAGGGTAATATTAATACAGAGAATTGTTATAATGAGACCAAACTGCTCTACACCTCATTTGAAGCAACATGGCACCGGGTCTGGAGTTAGACATTTCCTAACTGACGATGACATTCAAAATCACCTCTAATTTAAACCCAGATTCTGATATCTATTATATGAGTAGCCTTGGACAAGTTCTTCAATCTTGCTCTGTTTCCTCATCTGCAACATAAAGATAGTAAGTGCTACCTCTTAGGGTTTTTGAGATTGAAATGAAATAATAAAGTGCTTACAATCCTGCTTTAAATAAGATTTCAGTAAATATCGGCCATTCGTTTAGGAAGATGGATAAATGGGAACCTTAACAGCTTCAAAAAATACAGTAATCCCCCTCATCCTGTTTCACTTTCTTGCATTTTCATTACCTGTGGTCAACTGCAGTCTGGACGCAGATGATTCTCCCTCTGATAAACCCAGAAGGTGAAGAGTAGCCTAATGGTATGTCTCAATGTCTACGTCATTTACCCCACTTCACCTCATCAAGTAAGCATTTTATAATCACAAGAAGAAAAGAAGAGTAAGTATAGTACAATAAAATATTTAGAGAGAGACCACATTCACATAGCTTATATTATAGTCTATTGTTAGAACTGTTCTATTTTATTATTGTTAATCAGTTACTGTGCCTAATTTACAAGTTAAACCTTATTATAGGTAAGTACGTATGGGTAAAAAGCATACTATACATGCTCTATATAGAGTTCATTACTGTGGGTGGTTTCAAATATGCACTGGGGATCTAGATGTAGCCTCTGTTGAGAAAGGGGGACTACTGTATAGGTAAGAGACAGCTATGGTAGATTATCAAAATGTTTCAGACTCACCTGGCTCTCTGAGTTCTGGTCATTTATATCTGTGGTTGAATTAAGCTAATTTTTTTTTCATATCTATTTACTAGCTACATGTTATTTGCTGGTATATGATGGCATTCTAAATCAACTAACAGAGAACAAAATGTGAATGAGTATAAATAAATGAGTGAATGAGACAATTGGTTAGGAATCAGGAAAATTAAGTGCTAATCCCATTATCGTCATTAGCTACATGGCTCAATCCCTTAATTTCCAACACCTCATTTCACAAAAGCAATGTGAGAGGACTGGGTAGAGTAAAAACTACTATACAAACAAAAACTATCATTAAAAAATTGAGGTTTTAAAATATAAGATTTCTTTCCAAACTGTTTAACCCAATTTAATCTGTTCTATTTTGTTCAATAATCAAATCTTCTGTGTGCCTTTCTCCCTAAATGAATGGATAAGTCAATCTCCTGAACTCAGTGATCATGCCTTCCACTTCTTCAATGTTGCACAGCCCTTCTCCTAATTGTGAGCATAGAAAAGGACCCGATTTCTATGATGGATCGTACCTCATGTTACTATTGCTGGGTCTAGCAATAGTTCAATTTTTCTCATAGAATTTTTGAACCCTTTAAGATTATGCTGATTTGTTGACTTAGAGACATTTACTTTGCCTCTTGGGGTCTGCAAAATAGGTGTTATTTTAAAAATAAATTTCACATTTAAGACATTTTTGTGAGACCTGATTTTACAACAATTATTTTTCTTTCTGTGAATATACCAGTACACCATTCACTTGAAACCCTGAGAGTGACTAAGTCTCAGTCTTCCCTTGTCATTCTTTCTCTTGTAGTAACTTTTTTATTTTTATCATTCCCTAATACATTTTTATTTTTTTATAAAATAAAATGTAGACCATCTCATCCTATGGGCATATAAATAAACACCTGCAAATATACATAAATCACAGATGCCATATAACATCTGAAGAGATTTCTTGCAAAAAGCATAGGTCAAATACAATGAAGAAGGGTCTGAAGCTGCATGTTTGATTTTTATTCTATCTCATCTCATCTCATCTCATCTCATCTCATCTCATCTCATCTCATCTCAACATGAGAGACAGAGCAGAGGAGAGACAGAAAGGGAGAGGGAGAGAGACAGAATCCCAAGCAGGCTCCAAACTGTCAGCACAGAGCCCCACATGGGGCTCAGTCTCACAACCATGAGATCATGACCTGAGCCAAAATCGACAGTCAGAAGCTTAACCAACTAAGCAACCCAGTGCCCCCGTTTGATGTTTTTCTTTTTTTATTAGATAAAATCATTTGGTTTAAATCAAACAACTTTTTTCTTGACTCCTATTTTGATTGCTTTTGTGGGAAAATATATTCACCAATAGGATATTAGAAATCTATAAAGGTAATTGCATATATTTACACATAATTCTGCAACTATGATTGCCAACTTTTAGCACGGAGCTCGTTTTTCTTATCGTATTCTGCCTTATTTGTATGCTCAGTGTGTTTTTTTTTTTTAACAAAATGAAAGATTTTTTCAATGACATTTTATCATTTTCTTTGTTTCATCCAGAGTTTCAGAATAGAGGGCTGCCCTCCCTATTTGGCAATCCAAACATACATGTTTCTTGTGGAGGATTTGGGTCATGTCAGGTAACATCTTCCTGGGGTTATTCTAGACGAAGAATAGTGATCTGAGATGATGAAAACTCAACAGAA
Organism: Felis catus; assembly: GCF_018350175.1. NCBI lineage: Eukaryota > Metazoa > Chordata > Mammalia > Carnivora > Felidae > Felis > Felis catus. The sequence goes on along the minus strand of NC_058379.1, from coordinate 72,400,941 downwards.
AGAAGCATTTGGTGACACCCCTGAACAGACAGTGTCATGGGTACCCAAGGTCGGAGGGAGAATTTTGAAGTAATGGGGGAAAATATGTGTTTATCACCAACTTCAATGCACTGAAGGTAACAAATTACAAATGATGATGAGATTCAGTGCTTCATCAGCGAACCCACTTCCCTAGTGATTAATGATATTGAGCATCCTTTCTTACTGTTATTGGTTATTCCTATATCTCTTTGTTAAAGTATCTGCACACACATAACCATACACACACACACACACACACACACACACACACACACACACACCATGGACAGTACTATATCATGCCCATATATACTGTATACTGCCTGATCAATACTGTATCATGTATGTTACTGTAAATACTTTCAAAATATATGTGATTTCAGAGAAAAGCCATATTTATTCTAGACAGAAATGAGGATTATGTAAAGGGTAGGAAGTTTCCATTTGAGCCAGGATTTCAGTTTATAGGTATGATTTGGACAAGGTCTTGATTATTTAGTACATGAATTCAGGATCCATATTCATGCTATTGTTAGTTACAATGCTCATTTCCATGTAAGTGAGTTAATCCTAATTAAAATTGTGGAAATGCAAAAGTGAGGGGAATTTAATGTGAAATAGGAAAGAAGGCACATTACAAAGAAAAGAGGTTTTGTGTAGTAGGATAAAAGCTGATTATGGCAAATCTGACTATCAGGCTAAAATCAGGCTGTTTGCTGGCAATAGAGAAAATTTATGGACAATTTTCAAGAAGGAAGCTGATATAATCAGAGATGTTTTAGTCACATCAGTCAGAAAGCAGGAGGAAAAGGGATGGAGTCTAATAAAAAGACCATAGGATGAGACCGGATACAACTCTATAAGAGGCCAAGTAGTCCCTATTGAAGGGGTAGATAAAGGGAAGGAAGGCCACAAAGCAAATGCAGGAGGATGAACAGAAGGACAAGAAGCCAAAGACAGAGATGCGTTCCAAGAAAAGGGAATGATAAAGCCTGCAAGATGAGGCTTGATGATTAAGAAAGAACAACACATGGGCACCTGGGTGGGTGGCACTCTTGGTTTCAGCCCAGGTCATCATCTCGTGACTTCATGGGTTTGAGCCCTACGTCGGGCTCTGCACTGATAGTGCTGAGCCTGCTTGGGATTCTCTTTATCCATCTATCTCTGCCCCTCCCCCTGCTGGTGCTGTCTCTGTCTCTCTCAAAATAAACTTAAAAAAAAAAAAGAACACACAGAAGTCATAGATGATCTTGATGAAATTAGTTTCAGGAAAATAATGCAGCAGAAGCAGATGGCAGCATTTGCAGAGTCAGGAGAGGTACAGGAATTAGAGACACTAAATGTGATTCTACTTTTAAAAATACTGCCATGAAGGGAAGAACAGAGAACATGAAGTTAAAACACGCTTTGTTACTACGTTAGTAAGTTGATTGTGTCAAATGCAAATGAGGAGGCCACTAAGGGAGAGGTTGAAGATATAAGAGAGAAAGAGAGGATAATGAGTGAGACCCTTGAGAAATCTGGAGGCTATGGAACACAGGGAGAGGGATGGACACTAGAAAGGATGGGTCTTCCCAGAAGCCTGGGGAAGGAAGGAGAGGAGAATAGGGACCATGCTGCTTAACCTGTAGGTCTGGGAGCAAGGTAGGCACCAAGCCACGCTGGAAGGACATAATGCAGAAGGACCTGAAGTTTAGTAAGGATGGCTGGATCAGCTAGCAATAGCTGGTTGCCAAGTTACTTGTCCCAAGGCATAACTACTATTAGCAATGGGCTGAACTCCAAACACCAACCCTCAGGATGGAGTAATTTATTTCATAACATTCGGTATTCATTATTTACTCTGAATTTTTTTATTAATTTGTTTTTAATACAAAAGTAGACACTTTTACAGCATAACCTTATTATTTCTTTTGTGGAGTACAGAATGCAATATTCTATACAGTGAATTTTTAGCCATTAATATAGTAATAGAAACCCTTAATCTGATCATCAATGTATGTCAAAAACTACTTCCTGAGGGAAGTACAACTTCATCCCATTTTCTTTATACATGGAATGATTTAAAAAATTTTTTTAATGTTTATTTCTTTTTGAGAGAGAGAGAGAGAGAGACAGAGTGTGAGTGAGAGAGGGGCAGAGAGAGAGGGAGACACAGAATCCAAAGCAGGCTCCAGGCTCTGAGCTGTCAGCACAGAGACTGATGTGGGGTTCAAACTCACAAACCATGAGATCATGACCTGAGCCAAGGTAGATGCTTAACCTACTGAGCCACACAGGTACCCCTATGTGGAATAATTCTTAGACAGAATTCCATCATAAGTCTGATTTTTAAAATCTGTTATTGACTTGTCAGCACCCTAGAAGATCTGTACTTCAGATCTGTGTGAGGAGTTTTATTTTCAAATTATCTTTCTCTAGCTCTTATCAAAAACCCAATTATACTTTAGAGTATTCCATGATGGAAAAAAAATCTGATTTAATGCCTATAAAAATCTGATCATAAGAGAATAATATACCTGGAAGATATTACTTTAGCTTCCTTATCAATGTCATTAGAAATTTGTAATTAATTATGATGCCATTAATTTTTATTGAAGATTGATATAAATACTAACCACATGGTTATATTTTTGGTAAAATCTACCCAGAAAGAAACTATCCATATAATAAGTTCCTTTTAAAATTTGGTACTTGTGAAAAATATATATTTCAACTGTCATGCTTCCTATTACAACAAACACAAGAAAAATATGTGTACTATGTTTCCTTTGTTTACTTTTTGCCTTGGACAGTAAGAAGCTCAGAGTCAAATTTGGTACGATATGCAGGTAGTTAACTCCAGTACCCATTTCTAGGACAACGATTTCCACTTTATCCTCATTAATTTGCACATATATTTATTATTTCTTTCATAAAACAGACTCCAAATACCCCAAGCTTACATCTAAAGCCCTTGCTATGTCATAAAATGCTAATTATGAAAAGTGTCAAAAACAAATGACTTGATAGAACCTCCTGTCAACATTTCGTATTGAGACTTCTCTCAGAGTCGTGTCCATCCTGGTTACTTTAGGATAGAATGTACACATTGACAATTTAGTTTTGATTTGTTAAAAGCTAATTATAATATAATAAGAACTGTCTCTTCAAATAAAAGAAAAACAGATTTTTTTAAAACTATATGATGTAACAGAATCGAAAATGTAATGAGCCAACTCTGCAAATTATGTAAATTCATAAAGCTCATTATAAACTATCGCAATTCAAAGCACACATTCACACCGGGCCTGATCCAGCTGTCCTAAAGCAAGTGAAACTCGGCAGGAGACCAGAGAAATCTCTGTGTTGAAATTTTTTATGTTAAAGTTATACAAACTAACTCCTGAAGGTGCCAAACAGAAGTAAGAGCAGTCATCCTTTTTGCTACCCACGGAGGATAAAACGGGATCTTTCAAGAAAGGATATTTGTTCTGAACTGCCAAAAAGTATCTTCCCCTGAGACACATACTTAGTTGTCAATTGACATTGAATTACTCAAATATCTGTATTTTTTTAGTATATGTGCTGCCGAAGTGAGCACAAATATCTGTATTTTTTATTTAGTGGTCATACACAAAAAAGTATATTCTCAATCCCTGTAGGGCAGTAAGAGAGGGAAGCTTTATTTTCTTCTTTTAAAATCAGCATCTAATTTTTCTAGTTGGCTAGGAATTCTGTAACATGATGGTAGTTTTGATACTAAGTAATCCTCAACATTATTCAAACTGGCATAAACAATAGAATTGGCTTACACCACTGGAGGTGCAGAGGTAGGATGGGGGGCGGAAACGTCTCACATGGTAGAACCCCAGCTCTGGCTTTGTTTCTTGGGTATATTCCAGGCTTGATTGTCCTCCATGGAGAGACTTTGTCCTCAATGTGGCTTCCTTCAGGGTCACAATTAGCTGCTACCAGCAAGCAACTAGGACAACATGTTTTCTTAATCACTCTCAGTGGAAGAAAGTAAAAGTAGTTTCTTGTTGCTCCTCTAAGAACAAAGAAAAACTTTCTTAAGATGCCCTCATAATCCTTTCCTCAAGTCTCATTGGCCAGAATTTGTTCATGGCATTATTCTGTAGCCACTCATTGACAAGGGTTACCAAAATTGTCACAGACTGATCTGGACCAATCTCTGAAACTTGTATTGGGGTCTCCCCTAAATGACACAAAGAGTGCTGGGGAGGACTGGATTTTCAGTCAAAATCGAGGTACTATTAGGAAAGACAAATAGTGGGGTGGATACTGGTCAATAGTCAACAACCCATATGTATTTATTCTGTATTTATGGAGCATCTAATATTAATCCATTTATTCATCCATTGAATGTTTACTGAGCATCTAGTATGTTCCTGGCAGTCTACTAAGCCAAAAGATAAAAGGCAGTAGCAGCAGAACAATTGATGGGCTGAAAGCCCATTAGATTTGAGAAAGTCAAGAAATTATTTAACTAGAATATTAAGTAGGGTGTCCACATTTAGCCTCTGGTTTAGGGCTAAAATGTGGGAAAAGAATTCTGTGACGGATTTAAGAACAACGGCATTATTTTTGAAGTTCAATAGACGTTAAAGGAAACTCTGTTGAGGGTAACCAAATCAAACATGACTAATTCCCAAGCAAGAGTAGTCTTAAATGTCAGACTCCATTAAGTAATTGGGCACATAGCTTCAAACAATATGATTAAAAAAGCTGACAGCTTATAAAATGAGTTTAATTTAATGTCTGTATCAAATCAAGACTGACCAACCATCATCTTTAAATGACCCCCACTCAAAATAAAACAAGTAGTGCTAGTGTCCATGTTACTACTTTTTTCACTTTGATTATGCATCTATTTTGTAACATTGGTGAGGCCAAAGTAAGTAAGTAGGTGAATTTAATATCAGCTTGCAAAAATTATCTTTGCTATTTATAAGCACATATGATCTTCCTAGAAATAGACATATTTGCACCCAAAAAAATACACCTTTTCTTTGAAATGTTTTTCCTTGTCCTCTTCTCAGAGAGCATTATTTTACATATAATAGTTCATGAGAAATGCACATGCTATTACTCACCACTCTGCTTCTTCTTCCTGGGTACCCAGAAAGACCACATTTCCCAACATCCCTTACAGTTAGACTGAGGGCCATTTGATTACATTTCAGCCTACATAATGTGGGCAGAAGAGATAGCCACGTCTAGGTCTGTTCCTAAAGATAACCGGTGCCTCTGTCCAATTTCTAAGGAATCTAAGACGTTTCTGGTTCAGGCACAAACTATATAGCTTCATGATCCCTGTAGTCTTTACTGTAGTAAAAGTCGAACACTCTATTCTTTGAATCTTCATAAACTCTTATCGCTTCTGTGCCTATATCCCCAATATTTCCTTTACTTAGAACATGGAAGTTCCCTGGCTTTATCACCTTAGGGAAGTCACTCATCTCTTATAGGATACATTAAATTTCATCTTCTTTTCTTTTTTTTTTTTCAACGTTTATTTATTTTTGGGACAGAGAGAGACAGAGCATGAACAGGGGAGGGTCAGAGAGAGAGGGAGACACAGAATCGGAAACAGGCTCCAGGCTCTGAGCCATCAGCCCAGAGCCTGACGCGGGGCTCGAACTCACGGACCGCGAGATCGTGACCTGGCTGAAGTCGGACGCTTAACCGACTGCGCCACCCAGGCGCCCCTCATCTTCTTTTCTAACCTTCTTTAGAATTCCATCTTTGAGCTCTGTAAATTTGCAACTGCAAGCAGCTGTTCACACTTTGTTGCCGTCCAAACACACTTGATAATATCCAGGATTTAAGGGATTATTCTGGCTATTCCTTCACTAGACATGTATCGTGAGAGATCATCTATTCTCCTTCAACACCTACTCATTGTTCATGACCCAGATAAAAATCCCACTGTCACCATAAGGCCTTCCTTAACCATTTAGCCCTGAAGTGAATCCTGAATTTTTATAGCAACTGTTTGCAACTCTTTGAGTTAATAATAAATAGGTTTGAGGTATCTTCGATATTGTTGTCCTGATATACTTTTAATTCTTCTATTTATTTTCCTCTGCACTATAAGTGATTGCATTAGTTGGTCCAGATAAAATTAGGAAATATTAGTTGCGATGTTTATTATTTCATTTCCTTACTGTATTACCCTTGCCTACATCCAAGTAACCATGTTCTCACAACTCCCCCCATCGTACACACAAGGAAAGCTGAGCATTTTCATATGAAAAAGACAAAACCCTAAAGGAAACTAGTTTGTAGTTGGGGCTGTAAATATAAGACTAGAAATAAGTTAAATGAAAAGGCAGATAACCTCTGCTTGACCATATAGATCACCTGGGTGGAGCTGAAAGAGGTTAGATTTGGATCATCCCAGAGAAGGATCCTGGAGCCTGGCCCCTGGGCCAAATCTGGGAAGAGTGGTGGCAAATGACAGAGACTCTAGAGGTTCAGGGGAAATCTGAAAGATGGGGGGACTTATTCTTTCCCATGTGGGTGAAGGCCATGGTGTTAATAAGCCTCATGGAGGATGACTCAACACCACCAGCATGCTACATGGTGTAACAGAAAGGGTGGAAGACCAAGACCTGGGAACGTGTTGCAGACCCAGATAGACCTGGGCATGGGCATCGGAATACCATACAGCTCTGGGAGTTACAGTGAGAGGCTTACACACCTGAATAAGCCAAGGAGTTGGGATGAAGTAGATGCAAAGTGACCTATGGAAGCCTACAAACAGGAAGTCAAGGCATGGCTATGAGTTTGGGTTTTACCCTGGGACAGCAGACAAGATATTTCCTTACCTTTTGAGGCTACTGAATAGGGTTCTGAGTTACGTAAAGTCTATGGCACCCTAACTGAAAATTAAGGCTATGAAGTATTTTACTATTAGTAGGGGCAGCTGGTAATTTTTAAGATAGTTCTGCTGCTTAAGGAGACTGCCTTCATGGCTAAAAACACAGTATCATTAGGGGAAACAGGTCACCACTAGAGCCTGAATTTGAACAATAAGCTGACATGTCTGACATTTTTTTTTTTTTTGCATTTTCCTTTCTCTCCAGTGCAAAGCATTTATTTCCCTAACATTTACATGTTATTCACGTGCCAGGTGCAGTTCTAAGCACTTTATCAATACAAACTCATGCAATCCCCATAAAAGCTCTATAAGGCAGGTACTGCTATTTTCTCTTATGAAACAAATGAGGAAACTGAGGCACAGAATTTAAGTCATAGCCTCAGGCAGCCTGGCTCCAGAGCCTGTGCCCTTATCCACTTTCTGTGTTGCCTCTTTTTCAAACTTTATTTTATTGGACTTGGATTCCAAATAAAATCATACCTGAGCCACATAAATAAAAGCAAACAACAGAGAAGCAGCACTGACAGAAGCAGGGAAGAGGTATTTGAACAAATTATAACCTCACAGGTCTAAGCTTTTTTTTTCTGCAGAAACATGGGAGGTGACTTAGATGGAGTCTAAAATTTCTTGTAGCCTGGGCTACGGTAAGATGACATTTTTGACATCCTAAGGCATAGCTCTAATTACATTTTCTCAGTATACTGAGGTTCAGGCACAAGTGGGAAACTATTAAATATCATAAGTAAGTAAACTGCCACTGCTGTTAATTCACATTCTCGAATGAAATTATGGAAATGTTCAACTAATCATTTAAAATAATAGGATATCTTGCTTAGCTCCCAAAGGTGGGGCACGTTAGCAAATGTTGGAGAGGCAGTCTCAATCTAGGTATCTTGTGTACCGTACCACACACAGTGACTCTGGAATATAGACAGAGTGGGTATATGTAAGCCAGATCCAACTTGTGTTTGCTAGTCTACACATACGGGCCCCGATGAACCAAACCCTTGTGTAGTCCCGTCCCACCTGTTATGTTTCCTCTTGAAATCCAGTGGCTACCCTGTGAGAAGCTCAAGCTTCATGGACAGGACACACTGGGAGAACAGAAGCATTGAAATCAACAATCCCCACTGAATTCCCAGAAAAGCCAAAAACAGTAGGCAACAGTGCAAGTAAGCCACATTGGATGATTCTGTCAGATGCAGTGGAGCAGAAAACTGTCCACATCACATTGAGCAGAAACACTATGCAGAGGACCACAGTAAACCCACAGAATCACAAGAGATAACCAAATAGTTATTGTTTTAGGTTACTAAGTTTTGGGGTGCCTTGTTGCACAATATAGAGCAAAAACATATCTGTATCTGTATCGGCTCAAGTTCTGTAAAGTTACTCTGAGGATCACACGGCAGTAATTGGTCATGGGTACCTCACCAAGGATTTTAAGTCTAAGACTGTGTAATAGATACTAGAATTAGAACATCTACTATTCTGTAGGTGGTTTATATTTTGAAGGGGCATATTTTCCAAGTGCACAAAATTAAACTGAAGTAATGAAATATCAAACTTCCTATGAAGAACCTTCAGTTTCCCATGTGGAAAGAATACCGTTCAATGTGCCAGGAGAAAGTGGATTAAAACTGGTTACATCTGCAGCAGCAAAACAAGCTGACTATTCAGTGATACAAAAACTGTATAATATGCAGAAGCCAACTCATATTTTTTTGTAATCAGAAGGGAGACTATTTTGTGCCTTGTGATGTTTTACTGAGAATGTTAGGGCACTGCACTTGACAAATTAACCCTAGAACAACTCATATCTTGTTCTCTTTTTCCTAATGAGCTTGCTTGAGTGTTGAATCTACTGTAGATTCATTTTTTTTAAAGAAGATTTTTTTAAAAAAGAAAGAGGGGTGCCTGGGTGGCTCAGTCAGTTGAGCATCCCACCTTGGCTCAGGTCATGATCTCGGGACTCCTGGGTTTGAGCCCTTTATCAGGCTTGCTGTTTGCAGCATGGAGCCTGCTTCAGATCCTCTGTTCCCCTCTCTCTTTGCCCTCCCTCCCCCCACCCAATCATGCTCTCTCTCAAAAGTAAGTAAACATTTACAAAACAAAGAGAAAAAAAATTTAGGAGTAGACTTCTTCAGAAAAAGCGGCTGATCTGTGGAGTCAGAATAGTTATTCTCACCCCTTCACTACAGCTGAGGGGTGTAGTGAACAATTCACATGTTGTATATGTGAATATTATGTGGCTAACACTCCATGAAAATCTACTTAAAGGTAGAGCCCGAATCCTACTTTTCCATAGTTTACAATCTTCCCAGAATCCCAAATTTCCTTGTGGCTTCTTAACACCACATGGTTGCCAGTAAATTATTCTACTCCTTTCTGAGAGTTCCCTGAAGCATCATTCTGCCAGTCTACCAAGTTTACATCTTTTGATTACATTGATACGGAAGCTACTGTGAGTGGTTCGGAAACAAAGTGACAATTGGTTCCTGCCTCATCTCATTTGTTACCCTCTGGTTGCTCAGAGCATAATACATGTCTCCTTAGTAGACACCGGAAATGACTTTCAGCATCTGGTACAAGGAGATCCTTAGACGTGACTGCTAAAGATAGCAGCCAAGTACCAATGTCATCCTGAACTCTCAGGTTTTGGATTGATTTGTTTCCCTGTGGTCACTGTTGAAGTGTCTTCCCCCAGCTGTACCGCATGCTAATTCTTTAAGGGAGTGTTTTCCCCCCAGAAAAGCTACCATACGGACCCAGCTTCTTGACAGCTCAAGTGACATTTCCTTAGTGGGAGCTTCTGTGCCACAGTCACCAAAGTAAGACTGCTTTTCTCATCATTCTGCTTCTCTTTTGAATCCAGAAATACCTACAGCTTAGAGTCATATCAGTTCAACATATTGAAAATGTTCCTTATTAAATCAGTCATAGCTTTGGGGTCCCCTCCCTTACCACTTAGAGTACTGTCATATCTCAAAACAAGGGATGCAAAGTATCTCTTGAAACTTGTAAGCTCACTGACCAGATTTCAGGAGGTCAGGGACACACACACACAAACACCCCTCATCATTCTCTTCTACACCAAAGGACAGGTCTGGATATCTTTAGGGAATAAAGGGGATTTCATTTAGTGACTAAGAACAATCTGTGTTTTGTTGAGAGACTGGAGAATGTGATACTGGCTCATTTAAAAACACCAACAACAATAAAATAAATACAGAAAAGAAAAAAGCAGAAACCATAAACCTGACCAGCAGTCTGAATGAGGGCCTATTAGACATATTTTGTAAAGTCATTTAAACTCTTAACCCCAACAATAACATGTCATTGACAGAGGTATCATGCCACTTTCTTGAATTCATTTGGTTCTTAAATACTACCACGATGGAGTTAAACTTCACTTTCTGTCTCCTTGAAAAGAGTAACTAGTCTCTACAGGCAAGAGCCTTGTTTTATAGTATTTGTGTGCTTGTTTTTATCAAGAACAAATTTTGCAGTACTAAGTTTCTAATACATATTTGTTGATTAAGTCATTTTTACATCCACTTCTCTTCCACTTTCTGGGAAAATGGAACAGATATTGATTGAGCAAATACTATGTTTCTGATAATGTACGAGGTGCTCTTTACAAGTCATTTTATTTAATCCTAAATGCAATTTAGAACAACAAACTGCAGTGTCCTGCCTTCTCCATTGGAAACATGTCTTATTAAGCCTAACGGTCTTTTTGAAGGCTCCAAGGCAGCTGATTCACTCTCTTTTTCTGTCTAAATCAAAGATTGCACATCTCTTGCTCTGAAATTTGCAGCCACTGTAGTTTCCTCCTCATTTCTGGCTATGCACTGGACCTCAGTCTTCCTAATGTTCTTTCATTTCTTCTTCGATAGAAATCCACAGTTCCTTTTCTGATTTATAAGTTTTACTGCAAGCCAAGAGAAGAGGGAAAACAAAGGGATGGGCCAGTTGTAGGAGGTTCCTATTTTCTGCTGTTAGGGGATGTCTACAGGACTGCTTCTCATTGAGGTGTCTGGCTTCTGGTTAAAACCCTAGGTGATTTTTTTTCAGGCTTGACTATAGTTGATTCCAAAGGCTTTAACCTGGCAGGCCCCTGGGGGGAAGCCGCCCTCCTACACCTGAGTTGGCACAGCCAATGCGCTGTAGCCTCTGAAGGAAGTTGCCGTCGAGGCCTCAGGCAACATTGCCCTCGCTGGCAATGGCAGGCCTCCTATGCGTATCTGCATTTCCAGCCCACACACCTCCATTCTGAGGCTTCATTTTCTGAGGCCTCAAGCAGAGATGTTTTCCTCAGGCACCACGTCCGGGCCTCCATCTGGGAGAGGAGGGAAACCATGCAGGCACTTTTCTCCACTCTGACTCGCTACTCAGCACTGTTCTTGTCCTAGCCCTTTCTCCCCACTTCCAGCCCCAGGGTCCACAAAACTGCAGAAATCTGTTCAGGGCTCCCTTGGCAGTGTGACAACCCCACTGTCTGTGCTGGTCAAACCGACCCCCCACTGGTGACATTTCCTGGGGAAAATGGAACAGGGAGACTCGAGTGCTTTTTCTAGTTTGCCTCTTGCTTATATTGCCGAGAAGTGACGAAAGATTTGAGTATTACTTTCATTTTGGCCTCTTTTCTTCAGGGCACACAATGACACTTAGTAGCTCAGTTCTCTCCAGCTCAGCCAAGACCTTGACACTCATTCATTTAAGGTGCCAGGCGACCTTTCTGAACCCCAGATTTAGACTTCACCACACCTTGCCCTCCTTCTGCCCTGGGTCACTCAGACATGTCCTACTGGATAGAATGCTCCTACTTCCCCGTCACTGGGCCTAATACTATGTAGGAACTGAGATCCTTTCAGAAGCTCCAAAGTCTCTGCTGCCAGAGGCAACATTTCTGAGGTCTTCCCAACCCCATGAAACCTTTAAATGTGTCTTCTGCATTAAGAACAAAAGCTAATAAGGCTAGTAAGACATTTCTTCTGTGCATGTAAGCAATAGGCACACAACGCAACAAGACTGCAGAAGTGAAAATCTCTGTCATAATAACAAATATCTTAAAAACGAGTTAACAAAATTGCAAGCTTTTAAAACAATGACTTTAATAAATGGGTTTGTGAGAGATGATAGAGCCTCAGAGACAAATTAAAATACTAATAATGAAAATGATAACAGCCTTTGCTACGGCCTGTGCTTTCACGGGCATTATTTTAAGTTGAACAACAGTCTTAAGAGAGTGAGGACCCGGTGTTAGTCTCATTTACACACAGATGGCTAATTAGCTACAAAACGTGTCACAACTGGAAAGAGGAACTTAGTGTCAGGTCTGTTTGACACCCAAGACTTTTATGCCTTGAAGATCATTGTCTAACACATTTTCTACACATATTCCTACCTATGTACAATTGATTGCTCTATTTCTGATCCTGTTTCAATGACAGAACCAGGATTGGTAGCTTGTGTTTCTTTGCTTTTCGTATATAAAATTGACTCTAACCACGGCAATCACAGAGATGATTGTTGATCCCACAGCAGTTGTAGCAGATTTCTGATATGACTCAGGGTGGGCTGAGGCCACTTCAGAAATGCAAAAATAATCGGTATAAGGACCACTCAAAGATGGGAGCTTTCAGCACACTTGTTCCTGTTGTTTTAATTTATTACTTAAATACTAGCATTTAAGTATTTAAATGCTATATATTATATTATATTTAACTATAATATTATCTGACATGTCTTCCCTTTAAAAGATTCCCCAGGGGGGAAAAATGTCTACTATAAAAATAATTAAAACTATGTTATTTATTCCTCTGGAAAACAGTGGAGGCGTGACTTTTTCTGATTGTATATTATACATTGATGAGAAAATAGTGTTTTTCTGATTCTAAAACTAAAATTTTGGATGTCTAAATATTTTTCCTTCTTTTGTTACCATTCTTCTTTAACAAAAGTAAAATTATAAGCATAGTCTTTATTGTTCTTTCCTAGTTCTTATTAAAATGTGTATTATGTCACCATTTTGCTTATGCAGCACTGTCACCCACTAAGATAAAAACCGTAAATTATAGTATTATATCAGCCCTTGGGTATTCAAAATAAAAGAGTTCTGTAATAGACCATCTGAAATTCTGCAAATCATATTAACATTTCCACCCCCACCCCCGCCCCCCACTGCCCCCGAAGCAAAACCAAGAAAAATCAGAGGTCTTTCCCCATAACTCTCTAATTCCTGGGGTGGAATATTGTGTTTAAGACACTTGAATTCTTTTACTCAAGGCAGGAAATCTATGAGGTATTGCTTGACATTCTAAAGCATTTTTGTTGGTAATCATGTCAAAAACCCCAATCAAAGGGCCCGATGACATAGTAATCCAGGGTGGGCCTTTCTGTAGGTATATTTCCCCCTTGCTACTAGCTCTGCTTGTGAGTTCACTCATTTATCAGGACACCAGTCATCTCTGGCTCATGGCCTCTTTCAACATGAACCACCACTAAAGAGTTTAGAGCAGAGAACATTAATAACTGGAAACGAGGAAGAAAACTACAGTGATTCATGGCTATTGGAAGTTCAAAGAACAACAAAATGATACACGTGGGAGAAACTTTGAAGGGTCATTTCATATTTTCTCTTCTTTGGGCTTTTCTTTCCTCCACTTTCTGCAACTATGAAATGGGAACAGTAATGGGCTTTGCTGGATTTTTGTGAAGGTTAAAGAAGATAGGGTATATTGAATGTGCATGGCACATAACAGACATTTGAAGGGCCTTTCAATAAATATTAGCCAAGTTCTCAGAGTTCACCTTCTGTAGGTTAATGTCCCCCATACTGTGGGTCAGGTTCTCTCCTCTTAGCATGCCTCTATCATAGCGTTTTCCAAATTCAATATTACATGTTTGGCTGCATGTCACATCTTCCTCCAGGCTGTGAGTTCCTTAGTTGCAGTGACACACATTATATATCATTTTTAGTGTGTGCTACAATTATAAGGCTCATAAGGAAAATAGGGCCCCCTGCAATGTGTGTGAGCTTGGACCAATAAATCATCAATGTCTCTGATTCTCTATTTCCTTGTCTTTCATGGAAATAGTAATATTTTAGTTCTGTCTATGTCATAGAGTTTTTGCAAGGATTAAGATGTATGCTTACAAGTTTACTGTTTTAGTGTTTATCATACTTGTGAAGCTTTCCTAGAATATTTATAATCTTATGTAATACAACCACAATGCATCAGTTTAACACTTAACCTCAAAAGGCATTCACACCGCATAATCCTAGGAGCATTCACACTGCATAATCCTAGGTACCCAGATTCACCCAAAGTACCCAGAACCCAGCACGATATATCCTCTAAGTATAAATTAGAAGATTGGTTAGAAGAGTAAAAATCAAAATTTTCCTATATAAGGCACATTTCTCTATATCATGAGTAAAAATAGCTGATATGAAGAAAATCATCAGCAGTATATACTAAATTCCAAGAATATAAGAAACACAGAGTTTCCCACGTGAAGGTCAAGCGCAGTGCTTCATTGAGCTCTTTCAGAAAGTAATTGATTTAAACGTCTTAGGGAACTTATTTTCCTAAGGCTTCTCAGTAAGAGATTTAAAAGTTAAACCCAATTGTGTGCGAAGGGCTTTCTCAAGGGTAGATAATCATCTAGCTGTTTATTTAAATTCATTATGTGAATAATATCTAATTTTGCAACGATTAATGTTTAAAGCTGTCAAGTGAGTTTGTCACATAATTTTGGCAGAGAAAAAGGCTATTATTTTACTTTTTATAGGGAATAATGATTTTGAAAAACAATGAGAATCAGAATTTGACTTTTCTGGCAACCACTCACCTCACTGTTATCTATCTATCTATCTATCTACTTACTTTTATTGTCCTTTTTAGTCTTAATACCTGGAGGATGAATCTGTTATGTAATTCAGTTATTGATATATTTCTATCTTGGCTTTTTAAAAACTTTAACCCCAGGGGCACCTGGGTGACTCATTTACTTAAGCCTCTGACTTTGGCTCAGGTCATGATCTCAGGGCTCATGAATTTGAGCCCCCCCCCCCACTCGCTCCCTGCTGACAGCTCAGAGCCTGGGGCCTGCTTCAGATTCTGTCTCAGGCTCTCTCTGCCCCTCCCCACTTGGCACACTGTCTCTTTCTCTCTCTCTCTCTCTCTCTCTCTCTCTCTCTCAAATATAAATAAACATTAAACAAATTAAAAGTCTTAATTCCAATATAATTAACACAGTGTTCTATTCATTTCAGGTGTACAATATAGTGATTCAACAATTCCATACATCATCTGGTATCCCCATCACCTATTTCACCAATCACCCTATCCACCTCCCTTCTGGGAAATTTGTTATCTATTGTTAAGAGTCTGTTTCTTGGTCTCTCTCTCTTCTTTTTCCTTTGCTCTTTTGTTTTGTTTTGTTTTTTTGCTTGTTAAATTCCACAGATGAGTGAATCATATGGTATTTGTCTTCGTTTGACTGAGTTATTTTGCTTAGCATGATACTCTCTAGTTCTATTCCTGTCATTGCAAATGGCAAGATGTCATCCTTTCTTCATGGCTGAATACTATTACACTGTACTTATATATACCACTCACTTTTAAATCAGGTACTTTGGGATATAATATAATGGAAGAGCCACTAAGTTGTTATAGATTTATTAAAACTACTCTCTAAATTATCTGTTTACTCAATGTTACAACTGGTTAGGAAGTATAGGCACACCTATCTCAAGCTGAAAATCCAGCTGTCAACTGTAATGCAGGCACCCTATGTGATCATTTAGGATGACTACTGATTGGCCATTATTGTCAAGAATAAAAGGATACCCAGCTGAATCTTTTGAACAACTTACTTCTCTCTCACTTTATTCATCTACTAATGGAAATAATAGGAACTACCTCAGAGAGTTTATTGAGAGTTAATTTTAAATATGAAAGATCTGGAAAAAACTTTTTCAGATTGCCTGGTTATAAAAGGCACTCCAAAAAGCATTAGCCCTCTTCTTTAAAAACAGTTCTTTAATGGGCTTTACCTTATTAAATTATGAAGGAGAATCTAGTGATCTAGACCCTACTGGGAATCTGGAACATTTTCCTACTAAATAATATGTTCTCTGTATAGAATAATGGTCTAAAAAGGCATATAAATAGTAATAGTCTATCGGAAGAAGAGCAATATTGGTGGACTTATGCTACTTGATGTCAAGACCAGCTATAAATGTAAAATAATTGAGACAAAATGGTATTAGCATGGGAATAAACAAAGAGATCAATGGAACAGAATAAGGTCCTGAAATAGACACAAACATATATGTCAATTGTCTTCAACAAAGGCACTAAATAATTCAATGAGGAAAGAAGAGTCTTTTAACAAATGATGCTAATAAAACTGAATATCTATACAAAAAAAAGTCTGGCCTCTTCCTCAATCTACATACAAAAATTAATTCAAGATGGGTCACAGAACTAAGTGGAAAAGCTAGTAAAACATAGAAGATTAGCTCCATTCCTTGGGTAAACAAAGCTCCTTTAGGTCATAAGTGGTATCAATACTAAAAGACGGATGCCTGGATGGCTCAATCGGTTGGGTTTCTGACTCTTGATTTAAGCTCAGGTCACAATCTCACAGTTTGTGGGTTCATGCCCTGTGTTGGGCTCTGTGTCATATCAGTACAGAGCCTGCTTAGAGTTCTCTCTCTCTCTCTCTCTCTCTCTCTCTCTCTCTCTGTCTCTCTGTCTCTCTCTCTCACTGCCCCTGCCCCATTCACACACTCTATCTCAAAATAAATAAATAAAGTTAAAAAAATAAAAATATATATTAAAAAATACCTTGGACTTCATCAAAATTAGAAAATTCTGCTCATCAAGAGACCCCATTAAGAAGTTGAAAAGGCAAGCCTCAGATTGGAACAAACATTTATAATACAAAATATGATTGGCTTGCTTCCAGAATTTTTTAAAGTGTTTATTTATTTTTGAGAGAGAGAGACACACACACACCCACACACAGAGCATGTGCACAAGCAGGGGAGGGGCAGAGAGAGAGAAAGAGAATCCCAAGCAGGCTCCACTCTGTCAGTGCAGAGTCTGATGCCAGGCTCAAACTCACGAACCATGAGATCATGACCTAATCTGAAGTCAAGTCAAGAGCTGGACATTTACCCCACTGAGCCACCCAGGCACCCCTGTTTCCAGATGTTAAAGAATTCTGAGAAATCAATAATTTAAAAGATTAACAACCTAACTTTTGAAAAAAAATGGGAAAAATAAAATGTTCAAATGGCCAAGAAACATATGAAATGATGTTTAACATTTTTAGTTATAAGAGAAACATGCATTAAAGACACAACAACCTATGACTACATACCCCTTAGACTTGCTAAATTAATGAGTCTAACAATACATGTGCGGATTAGGATTGGACAACTGGAACTTTCATACACCGCTGCCGGGAACTTAAATTGGCAAAAACATTTTGGAAAACTGTTTCAAATCCAGTAAGACATTTATCTAAGGTCTTTTTTTAAAAAAAAATTTAAATGTTTATTTATTTTTGAGAGAGACAGAAAGGCAGAGCATGAGCAGGGGAGGGGCAGAGAGAGAGGGAGACACAGAATCCAAAGCAGCCTCCAGGCTCTGATCTGTCAGCACAGAGCTTGACATGGGGCTTGAACTCACAGACTGCGAGATCATGACCTGAGCTGAAAGTCTGACACTTAACTGACAGAGCTACCCAGGTGCCCCAATATTTATTTAAATTCTGATCCACATCTTCTACCTCCAGATACTTGTCCAAGAGGAAGTTTGTGTCAACAAAAGGCTGGTTTAGAATCAGTGTATCAGTTTTCTTTATAGTAGCCCAAACTGAACACAATCTAATATTCATAAATAGGAGAATGGACAAACACATTAAGTGTATCTTTGCAATGATATTGTACTTAGCAATAAAAAAGAACAAATGACTGCAACATACAACATATAGATGGATCTCAAAAACATTATGCTAAGTGAAACAGGCTAGATACAAAAGGGCAAATATGGTATGATTCCATTTATAAGAGATATCTTACAATAGACAAAATCATAGAGACACAAAGTAGAATAGTAGTTACCAGGACCTAAGGAAAAAGGGAATGGGGAGCAATTGCTTAATGGGGATAGAGTTTTTTTTGCAGGGGATGATGAAAAGTTCTGGATACAGAGAGTGGTGGTAATTATACAACCATATGAATGGGCTTAGTGCCAGTGAGTTGTACACGTAAGAATGGTTAAATGGAGAAATTTATGTTATGTGTATTTTACCATGATTAAAAAATGCCACATAAATCTGTGTTGAAAGTGGAAGTCCAGTTGTTTCGTTTCAGCATCACTAACTTATCTTACAGCATTGTATAGATACCGTCCTCATCATTCCTTTCAAAAGCAGAAAATGGAAGTCTGCAAGACAAGAATCCACTGAAAGGACCAGGGACTTATTTTTCTAGGGGTTCTTTCCCTTTGTAACTCTGTTCAGACAAAAGAAAAATAATTCTAGGACCCACATGCCATTCTAAGAGGTTTAAATTTTCATTAAAGTGAGACAGCAGACAGGCTTTCACAGAAATAATGTGAATCTGTGCCCACATCCAGCAGAGATAATGATTCTTTTAATTATAAGTTAGTGGGCCAAATTCAAAAAGACATGATGGGCAGGCATTAGGTAACTAAATAATAAATAGTAATTGCATTTCTTCCTTTGCATTTTAAAGAGAAAAACACCTGAGAACTTCTACTTGATATTCCTTACACAATGTACCCTCTGTGCCATGAAGTCACTTGAAATAATGTCATTTGATGCCGCACATTGAATAACTTTAAATAACATCATTAACATTAGGATGAAAAGAATGGAAATTGGCTATCTAGAGGTCATCCTTCCTCATACTTATAAGGTTTGTCAAACAAAAATTATGTGACTCTATCTTTGTTACACATATTTGTCTTATTTAAGTAATAAAGTGAATATATTTATAAGGAAGAAGAGAGGAAGAAAGGATTAAACCATATGATTATCAAAAGCTTCAGCTTTAAACCAATTATTAAGCAAATTGTATTTTTTCAAGAGATTTATTAAGACATCATCAGCTCATTGAGAATTGCTGAGTGTGCTTCCTTTCAGTACAGGACAGAGTAAGTACTAGTTTATTTAGGTAGACAGCTGGAGTTTGGGTTCCAAGTCTGTTACTAAATTGTTGAGAGATTTAGACTTGTCGATATTTACATAGTTTTTTAAATGAGGGCCTTGTATTATTTTATCTCTAACGTTCTTCCAAATATTTCATTAAGTCACTGTTAAAGGGAATAATGGCTTTGTGTAGGGTATATCTAGATTTGTGTGGTACATCTGACTGAGCTTTTTGAAGACATAAAGGGGGAAAAAAAGGCTTACTGGCCAAAATTAGACTTTGAGACTAAAAAGAATGGGAAAAATATTTACTTCATATCTGTGTCTTCTTGCTTTTGTGTTGACACCTGAACTATTCCATATAAAACAATATTTATACTAATCATGCACTTGTAATTTTTTGAAAATTTTTTTTAAGTTTTAAGTAAAATCTGATACGATTAGTAGAAAAACTAGGAGGTGAAGCAGGAGAACCATTTTCCTTTTTATCAACTCATTTTGTTGTGACTTTGAGAATATGATATGATAAATGCATTAACCTTGAAACTACAGGAAATGAGATAAAATGAGAACCTAGAATATTTATCTAAATAAATCAGCTTCAAATAGTTTCTAAAAAGTATATAGAAAAACTGTTTCTTGGTATAATTTTAGTTTGGAAACCCCTGCATGGTAATTGACCTTTTGGATATGGGCAACAATGTGGGCTTTGGTTAAAGCAGAATATCTGAATTTATGCATGACATAGAGAAATATAGGGAAAATTAAAGGAGTATTCAACTAATAACTGATATGATAGCTAAATTAAAAGAACTGGAGACTATCAACCTAAGGTGAAAAAAATAGTGGCTTAATTACGATCCTTTAGATATGGTATTTCAGCCACTCTAGGATTTCCTCCCATAGTGCTCATTAGCTTGACTTTAGGAACAGGCAAGGGGGTTGACATAAGTAATACGAAATAAATGACAATAGTGTTAAAGCAAAACAAAACAAAATGAAATGAATTTTGAGGGTGCTGAATATGGTTAGTGACGTGATCAACCACAAGGTCCAATTTAACAATGAGAGTGAGATACTGCAGAAAATGATAAATGAATTTGAAAAGATAGGGATCAAGGTGGAAGTGTTTGTGAGGTTCATCAGTTTATTGAGAGTGAAGACAGCAGAGATCAGAAAGGAAAAAAGTAACCATTATGTAGGATAGTTTTGAAGTTGAAGGTTTTTAATGAAAGTCCTTTTGAGGGGAAGAAAACAAAGTTATGACATGGTCTGGGGTGGTGGATGAATTAACGTGGGAGGGAAAATCACAGAGAGGGGAGAAGCCAATTGAAGTTGGGTGGTATACCAAATAAACGGACCACTAAATTAACATCTTGCACATTGCCTGACATGTACCAGGTGTACAACCAGTATTTATTTATTTATTCAACCAGTTGAATAAGTGCATGAAGATTCCAAGCACCTTGAGAGGTTGTTGTAGTGGATTTAACCTGAGACAGAATGTAATAAAAATAAATAAAAAGGTCTTGGATGCAATAAGACAAAGGCTGGCATGAACAGAGTGAGGTAGATGCAGTTTCTGAGCAACATTCATGAAACGCTTAAAGGTTTCAGTGGCGAACCAACTCTATAATCAGTCCACAAGATAGGCTGACCACCCACAACATCAGTGTGACTGTAGATTATGTAAATAATAATGTATGATTGAAGACGAGGAAGGTACCCAAAGGGGATGTTTAATCATCACATGCCATCTGTAAACTGTGCAGAGGAGGATAACTTATCAAGTGCAGAGCTGACAAGCAAATGAGAAATATTTGTAGAAACTAAGGATATTTAGCTTGGAGAAGAATCAGGGGAGGAAAGGGGGACTTGACAGACATCTTCAAATGTTTAGAGTCATGCCATAAGAGAAAGTCACTAGACTCACTTGATTTGTTCTTTATAGTCCCAGGGGAAATAATTATGAAAAATGAGTGGAAGTTATAGGGAGATAGAGCAATTCATTTTGAATATAAATTTCTGAAAGTTAGACCTACATATGACAAAAATGCCTGCTTAGAGAGAGGGAAAAGTAAGTTCCCTGTCAGCGGAACAGCTCAGGCATAAGCTAGAAGAGGGTTTTATAAACGGGATTTGGATATCAGATGGAAACGGGAGGAGCTGGCTTTTCAGAGACTTTCAGGGTTTATTTTGTGAATCACTAAAATTAAAATGATAGGTTCTAGATAAATTCTTGGTGATCCTGTTGGTTGTTGTTGTTGTGTATGTGGTAGAGAAGAGTATAGATCAGTGAGAGTGGAATGTGACATCCACCTAACATCCCGAGGATTAAATAGAATTTGTGTAAGACATACATTCAAAAGTCTGACTCCAGTTAATACTAACATAAATGTTATTTGCTGGGCTTTGAAAATCAGTCCATCAACTATATAATTCAGAATTCAAATAAGTCTCAAGTTCATTAAAAAAATGGCTCCTCAAACCAGTTACATCATTAGTCACAATTCTCTGCAAAGTCAGGCAAAGGAGCACTGATTGTTGGCATTGGGTGAAGACAGGATGTGCTGCGTTGCTGAGATACTTCCTTCCTAGTGTATTTCATGGGTGCAGCTATTGATAGTTATAATAAGTATAGATCTCTTTTATCATGTTCCTGTTATGACAGGTACTATTTGATGCACTTTAAAGTTATTATCATTTCTCATCCAAAGAGCTGAGAGCATATTCAGAAGTATATTTCCCAAGAATAGCATCATAACAAAATATTTACTCTAGTTTGAACTAAATCTAATGTGACAGCATGAGAGATATATTTCCCTTTGGCTAAAGAGAATCACTTCCCATCAATGTCAGTTCCTCACAAGACCCACATGTCAGAGAATAAGTGTATTTTCTTATTGATAACATCTGACTCCTGTGTGTGTCACTCTGTCAAGTTGTATCCCATAGTAAAGTTCTTGACATACATGTCCTCCTCGGTATGGAGGAAAAAAGATCAATTCTAAAATCAAAATAGGATTCTAGCAAACACTCTCAGTAAAAGGGACACTTAGTTTTACTCAAGCCAAATCCACATATCTGCATACACTTCAAAGAAAATAAGACTTCAAACTACAGGTTGTCACACATGCAGACATTTCCCCAAATCAAGGTATTTAACTATCAATTATAGAGAGAAATCACACAAATGACTGATTGAAACAAACTTTTCCTCTGGTGTTCTAAACTGAATATATGGAATTTTTAAATATTTTGTAATCTTTAAGTGAAGATTTTTAAGGCAAGTGAAGATTTTAAGGGAGCATCTGCTCCCTTTATATATAATGCAAAATAAGGGGAAAATTTCACATGTGTGTATTTAGCTTATCATACTACAATTCAGATGGTTTACCTAAATGATCTAAATTTCAGGTTATTTATTGATAAGACCTCTGAAGGCATGCCAGTATATAATTGTTAAATAACAGGTGCATAACTCTTTGTTGAATAAATGAATCAATAAAATTAATTAATTAATTAATTAATTAATTAATGGGCAAATGGCTGAATAACAGAAACAAGATTACATGTTATTAGTAAAATTAGATACTGAGGTCCCCTAAGGAAAAAAAAAACAACAGTGTTCTATAAATCTATTAAAAAAATATGATCATTTCATTTTTAAGAGGTTCAAATAATCCATTACTAAGGAAATGACATATTTATTTATTTATTTATTTTTTTAAATTTTTTTTCAACGTTTATTTGTTTTTGGGACAGAGAGAGACAGAGCATGAATGGGGGAGGGACAGAGAGAGAGGGAGACACAGAATCGGAAACAGGCTCCAGGCTCTGAGCCATCAGCCCAGAGGCCGAAGCGGGGCTCGAACTCATGGACCGCGAGATCGTGACCTGGCTGAAGTCGGACGCTTAACCGACTGCGCCACCCAGGCGCCCCGGAAATGACATATTTATTATAAAGATATTATTAAAGGAAGTGTAATTCTTCTACTTTGGGGGCATCTTCAATTATAAATTAGTGTTAAAGACAAAAGTGTCCATAATAGAGAGTAGGAGAAAGTCTCTAAATTTGCTAAATACTCAGCATGGCTTTACTAGGCAAGATGGTCATGTTTTAAAGAAGGTGTTTAACATTCATCATAATCATTTCAAACGGATGGACTGCTTTCTGGATTACACACTGAAACAGTAATGTGCTGTACAAGTTTCCTGGACAGGAGACCTACTGAATCAGAAGTGTGTATGGTAGGAGGTAGGGAAGGGATTCTTCATTCTAAACAAGTACCTGTTTTATAGGAATTTTTTTAAGTTTATTTACTTATTTTGAGAGAGAGAGAGAGAGAGAGACAGACAGACAGACAGACAGGAGGGGCAGATAGAGGGCAGGAGAGAGAATCCCAAGCAGGCTCCCCACTGTCAGCGCAGAGTCCGATGTGGGGCTCAAACTCAAGAACTGTGAGATCATGCCCTAAGCCGAAACCAAGAGTAGGACACTTGACTGACTAAGCCACTCAGGCACCCCTAGGACTTTTATGCTCCTTAAAGAGCATAAAGTTTGAGAACTTTAACTCTGAGCCTTCCACTTCTTTCTCCAAGCTGCAACTGTTAGCCTCCACCTTCTGATTCTGTCACACTCAGCTTCCGCTCCAGGACAGCAGGACAATGAGCAGATGCAGTCCCATTTGTAGCTCACGTTCAGCTTCACAGACCTGGCCTCTTGTCCATCAACCCAGAACATCTCTGACTATATCAAAGCTAAGTATAGTCTGAAAATGTCCCAATCATCCCTATACAATAGGCAAGGGGCAAGCATCTGCCATTATCACAGGTGGAGAAGTTAATTTCTTGTATAAGAACAGAAACTCTATTCGATGTCAGATGCTGTCACTTGTCAGAGTTTCTCATTCATTGCCACTGCTCATGGAGGTGTTGAGGTTTCCTGACTGACAAGCAACCAGGGAGGCCTCTTTTTTAAACTGGCAGAGCACAAGCGTCTAGCTAGTCTGTCACGTGGTATATACCCAATGAATATTTATTATTAAGCAAATATATGAATAAATGCATGCACAAATGAATAAACATACACAAAAATAACACAGGATTATGAAAGAAACAATTTTTAAAATTTTTTGTTCCCTTTTCTCTAATAAAACTCCCAAACTAAGAAAGCGTTTGGATTTTTTTTTGAACTGCAATGTTTCCTTTCAATGTCATTATATTTGACTTCATCAAGAGAATTATGTACATTAGCATCTAAATGAAAAACAAATGTGTTTTTTCTTTCTTTGAGGTACAAAAATATCCCTCTCAACTTGGAAATGTTGAAATATAGACATCTCTGTAGAAGTACATGTTGATACTACAGTCATGGACATAGACATATATATTCTTTGCAACATTTACATTCATCTATGCATAAAAGATAAAAATCTACAGTCAGCTTCATATTTTAAAATACGAATTTTATTTAAAGTCAGTATGGGGCATTTCTTCACATATAAATCCCTTTTGTGTGTGTCTCTTCAACTTTATCCATGTAAAAATAAAATGGACAACTATCTAGTTAATAGATACTGCCTCTCAGCTAAAACACAAAATGGTTTGCCAAATATATTTCTCTGAAGTATGAGAAATGCTTAGATAGGAGGAACTTGAGTTATTACCAAAAAAAAAAAAAAGAATTTCTTGTTTGCTTTGGAACAAAGGAATTTGTAGAAGACACAAGCAATTTCTCCTAGTTCTATGAAGATTAGATATATAATATGATCATAAGTTAATTTCCTGAAAATATTAAATTGTTCTACACTTTTTAACCTACTATTACATACTTTTTAATGTATTTGAAAAGTCCATCTCTATTCAATACAATATGTAGGGTATTTTCTTAAAATGTTTAGGAAACACAAGGATAATTACCCTTTTAGATTGTCAACTTCTCGTGGAGAGTTTTCCAGTGGACTGAGTGATGTTTTGGACAGCTTTGGACAATTAATGGAAGCTATCATTTTCTATTTGAAAAAGCAACATAATAAATGTACAAATAAATAGATTTCAGTGTTCAGTGTTATTGAGAGTATATGTTCAAATTATGTAATGTTAGTGGGCTTTCTAATGAGATTAAAGTAAAATGACTTCAGGGCAATGATAGAAAAGACTTAGTTTGGTTGCTAAAGCAGCTATATCTGAAAATAGTACTCTTATTTAGATAGTTGCACTATTACCTGGGAACATTTGCTCTTGCTCTAGGTTTCTCATCTAATTTATGCCCTTTTGGTTTAGTTTTGTTTATTTTTAAAATTAACATGCTTGCTAATAAAATGTATGGCAAGTGTTCTGATCTGCATTTTCTCTGAATCTAACATACATCTCCTAATGGTTCTAGACCATTGCTGCTAAAAATCAATCAATCACAAGTTTTATTTTATTGCTAACGAACCTTGAGAGCTGAGGTAAAGCTCTTCTCTGTGATCTCATTTTTTTTTTCTCTTTCAAAGTTTCATTAATAAGTATACTCTAGAACTTGGAATTCTGGAAAAACCAGAATTA
This sequence comes from Felis catus, assembly GCF_018350175.1. Taxonomy (NCBI): domain Eukaryota; kingdom Metazoa; phylum Chordata; class Mammalia; order Carnivora; family Felidae; genus Felis; species Felis catus. Next base: position 72,375,284 of record NC_058379.1, on the reverse strand, counting down.
CATTTGGAAATTCCAGAAGTCTTTAAGATTGTATAAATAATTTGGAGAGGTATACAGCTGGAGTGACTACACCTTTATGCACATAAATTTCTATATTAATTTGTAGAAAATATTGCTTTACATATTCCCTTATCATAAGGTGCTTTTGCTCATCAGGAAAATATTGCCGTGTGTATTGGGAAGAAAGACATCTTTAGAATTTCTTTTCAAGAGATTTAGAAATTCTTTTTAAGAATTTCTTTTTAAGATCAACTTATAGTTGATAAGTTTATAAATGTTACACTTATTTTCAGAGTTCTTTTTAGATCTAAGGAAATCAGTTAAAAAATGGATATCATCAGTGTGAGAAGAATGTCTGAGTAGTTAGTAGATATTATGTATAGCACCTCTTTTTAGTATTTCCATTCTCATCTCTAGTGTATCAGTTGATCTCACACTAAGAAAGTTTAAGGATTGAATATTGGAAATAAATGCTTTTTTCAAACGATTAGATTTTGAAAGGAAATTGAGATCATTGTTTTGTGATTTCATCTACGATGTGAAAAAATATTTATTATATTGGTACTTTTTTATCCCCTAGTGCACAAATAATTATAAACCACTTGAATGACTTAAACTGTAAACCAAACAGTACAACCTGGTAAGAATTCCATGCATTGCCAGTCAGGTAACTTAACTTGCTAAAGCTTTACTTTGAAGCTTGTATTTAGGAAATTATTGAATTCTCATATGAACACAACTATTAAAACTCTTCAGGAGGCTCTCCTAACTTTAAATCATTATCTATGAATTGACACTTAGAAAATAAGCATATTATGTGTTAGTTTTAAAAGGTAGCAGATGCAAGGTCACACAGCTCCTCTTAGGTGTTTTTTTAGGCTCATCAGGGAGAAATACATGGTTGCAAGAAATAGAATCTTGCAGGTAGGTTCAGCCCAGGAGAAACTGGGAATCCAGGGGCATGTCTTTTTGAATCCCCTTCTTAAAAGGTCTCCTGTCTTGACACTTACACCCACCTCTTTCCATGGTTTCCACACCTAGTTCTGTTGTTCACTGGATGGGTGAACTCATCTTCCAGCTTCTGACCTAGACCTTACCTTCTTCATGGGAACTAATCCCATTGAGAAACTAAACTATTTGAAGTCAAAGCTTATTTTGAACTCCTTCTCTTACAAGGCCCTATATATAGGAGGAAGTGGCCAAATGACCAACAACCCTAGCCGAGGTTCAAATCTTAGTGCTGTCACTTCCTCCCTGTGTGGCAACATGGCTCATTACCGAGCCTCTCTAAATCTCAGTGGTCTCTCTGGAAAAAATGGAGATATTGATACAATCCACTGACTTAAACCACTTTTTCATTATCCATCACCCCTGCTCCTATACCCTCTTTTTCTGCCTTAGCTTTGAAGAAGTGAGTATTCTTTTTAATGACTCCCTGGCAAAACCTCTTAAGTCACTCTATCTCTTCTCCCGTGGCAAACTCCAAACAAAATAAAACCCAACTATCTGCCTACCCCAGGCCAGCAACCAAGCAACCACCCTGGAGAGAGGAAAACAAACACAATTGGTTGGCTAATTTCACTTTAAATTCATGACAACAAATCTCAAATGGCCAGGCCACACACACTGCTCAGCAATTATAATTTCATGTACTTTATGATTCTCTTCTCTACAGCCTGAAATAACTATTTCTCGTCGTGTCCCCCGTCTTCAAACTCTCAATACTTGATCCTTCGAGACTTCACACGTTGGTGAAGACCTTTTGTTCTACTTCTCCTCTTGCCTGAAAAATGATATAACCACATCCACACCCACTCCCTCTGCCTTCGCTCACCTTACCAACACTGAAGCATTGACTACCTTCCACATGCTGGATCCTCTACCTTCTTGCCTACAGGAAAGATTGCACTCTTGCAATTTTCCACTCTTTACGTTGCATCACTAATTTTCCCCTCTATGCTGCATTACTTGCAAAAGTTGCAGTATCCCTTATGTTGAAAAAGGAAACAACAACAGTGAATAAATAAAACAAGCAGTAAAACCTCTTTCAAGCCTACCACGCCCTAACGTTACCATTCATTTCCTGTTGCACTGCAGAACAAAACTCCACAAAAACATCATCTGTGGTCACACTCTGCAGTACCCTCGCCTTTCTCTCCATTTTCATGCTCCCTCCCAAGTGGTCGCATTGCCGTCATTAGTTTACTGTATTTTTCATCAGCACTGACATAGTTGGCAGCACTCTATCTTCTGTGACACCATCCCTCTTTGTTTTCTCTTACCACTCTTGCTCCTTCTCATCTGTCCAATCACTAAATGTGCAGTGTTCCAAGATTCAGCCATTTGGTTTTCTAACTATAATCTCTCCCTAGGTGTCATTGATATGACAGTGACTCCTAAATTTATATATCCTGTCATGACCTGTCATCAGACCTCTGGTCTCATATGCCTGATTGTCTACATGATTGACATCCCTAATTGTATGTCCAGTACTTATCTCAAATTCAAAATGTCCAAAAACTAATTGATTGTTCCCTCTAAACCAATCTTTTTCTGCACTCATCCTTATCTCATTAAACAGCCCCACAGTGCACTCATTTCCTGTAGCAAAGATCTAGTCTCTATCTTTGATCCTTCTCTTTCCCCTGCCCTTTATATCCAATCCATTAGCCAATCTTATTGGTTCTAAATGCAACACACATCATGATTTTTCCCATTTCTCTCTTCATCGGCTGTAATGACTCCCAGGTCCCAGCTACAATCATCTCATACAGATTACTCAATTGTCTCCTAAACGGTATCCCTGCTTCTACTCTGCCCATCCCCAATAATTTTCCTCACAGCAGCCAATGTGATCTTTTAAAAAGAGATCACTCCCCTTTCAAAACTCTTTTCATCATCCACAGAATGAAATTCTAATTTTCAGCATGCCCTATAAAGCCCCACACGATCTGGCTCTGACCCAGAGATCTGTGATCCATGCGTATGACTGTTATTTCAATCATGCACGGACGGTTCCCCTGCCAAGGTTTTTGAACTAGCTGTGAGCTTTATGTGGAATGCCTTATCCTAAACGTGCAACAAACAAACAAACAAAAAAACTGGCCGTTTTCATATTCTTGAATTCAACACGTGTCACTTTCTTAAAAGGCTTTTCCTTGAAATCTGATTTAAATTTGGTGCTTCTCTATCATATTATTGTGTTTAGTTTTCTTCACATAACTTATTCTTGTGTTAATCGTTCAATCCTTTGTTTGCTTATTAACCTGCCTCCTTGTATTTGAATTTACGTAAGCTCTAGGAAAAGAGGAGATTTGGCTGCCTTTGTTGTAGCTTTTCCAGTAATAAGCTCAGTTCAAAGTTAATATTCCAGTAATAAGTTTAACAACTAGAACTTATAGGGTTATTATAAAAGAAGTAAATAAAATAGTATTTTAAGTGGTTAGCGCCTTGCCAGGCACAGAATACCTGCTGAAAAGTTAGTTACCGGCATTATTATTGTTAGAATTAGGTGCTCCTTAAATATGTATCAAAATGTTAATTAAAATAACTCATGCTAATGTCTTAAATATTTCAGATGAAGGATTTGTATTTTAACAGTTGTTTTCTAAGGTAATCAATATTTTAAGCTAGACAAGTAAATTAAGTTTTTTGCATGTAAGTGAATGTTTCAACATCTCTAAATTCAAATCACTACTGGTAGGACTGAATCTATTCATGTCCTCTAACTAATCAACCATTCCAACCATAAGGGCAACTTCCTTGAACTAAATTAAAATCAGAGATCTTATCACTAGACCTAGGTTCATTTAATTTAGGCCCATTATTAAACCTCCCACTTTTCAAAAATGTATGACTTGAGGGAAATCTCATTAAACTTCATGGGGAGGCTAAAGTGAGCTTTGCCTTCAGAGTCAACCAGAAATGGAGCCATTAGAAATGTGTGTGATGAAGTACAAATTACAAGGTGATATTAAAGTGGGGCTAGAACTCCCAAGAGGGTGGTATTTTACCATATATTTTAGTCTGTTTCTCCAAATCCTTTCTGCAGGTATCCTAGATGGCAGTAATGAGAATAAATTTGGAAAGAACAAAATACAATAACCCCCAAACACACAACAACAAAAAATGATATATGTAAGTATTTGAAACATTGTAGAAAATGTTTTTGTAATCCTGTTTACATTATAAAAAGTTTATATAGATGTGGAGATTTTTTTGAGAGAGAGAGAGAGAGAGATAGAGACAGAGAGAAAAAGAGAACAAGTGCATGTGTGTGGTATGGAGGGGCAGAGAGAGAGAGGGAGAGAGACAGAGAATCCCAAGTAGGCTGTCAGCCTGGAGTCCAATATGGGGCTTGAACCTTATGAACCCTGAGATCATGATCTGAGCTGAAATCAAGAGTCAGATGCTTAACCAACTAAGCCACCCAGGCACTCCTAGATATGGAGATTTAATCATGCCTCTAATTTATTCAAATCCTGTCAGAGAAGTCATGGGTCATTCTCAACTCCATATTCCATAGTTATGCACATAGGCACTTTGTAAAGACTCTTCCTATATTTGCTTCTAGTTTTTTTATAAATTTAGTTTTTCTTCTTTTTATACTTAATTTATAGTTTTACTTTATTTTATTTTTTAAGTGTATTTATTTTTGAGAGAGACAGTGACAACACAAGTGGGGAAGGGACGAAGAGCAAGAGAGAAAGAAAATCTCCACTCTGAATTGGAGCCCAACACAGGGCTGAATCTCCTGACTGTGAGATCATGACCTGAGTCAAAATCAAGAGTCAGTTGCCTAACCAACCAAGCCACCTGGCACCCCTATATTTTTATTTTAAATTAATTTTGTGGGGATGAGTTAGCTCAATTTATGGACTACATAGTTGTTTGGAATGTGTATGATATTACCAAGATAAGTAACATGGAAAAGTTTTAAAGATAGTGTTTAGTATAAAAGGCATCTATAAAGAAATCATTTGACCAAAACAGAGTTAAATACTTTTCACAGCCTTTAGTATCTCTAATAGGGGACTTATATTTCACACAACTTTTAAACCATACAACATCATTGCTGGGAAAGTATCATGAGTCAGTACTCTCCAAGAACAGCTCTGAGAGAATGAGTGATAGTGTGATATGAAGATATGTTTTGAATTTATGGTGTATTCTCTTGTTCAGCTTATTTACAGAATGTATTTAAATTGGCATGGTGCATTTAAATTATTTAAAAATTGGCTATTTATTTATTTTTACTCTCCTAATATCCTTCCCATCAGAGTTTATCCATTCACTGTGTTTTCACTAGGGAAAAAAAAAAAGTTGGAAGCTGTTGATTTATTGGAACTCCAAAAGAAAATCAAAGGACCAATTTAGCTACTGGTTTCCTAGCTAAATTGTGATGGGATATGAAATTGATCCTGGTGACCAAATCATGTTTTCAGAGTCATTCCAGAACAATCCCATGCACCTATTTCTGGTTCCTTATTATTAACTATGCCAGTTGGTTTTGTTAGTACATTTTTAAAAAAATAATTCATAAACGTGGGACCTTGGAAACAGAAGTATTCTGAAAGCAGTATCAATAATGGAAGTGAGGTATTTCTTCCCAGCCAATTAAAGCATCTGCCTATATTCTTGACTACTATGATTCATTAGATCCTTCATTTCCCTGCGAAGATATAAAACTTTAAGAGTGTTCTCATTTCTCTATTAAGATAAAGTAAAAGGCAATCACATTTCTTTTCATGAATCAGTCCACTCATTTTTTATAAAACAAGTCAGGTCGCAGAAAGTAGCATGGTAGTTGGCAGGGCCTTGGAGAAAGGGCCCTTGGCCTTGGAGAAATGGGCCATTATTATTTAATGGGGAAAGTTTCAATTTGAGGAGATAAAAAGCATTCTGGGAGTGGATGGTGGTGATGATCTCACGATATGAATGTACTTATGTCACTTACCATACACTTAAAAATTGTTAAAATGGCAAATTTTATGTTATATGTATTTTACTACAATAAAATGTACCTTTTTTTAAATGTAAGCAGGATAACAGATATCTGAAGGTGGGTTCCTTCCAAATTACAGACCAAATAGTTTTATTCTTGAGGGATTTCTCATGAATTATTTCATGGTGTCTGATTTTAACACAACATTAAAACTTATAGTGAGCATATTCTACAAATTCTAGGCAAAAACAGAAAGGCTAGACTATAAGAAATACTAGAAAACATTGTCTTCCTTATAGTTAGGCTCCTACCCTCATACCCTTCCCAAGACCATTTCAGTCACATTATCTATGCTCAAAGAACACTCGTGTAATGCATCAGTGAAAAATAACTGAAATAAATATAAGAGATCTATATCCATTTGAATTGAATTGATGAATAACTGGACCACACACTATAATCAAGCAGAAATTCTCTGTGTATTATGATTAAAAACCCCAGTGTGAAGTTTGGAATGTAAACATTATTGTAAATACCAGTTTCTAATTTATCTTTGCATGGTATGAATCACCTAAGGTCTCCTATATGTCCTCTGTCTCCACATTAAATGCATTTCAGAAACCAACTGTATATGTTGGAGGAGGACTCAGAGCTCTGGCTCCAAATAACTCAGTGGCCAAAGTGTATTTTATGAAGGATTTAGGATGACAGGGAGCGAAACAAACAGAAAGTTTGTTTTCATGAGATATCTGAGACTTATGCCTATGTGCAACATACAAGGGGGAGATCAGCATTCACAGGAAGCATGGTCAGACTGAAGAACAGGATCTAGAACACGTGTGTGAGCAGTATGTCTTCAGGGGAGATGAGATACAGTAGAGAGTGGTACGAATTTAAGTGCCCTGTAGACAGCCAAGAGAAGAAACCTTAAATCGGGGCCGGGGTGCGGGGTGGGGGTCACAGAGGATCTGCAAATAAATATTATAACTCACACCAGCTCTTTGTTTTTCATTCTTCCTCTTTCCCCTTTCCTCACTTTTACAATTTCCATCACAGTCCCTAACAAGTGGGTATCCCAGTTGGGAGTCAAACGCAAATGACTCATTCAGCTGTTCACCTAACTATCGAGTTCTGTTGATAAGAGAACCAGTCCAATGGCAGGAGACAGAGACCTTAGTCAAACTCATTCTGTCACACCACATCTTCAGAAGCAGACCCCTCTCAGGTTACCCAGTGACACAGCACTTAGATTATCTCCACGTCACTTTTTGTGTTGTTTTTCCAGAAAGAAAAGAAAGGAAGAAAAAGAGAAAAGAAAGAAAAAAGATGTTAAAACATCTGGGGCGAAAATGATCAGTATGTTTTCTGGAGTTGGAAATTGCTGTTTTAATTCTCCCTTTGGGTAGTGTTTAAGTAAAGGGATTTGAATGATCAGTGAACTAATTTTCAAGTTACTTAAGCATGCCAAAATATGCTGACACACAGGGGAGTGAGGAACTAAGACACAAGAAGACACCAGTCCCTTTTCTACTGTTGCAATTAAGACATCACACACATTATCAAACAGTGAGTGACTAACTGGGTATTAGCTTCTGGAATGCAAAAAAAAAAAAAAATTACATCCACATAGATGTATCTGGTATCCAAGGATAAGAATTTCAACACTAGAGAGGTGCAAAGATATAATGAGAGGAAACCACTATTATACATTAAAAAAAAACCCTCAACCTGAACAAGAATCCATGCCTGATGATATACTGGATTTTGTTTATTTTTTTATTTCATTCTTTGTAACCAGCCTATAGTCTCAGTCAATAAATATCTGAACACATGTGAATTGAGTCCAGTATACTTTAATCAATATACTTGTGCAATTTTCTCTAATTCTGTAGAGATAAAATGATTGAGAAAAGGCCTAACAAGTGATATTTCAGTAATAGATGTTTGGAGCCATACAAGATTTTAGAGATTGTCTCTCCAACCCTCTCATGTTAACAGTGAGAAAATAATGTCAACTTTGAGGAGTTATAATAGATCAAATTTGGTTAGATTAAAAGTGAATTTTCTCTCATATGTTTCCCTATTAAACTATTAATTCCATGAAGGCAGAGACTGGATATGTATAGTAGGTGTATATGCAGTGTGTATGTATGTATAAATGCATGTGTGTATGTATACAGTATATAGTAGATATATCACAAGTACACAGTAAATGTTGAATGAATCGATGAAACTAATCTTGACTTTCTAAGATCTCAAAGAGCTAGCACCAGGGCCCAGCATCCTGAATCCTAGCATTCTCTAAATATTCTTATTCTTAGAACTTTTGTATTGGAACATAGGAAAATGGTTAAGTACCAACATAAGCCCTTCCAAGACTATACAAATTTAGGCTTTATATTCTAGCCAACTAATTAAGTTGTAATATTTATTTCTTCAGGGGTGCCTGGGTGGCTCAGTCATTTGAGCATCTGGCTTTAGCTGAGGTCATGATCTCATGGTTTGTGAGTTTGAGTCCCGTGTTGGGCTCTGTGCTGACAGCTCAGAGCCTGGAGCCTGTTTCAGATTCTGTGTCTCCCTCTCTCTCTCTGCTCCTCCCCCACTCATGCTCACGCTCTCTCTCTCTCTCTCTCTCTCTCTCAAAAATAAATAAACATTTAAAAAATTAAAAAAAAATTACTTCTTCAAATAATAATTGAATTTCAAAGTAAAATCTTAAGAAAATTATTATAAAGTTTTCCCAATAAAACAGTTACATTTTAAAGTCCATAGTGTAAACCATTATTTTCTCTCTTTTAATGAAGATGTTATTTCTTGTAAAGAAATTTTAGTATGAGAAATAACCACACAATCATGACTCATTATTACCTAAAATCTAGTATCTATAGGTAAAGCCATTTCTTCAGAACAAAATTTGTGTTCATTGTTAGCTTGCAGAAAGAGAATCAAATCTGTTCTATGATTATAGCTTTATAAAGGTAATCTGCTGTATGGGGGTTCTAAGGACAATAAAGTAACATAATTTCTTTTGGTTCTTTTATCTAAATGTGTAAGAACCTTACTATTGACATAATCTAAAACAGGATTTCTCAGTCCTATTGGCTTACTGGGAGCCAGAACCTTAACAAGTACCTCTAAATGGTCATTTTATACCATATAAATGGTCATTTAAATGGCCATTTTATACCATTAAATGGCCATTTTATACCATATAAATGGTCATTTATACCATTCACTGAAGTGAATTTTTACTTTTATGTACAGAAATGCTAACCATCAGGGCACCTAGGTGGCTCAGTCAGTTAAGCATCTGACTTCATCTCAGGTCATGATCTCATGATTTGTGAGTTGGAGTCCCACGTGTGCAGAGCCTGCCTGGGATTCTCTCTCTCCCTCTCTTTGCCTCTCCCCCACACATGTGTGCATGTTCTCTATCTCTCTCAAAATAATAAACCTAAAAAAGAAAGAAATCCTAGCCATCTGTGTGCACAGAGATTAACACCACCAGTCAATTCTCATTGACTGTCAGTAAAAAAATGAGTTATGTTCAGTAATTGCAATGTTATATAGAATAAAAAATTTTAAATATGGCTCTGTTTCTTCTATATTAAATAGAAATCTCAAGTAAAATGAATGACATAAATGTTTAATTCTTTTAGTTTAAAGATAATACTACTACTTACATAACTAAAACACTCCTTTTTAAATAAATTTTGTTTCTTAAAATGGCAATAGTCAGGGGTAAATATTAATATATTTGAGAACTTTTCTTTTGTTTCAAACATAAGAACATCAAAATATAATATTGTTTTTGTCTTTTTCCTCCTCCTCATCAGGAATAAAAACAAAACAAAAGTGTTTTTGCCATCTAGTTTCTTTCTCCTTGGTAACAATTCAATAATCCAAATTCATAATTTGTACTTCCATAAAAGCTAGGAAATAAGATAACAAAGAGAAGGAGAGGCTTTCCAGTGCCTGGGCCTGCTGTATTCATTCTAAAAAGCTAATGAACAAGTTAAATTTTCTAGCAGTGCAATGTTCCAGATATAACCTCAAGAGGATAGAAACAGGAGTGCTTATATTTGGTCGTTGCAAGCATTGCATATTATAGAAAAGGACAGGTTGGGATATTTGTATACACATATAGAAATCTGTTGAAAATCCAATTTTGTGAAACAGGAATTCCCCTTTGAGGGAGGTAAAAAAAAATCCATATTTAAATGTAGTCAGCATCCAAGGTCATTCAATAATGCCTTCTTCACATTTCAGAAGAAAACATTCATCTTTTACTAGAGTAGACTTTATGGAGTAAGAGCACACATACATACACATAAATAGCTTGTATCAATTTCTATGTTCTGTCTTGGAGGAAAGATGTGAGGCAGGTGAGAACTCTGATAAAAATAAGTAATTAAAACAATAGAATCAAAATGTGTTTTCCAAATTTCACTCATTAACAACCTACAATAATTGTAAAAATCTACTTGACTATGGTTTGGCATTCTCTTAATTTGAATGGTGCATCTGTAAAACATTTAATGTTGTTGCCAATAAAAATATAGTTTTTAGGGAATACTTATCTCTGGTTATTTTCCTTTAGCTTTTTTTTTTTCTAAGTTCACTTATTTTACTCCTAATTTTAAACTTGTTTTACTAGTTCTTATCCAATATAGGGACTAAAAATAAAAGAGGCTAACAATTTTAGAGACATTTCACCTGTTCCAAAAGACAAATTTATTTGACAGAGGCAAATCTGTTCAAAGTCACAAAACAGGGCTTCATCAGAGATTTCTGCAAAATTTGGCAAGGAATTGTACATTGAGGGAAGTAATAGCTACCGACACAAAGTTAGATCCTATGTATATGTTATATTACTACTTCCTCATGATAAATCAATAAGGAAAGCATTAACATTCAAATTACATGAGTATAGAAACTGAGGTTTGTTGAGGTTAGAGACTTTTCTAAGATAACATATAGGTATTAAAAGAGAAAGCTAGGATAAAAACTAGAGTATGACTTTCTCTAAGACTCCTATAATTTCCCTGCTGTCTTCCAGAGCTTAGACACCAGTTAGGCTGCCCCCCCCACCCCGCCTCCACTCAGTGAGGTTCAGGGATAGTGAAATTATTTCCCTGAGAGCACACAACCAAGCGATGAAAGAGTCAAGCCAAACCAATCCTTGTTTGCTTCACTGTACTATATGGCTTTAGCTGATTTTCAAACCCAAGGCACACTTGAAATAAGGAGATGTTTCTAGCAAACTGATTTCTGGCATTAGGTTCCTTATCTCCAGCTATACCTAGCTTACTTTAAGTCCATTTGAAAGTTATATCAACTTTCCAGGCCAGGAAAACACTAATCGATGGATAACACTGTTTCATAAATATAACCTTATTGGACCTCAAGAAGGGCCTTCAATGTATATATTTACAAGTAAAAAATAGAGATTATGATAAAATATTCCATTCTAACTAATCTGTCAGGAAACAAAGTCTCTATTCTACCTCTCTCAACGTGAAGACGTTCATTTCTTCATTCAAGTGCTCTAACACATTATGTCCTATGTAGCCACTATAGGTAAATGGACATCTTTGTTTCCTGATGGAATAGACTTTAATCACTGTCACATTCATAAAACTGTGTGCTGTTAGTAAACAAATGTTTCCTTTTATTAATTCAAGTGTGGTTGAAGAAGATGCGGAATCAATGCCACTCACTCCCTGTGCTGTTCTGGAACATTTCTTCACATGGAAACCACCCTGCCTCCCAAGAAGGTGAATGAATGGGTAAGTGAAAATTACACATGTAAGCACTGAAATAGTGAAACTTTCCATGACTTACCCTTGAATTAACTACTTCCAGGGAGACGTTCTGAGGCGGGGCACTTGGCACTAAAAGGAATAAAACAAGGTGAGGTGGTTACTGCTAAAGTCATAAAAGAGAAACAACAACCCTCTGTGAAAAAAGAAAGCATGACTTTCACAGTTCATGATGATAATTAGGTAGGCTGATCCAGGTGGCACTTCAAAATTTTCCTGGAGAGATGGAAAATAACTGCATCTGTTTATTTGTTCTTACTTGGTAGGCCAGTTATCCATATAGGGAGCCCCCAAAACTGTTTGGTAAGAAAGCACCTGCCGTGATACCAAATACTGCCATTTAATTACAGTTTTCTTATTATTACCTTCCCAGAGAAGCCAATAAAAACACACCGGAGATTTCCTGGAGTGGTTTTAAAGGCTTAAGATGTTGTGCATTTCAGGATCTGCATGGTTTTATTATAAAATATGTCATTCTAATGGTCAGTCATGTTGCTTAATCCCCTTAATGCAATCTTTATTATCTCTTAAAAAGAGAAAAGATGAAATACATCCCTCTTTTTATCTGTATGTAATTAAACCTATGTGTCACAGATGCAAGCAAGTTATCAAATAACATTCGGTGAGTCAATTCCAGGAACAAAAAAGGCAGTTTATTTTTCTTTGTAGATTTTCTGTTGTTTTTTTTTTTTCTCTTGCTTGCATTTTGATTGCCCGATTCCTTCATGGGAAAAGGAAGAATATATACAAATTTCTTTATAATACTTGTAATAAATATTTACTATATCAAAAAGTGAATATTCTATCGTGTGAATAATTCAAAGACAACCATTCGCTGAACAGCTATTATGTGTAAGACACTATCCTAGATGTCTTGGATAAATCATAAACAATGTTTTTTGCCCCCCAAAAGAAATAGAAGTAGCATTCAATAAATGCTTAACATATGTTAATCTGTAAAATATAGTCCCTATTTGTTCATGACAAATTGATTAACAGAGAAGAATTGCTCTAAGCATTTTCAAGAATTTAAAAGCCATTTTCTGTCACATTGCCCCTTCTTTAACTTGAACTTGGACAATATCTATATTTCTATAGGGTACTTGTATTTTCCCCTGAATTCATTATGCCCTACTCTGAGTTTACTTTCTGAAAGTATTCACCATCAGGGTATATGTCTCATTAATCTTTACAGCCTTCAAACTGACATTCAACTAATATTTACTGACTCAATGATTACATGAAAAAACAAATACTTACTTAAATATTAGCTCTTGGACCTTCCTGGACACCATAAGAATTTCAATCACTTTGTTTTGATTTTGAACTTCTTATCTTAGTACTTGATAAAAGCTGTGGCCAATGTAGTTTGTGATAAATAACACTCACTGGTCTTATTTTCATGAATTAGGTCAATAATCCTTTCAAAAAATATTTTATAATTTAATAAATAGATTTTATTATTCAACTTACTTTAGTTCATATTATATTTCTTTTCAAATAAAGAATATAATTCCCCACAGGGACCAGGAGTTTTGCTTCTTTGGATGCTGAATCCTCAGTATCAATAGAGTGTCACATTCAGCAAATATGCATTGAATTAATTAATTAACAGAGAGATTATAAGAAATAATAAAACTTTTTATCATACTTAGAGTTTTAGTCATAACAAGCTTTCTTTTTGCAGTTTTATTTTTTTTAATTAAGGTATAACATACATATAGTATAATGCACAAATCTTGTATGCACGATTGGATACAGTTGTATGTGTGTGGGTGTGTTCGCATTTAAACACCACCTAGATGAAGATTTAGAATATATAGTATCCTGGAAAGTTCATTTGAGTCCCCTCCCAATCAATACCCTTCTAAGAGTAACCACTATTCTGACTTCTAACACCATCGATTAGTTTAGCTTGCTTTTAAGCTTACTAAAAATGAAATCAGTTATTATTTCTAGGCTGGTTTCTCTTACTCGTTATTATTTCTTGAGATTCATTCATCTGTTGCATCTAGCAGTAGTTTTGGTGCTTCTGTTTGTCTTTTATTGCTCCTACGTATTATATTATACGACTATTCTATTTTATATTTACTCATTCTGTTAATGAATGGCCTTCGACTACTTTAGATTTAGGACTGTGAGACTAAATCTATGAAAATTTTTGTACATGTCTTTTGACAAACAACTACACTCATTTTCTTCTTTATATACCTTTATATACCTAGCAGTGGAAATCCTGGTAGAAGTAAAACCTCTATGGGGGTTATACATATGTAAACAAGGAAAAATATACATATGATAAAATTTTCCAAAGTGATCCCACCAATTTACACTCCCACTAAGAATGTAGCAAATGTCCAGAATCTCCATATCCTTACCAACGTTTGTTTTTTCTGAATCCCTTCCATTTTAGTCATTTCGTAGGTATGTAGTGTTTTTATTTGCTTTTTCTTGAGGATCAGTAACGTGAAGCATCTTTTCACATGTTTGCTGACATTTGGATGCCCTTTATTGTGGAGTTTTAAGAGTCTTTTTTTTTTTTACAGCTAAATTTCCTTTAAAACTCATCTCTAAAATTTTCATTCCTTTATCTTATATTCTATGTTCATGTTACTATGATTAAAATATTAAGATTTTTTTCTCTATAGCTAAAATAGTCAGAAGGGCTCTTCTGCATTTGGCAAATTTCCTATCTTCTCGACTCTTCTCAAATGTTATAATAATGAAATGGACTTCCCTAAACTACCTTCACAGACCTGTGGACATTCCCAGTCTTCAGGAAAGGGAAGAATGCAGAGGCTTTAATAAGACCATCTCTACATTCTGTTTCTGTAAAAGACGAAGTATTAGAGTAGGCTGGAAATAATAACAATGTGTGTGATCAGAAAAACTAAACAGACTGACATCCTCACAATGAGGAAGAATTTAATATGATCCATATTTAAATTATGCTGTAAAGCATTGAAAATTAAAATAGGCACCAACTGAAAAATGCTAAGTGCTCCATCATATAATTTCACAAACTTCTAGCACATGGGCTGTTCTTGACTTATGTAATCAGGAAAAAAGTAGAGAGTTTATTCTACAGCATTTTTAGTTGTCAATCCCCACTCCCTCCCTCTATCAATTCCCATATTCCTGAGACATAAATAGATAAAGTAGATAGGATTAGATGCTTGGTGGAAGGAAGTAGGATCTACATTTATTTGAGCTTTTCTTTATTTGACTTCCCAAGATGTTTCATTGTCTCATGAAGCAAAGAGGAAAGCCATGGTTCATTGTTTTCTCTTCAAAATGTCAAGCAATTTATCATTTATAATAGGTTGGTTAAGGCTGATCAGAGATATTCAGTCTAGAAACTCCCTCAATATGGTGAAACATGCTGATTTGATACATATGATGATGATATATTCTGTATAGTAGATAAAGTTCCCACATTTGTAAATCAATCTCCATAGAGTCAGGTACTTGAGTTCCTCCCCTTACCAAATGTGTGCTGTCCTGTACACATAATTTATGGATTGAAATAATTCATATATAATTATGAGCTTTGTACTTTCAGCAATTGATATAAGAACTTCATTATAGAATAAGGGAAACTCAAGATTTTTCACATTAAATCTTGCTTCTTTTCCTACTAGCTTGTGATCTGACTCTGCTGCTTACCAGGCTAGCTTTTGTGACCTCTTTCTAATATTAGTTTTGTCATCTGTAAAGTAGAAAAAATCATAGCATCATAAGGATTAAAGATTATTAATGCAAAGTGATTAGAACCGGGCCTTGTACTAATAAGTACTCAATAAATACCAGTGATAACAGTAAAAAGCACATTCTTATAGTTAAGCTTGTCTATGAAATTGGGTCCCTCTGCTTATGGGCACAGAGCAAGCTGACATGGAAGCTCATAAATATTAATTGATTCATAAAATCTTTTAATGACCTACACTCATCAACTGGTTCAAGAGAAAATATTTGGGAACAAATTGGTAAAACTAGTTACATTCTGTGCTATTAGACTGCCTAAATCTGATGTCCATCTCAAAGGGTTTAAAGAAGCAGATCGTTATATACAAATGATACAGTAAGTGGAGGGATTTGAATGAAAAACAATTTTTCTTCCCAGAAACACAATTAAAGCAGGCTAAATTAGAGATGAGAGCTTATCAGGACAGAAATCTTTATAAGCATTTTAGCATAACAAGAAGACCATTGGATAATTAATTCAGAAAGAAAAAACCATTATTTGTATTTCATTTTTGCTTTTATTTAATTTTTCTCTGGTCCCAATATCAATTTTATGCTATCCTCTGACCTGATAAGAAACATGGTGCCCTCAATAACATGCATGTATTTAGGCACAGTCATCTATTAAATTAGTCACATAAATGGAAAGTTCTAAAGATAAGTCTACACATAAAAACAATTATATTGTTTGGCTTAGCTATCTGATTAATTCAGTAAATATTTACTGAGATGATGAATGCAGAGATGGACATAACAGCATTCTTCACATTAAAGAACGTGTAGTATACAGAGAAAAAGTGACACGTACATTGTCATAGATAATATTTATTGAACACTTAAATATATGCCATGTTCATATTTTTGGTGCTTACATGGATTAGCTCATCTAATTTCCACAACATCTCCCTTTTATAACATCCAGAAAGTCAAGGAGAAGACAGCTTTACAACTGAGGACTAGAAAGTAGCAGACTACGAAAAGTGATTAAACATATATCTTTGTAGGATGTGTGACTACAGCATGGGCAGCTTCAACAGAGAGAAGACATCAGCATGAGCAAAAAGAAGGGGAGTGGATAATAAGAGAGAGAAAGTCAAGAGTGCAGGGGTTTTTGTTGGAAATCCAAAGAGATGAATTGGTTGTGAAGGAGATTGCAGACAAGTTTCAGGAGCCCACTCTAAGGGGCCATTCAGTTCCTGCTTTCTCCTATCAAATGCATCGATAAAGAGAAGTTGGCATCCTTTGTACAATGATGCTTGCTGGGTTAGGGTCATGAAATCCTTTTATTTAGTGACAGGCATTTTCTAAGTCCTAACTGTTACAACACTTAGAGATAATCATTCTTGGACTAATGAGTAATAATCTATCTCTCTCACTTATGACATTTAAAACCAAAGTGGAGAATAAGGCCACAGTATTACAGTTCAGAGTGTGAATGAAATCTACATAAATTATGTAAAATATTCATTTTCATTTGTTTTCCTTTTATTTTTATAATTATAAGTTGTGAAGTAATTTATTCTGCCAATAAATATTCTATTCCGTCTTCAATAACAGAATCAGATGGATGGGCATTAAAAACGATGCTGAAGTGGTGTTACATAAAAATTTTTTTAAGTTGAAATTGCAAATGAGCATCACTCCTGTGTCTTCACTGCACTGTCCTTAATAACATGCATGACCTTCCTCATTCCACTGATATTGTGTGAAATATCCGCCCAGATACTTTTCTAGATTAAAGAATGATGGATTGGTTCAGGAATCACAAGGTAAAGTCTTTTTTTCCCTTGAAATTCAGCAGATCAATAATTTATAGAATTATATACAACAACATGGAAACCACTGCTGAAAAGAGATAGCTTGTTGCCTTTTTAATATTCATAGAGGCCATCTCTGCATCTCTACACCTGCTTGAATTTCCACTAGCCCCACATCATATACTCTGCTGTCCTTTATTTTCACTTGTCATTAAATTTCCCAACATTTCATTATCCTTTTCTTAGATGTCTAGTTTCCTCTGCTACTGCTTTGCCAAATCCATCTTTTTCATTAAGAGTTCTTCCTCTCTTTTATGACATTTAAGAAAATATGTTTAATGTTTCATTTGTTGGGCAAGGTACAGCTAAAATTATGCACTTTCATATTTAGTTTTAATACCTGAAATAATGGATTATTTCAGGTATTAAATCTTATGACATATTTTCAAATTAAGAGGTATACATAGGAGGGCTGTCCATCATTTACACCTTTAGTCATCCACTCCTCTTTAGAATGAGAAATAAAAAGAAGCACACCAATGTAAATTAGTCCACACACATGCACAAATGTGTCAGTGTTTACAGACATTAAGAAACCACCCCCCAAAAATAATTTGAACTCTTAGGAGTAGTCCCACGTTTGAAGATAACCTGCTAATATGATAGGAAAAGACAGGATAAAATTGGCAGAGAGGGAAAGGATAGGACCTGAGGTCCCTGGGTGGAGAAAAACACATATTTTGGAACAATGCTGGGAGGAGTGTCTGACCACAGCACACCTCCTCAGGCATAAGGTTCCTCTTAAGAATGTAACAGATCCCACCCATTCTAGATTTCAGGTTTTCCCTTCAGGTTTCCCTCAGGAATTTGACAAAAGACCTAAGTATGGCCATAGGCTACCCCTCATACAATGGAAACCAGACAATCAGGAATTGACAACCTAGCACCTAGAGCTATCAAGCCAATAAGGGTAGAGCCTGAGAAGGAACAAGGGGAAAGGCTGGGGGAGGGTTGACCAGAACCTTATAAAAGCAGGACCCTTGCCTACAGTTCTTGGGCATTCACTTTCAAATGCCCCCTCTCTGCAAAGAGAGCTTTCCTACTATTCCTCCTTTCTAATCTTATATTCTAATAAACTTTTGCCTGTTGCTCATTTTGTGTCCACCTCTTCATTCTTCGAAGCAGCAAGACAACGAATCTTGGGTATTGTGGTAAAGAATCCTGCAACACTAGGAAATCCTGACACAGAGCATATAATGTACCTTTTGAAAGAAAGTTTAGATTTAACTATAATAGATAGTTTGAGTGAAGTAGCCACATTTTTAATTAATGCTAATATATGCCATTAAATTTTAGTTCAAAGGCCTTAAACATGCAATCCATGGCATACACGCAGTATTATTTCATTACTATCAAATATGTGAGTCAAGTTTCACCATTTAACACTTACCATCAGAAAGTGTAACCACTGTTATGTCATCAGTAGATACTCCTGGCCCATAGCGATTATAAGCTAGGAATCGAAGAGTATATTCCGTGAATTTTTTCAGGCCTTCCAGCTTATAAGATAGTCCATCAACCTCTATATTCTGGAGACATAAAATGTCAAACTGTTATTCAGGAGGCACATTAAAGCAGAAATGGCATCCATTCTGCGCAGTGAATTGGATATTAGACTCTTACTCATAGAACCACGCTCTAGCCTTATAATGAGTTGTTGTAAAACCTAACTTGTGACACACACTCCCCCACTAAATTCCAAACCACTCTGTAGACTCCTAGTTAAAATAGCACCATGGTATTTTTACAGTCATTAAGTTCCAATGTGTTTAACACCACCCAATACATTGAATGGTATGCAATATTCCACCCACACTGATACTGACGGGCAGAAGGCAACCTGTGAATCCATGGGAACAGATCGTTACTCCTCTCCCCTAAATGGAATAATTCACTAAGAAACAGTGGATTTCTTCCTTCCCTTGCTGAAATATACCTATGGCTCTTGAAACTGACAGATACTTTTCCATAATCTTTATCTCTCACAATGCTGTGAGGTGGGTGGGAACTGTTTTCAGTACGTCACAGCAGCAGAAATGAGGTACTGGAGGTGAAGGTCATTGAGAAACCAGAGCCAGTTTGCTGTAGAAGACCCATTATTAGCTCTCCACAATGATGCTCACACTCACATTTGTCTCAGGTAGCATCACTTCTGAATTTTTTTAAGTGGATTGGTGAAATGCATCATGGGAAAGACAAAAATGTATAGAAAATGGAGAGAATGGAAAGCTGAAAACAAGGGCTAAATAGCATGGGGACAGAAAACAAACAAAAAAACCAGGATGAATGATTGTATAGAAGGAGCTCTTAGTAATTCCTATTGCTCAATATAACCTAGGACTTGAACTATTTCTGAATAGGGCTGTTGCAAAACATCTTTAAAAAGCAAAATCCCTATCATGCAGTTTGTGTACAAGCAGGAAGACCACAGTACGCTTGGCAAGCTTCACAACATATCCTGAGAACTCTGGTATCCCAAGATAGGCTCTTGATTTTTCTTATTTACCTATGCACTTGTCTATATATCTTTTCCCACGTGAGGTTGAGAAACCGGAAGTAAACATCTCAACAGTCATATATATGTCACAAAATAGAATTGCTGACTTTCATGTGTCTCCCCCTAAATCTAATTTGCCTGTTTTCAAGTATCTGCGCAAACCATAGATTACAAGCAACTTGAAAGGAGGCAAGTAGCCTTCTGGAGTCAGGCTTATTGAAAACAATGAAAAGTGATAGGTGACTACAACCTAATGGTGAGGAAAGGACAGAAATAACTCAAATATATAGAATGAAAGCAGCAAGCTGACTGAGGCCTTTGAATAAGAGATCAGTCATCCTTAAGACAAGGACTGACAATGCAAATGGTTTCTAGGACCAGATAAGTTAACATAAATGTGGCTATGCTGGCCCGGGCCACTAGCTATTACAACTAAAAAACAAAACAAAACAAAAACAAAAACAAACAAACAAAAAACATTCTTTGTAGTGATTTCATTTCATTGTCCATTTGCCTCTCTTACAACCAGAATTCAATTAAATTTCAATTAAATTGCTTAACGTTTCTAATAATCAGTATTTAAAAATTATCAGCTGTCCAATTAACATGGTGGACTGGACCAAGAGTTTGCAGATCTCCTCCTATGCCTCTGGTCCTAGGACCATCCAATAGGTGGCAGCACTGGGCCCATTCCCTTGCCTACCTGTTCTTTTCCCGTGGACACCTCAGTGCAGAACAATCTGTAACCTTGGACTGGACCATTTGCATAGGCAGGGGGTTCCCAGGTAATAAGAATTGAGGTAGGTGAGGTAGATACAGCTTGCAGGTTTTCTACTGGCCCTGGAACTTGCACTGTGTACAAAAGAAATTGATTAGTATGAGAGGGTTCTCTTCCTCAAAACAAACAAAATTACATCTTTTACAGTTTAGGGATATTATAGCCCTATGTACTACTTTAAGAACCAAAAGGGATGAAAAAGTAAAATATAAAGTAATAAATTTTAGAATCATTTCACTTTGAAATTCAGGACAGGGTTTATATTAATCTAAATTACGTGTTTCATTTTACAGTTGAGGAAATTGGTCAAGGAGTCTAAATTACTAGGAAAATGATGGAAAAGGAGTGGGATTGTTAATCTAAGTTCTTAGTATGGAAAATTTTCCACTATGCCAGCATGGCTTTGCTTGTGTATGAATAATAACTACAGAAGGAAAAGAGAAAATACAATTAGAATACTTGTATATCATGATTCTACTTATAATTCAAATGAACAGCACAGCTATGGATAATTTGCCACATCTGTATTTAAGTCAGCATTTTAAAATCTTGCCCAATTCTATGTCCTTTAAATTAATATTGAGATTTAATTTTCAGTTTTACTTTCTAGTATTCTATTTCCTCTCATAACTGCTACTTTACTTAATCAAGAATAAGTAGCTTGCTCGTTAAATAAATTATATAGCACAGGTCCACAATTGCTTAAGCAAAACACTTGTGTCCAGATTTGTTTTGAGATCTGGAAATTTTCAGATTTTAGAAAGACAATATGATGTATGTACAATGTTACATTTAACATCCCAGGTGGGGTCTCTGTTTGCACCCTGTTATCAAATCACACATTTGCAGCAAAATATATGATATTCACATCAGACAAAATTATTGAAGACTATGCTTAGCATAGCATAAGGGCAGATCAGTTTTGGGTATGTCAGGAGTCAAGAAATTCCTTCAAATTCCAGATTTGCAAATTTTGAATTTGTGCATACTTTTTTATTTATAGACCTGAATACATAAATATGTGGTTTGTAAATTGTAAATGCCATACATCGTAATCTAAATTAAATAGTTTCATCATCACAAATATGATGACAATTTTAACAAACATGCTGTATATTTTCCCCAGCCTTAGATCCCACCTACCTTTGAACAGATGCACCTTTTAGGCCTCTAAATAGAATTTTGTGAGCTTAACATCCACAGTAAAAGTCTGAAACTGTGGCCGACAGATATCTGATAACACAACTCCTTAGATCAGTGCTGCACCTGTGTCCCTGGATCAGTCATTTTTCAGAATTGATTCCATGGAGCCCAGGCTCCTTAAGGCATCATGGCTCATGCATTGTAGAAAAATGCGTGGGAAAATATGTATATATTTATATATCAGAAACATGTGTTTTATGTCACATTCACATATTTCCCACCAGTCCCCAAAGCTTGAGTATCCTTGTTATTGACATTTGCCTTCTTTCATCTTAACAAATGACAACTTCTCACAAACTTACTTGAAAATCATTTTAAACTTACAGAAAAATTTAAGAATGCAAATATTATGTTGAACACCTGTATTCCCTTTACCCAGATATACATATATTCTCAGGGCACCTGCGTGGCTCAGTTGGTTAAGTGTCTGACACTTGATTTTGGCTCAGATCATGATCTTGTGGTCTTGAGTTTGAGCCCCACATTGGGCTTGGCCCTGACTGTGGAATCTACTTAGGATTCACTCACTTCTGCCCCTCCCCCACTTGTGTATGCATGCTCTCTCTGTCTCAAATAAACTTTACCAAAAGAGATACACATATATACATATGTGTATACATATACACATATATACATTGCATGTATGTATATACATACATTCAAAAGAGATACACATATATACATATGTATGTACATGTACACATACATACATATACACTTATGTATATATATACATATATATGTATATATACTCTCTCCCTATATACATATATATTACATATTTATTATATATATATAGAAAGAGACAGAGGCAGACAGAGAATCTGAATCCATTGTTACACACACCATAGCTCTTTACTCCCAAATATTTTAGTGCATATTTCCTAAGCATAATTCGTACATAAATAATATTAACTTCCGTACATTTCATATTTGTACAACACTTTTATCTAATCTTCATCTGCATTCCAATTGTGTCAACTGACTCAATAATGTAACTTATATAGCATTTCCTTCTCCAGTTCAGGATCCAGTCTAGGGTCAAGTTTGCATTTCAGTGCCATAACCTCTTTAGCTGGCTTTAAGCTGGAACAGTTCCAAAATCCATCTTTATCTTTTAGGTCATTTATACTTTTGAAGGTTATACCCCTTTTTTAAATTAATTAATTTTTTCATTAAAAACAATTTTTTTTAACATTTATTCATTTTTGAGAGACAGGGAGAAACACAGAACATGAGCAGTGGAGGGGCAGAGAGAGAGACACACACACAGAATCCAAAGCAGGCTCCAGGCTCTGAGCTGTCAGCAGATCCCGACTTGGGGCTTGAACTCACAGACTGTGAGATCATGACCTGAGCCGAAGTCAGAGGCTTAACTGACTGAGCCACCCAGGTGCCCCTAGCCCTTTTTTTAAATTCATAGAATATTCTTTATTTGGGTTTTGTTTTTGTTTCTTCATGTTGGATTTAGGTTATGCATTCTAGACCCAAATGAGACATGAGTGATGTCTATACCTCAGGGATCATGTCCAGAGGCATAAGACCTCTTTCCCTCCATGGTCGGTAATATTAGTCCTGAATACCTGGTCAAGGTGCTGCCAGATTTCTCCACTGTAGCATTAACTGGTCCCTCTGGATCCCCCCACCCCAAGCCCCTCTCCATTGCTTATAGCCAATAAGCAATTTGTGGGGAGATACTATGTCAGGACCATATAAATATCATGCTATTTATCAAATTCTCTTAGAATTAGCATCTATTAATAGTTTTGATATATCAATTTTTAGCATGGTGGTTACAAAATGTTTTGTTTTGTTTTGTTTTGTTTCTATTCAAGCACTTCCTCCAAATTAGCCACTTGGCATACTACATTCTATTATAAGCAAGAACCCATATGTCTATTTATGTTATCTCTTATTGGTATGGGCACATGGATCTCTACTTTTTTATGGTCTATAATTCATATTTGTCTTAAAGACATTTTGGTGTTCAAATTGTCAAGTTCAAATCTGGCCAGTGGGGTCCTCTTTAAGTTGGTCCTCTGTCCTTGTAATATGACATATCATTTATTGAAGAACTTTTTGTCTTCCTGGCATAATATATTCCAGGCTCATCTTGGTCCTGCCCCAGTTCTGGAATCAAACATGTCTCTAAATATTTCTCATTCTTTTTAGTGGGGAATGGTATTCAAGACAAAGATCTGGATGTCAGCTCTGTTCACTGCTGCTTAGTTGTCTTGCTGCTAGATCCTTCTGGTGAATGAGAAACAAGAATGTATATATACTTATGCATACACAAATGCATTCACACACACACACACACACACACACACACACACATATATATATATATATATATATATATATATATATATATATATATACTCAAATATATAAGTACACAGGTGCATTTTTCATGACTTGACAGAGATGCCTCCCATTCTAATCCATCTCTCCAGAGTTTGTTTTTGTCTTCTCCATTCCCCTTTTATGTCCTTTCTTCCATAGGGAAGATTCTGGCTTCCAAAGAGTTGTATTCTGACAGACACTCTATGAGAGTTCCTTCATCTTGGTACTCTTCCAGGAAGGGGTAGTTTTTCTATGAAAAATTCCTTATTACACAAAGAAGACTTCAGTAGATAATACTGAACAAAGTTCACATTGATAGAATTAGAACTGTATTATGTTGACCCAGACATTTTGTTTCATGGGGGGAAAAAAGAAAAATAAAAACTTTCTCACTGACATTGTTCAACTGGATTTTCAAAATAGGATGTTTTAAAGAACAGTAACAAAAAAAACCACTAGAATTTGTATGCTTCTATGATTACTGATATATTCACAATGACAATGTAAACATTTCTAGAAGGAAGGTTTTCTGATTTGGAATCTATTATTTTTCTAAAGAAGAAAGACAAAGAAAGGAGCAAAAGAAAGAATTGAGACTGAGTGATCTGCTTAAGTTATATGTTAAGTGTGACATAACCAGGATTTTGAAATTTCACAGAGCATATATCCCTGTGGCCCAGTGATGTATAAAGTTTTAACTGAATGTGTCTCTTCTTGGTCTCCTATGGCTAAACTGAAAAGGCATTACCTATTTAAAAAAAATGGCTCATTATGGAATCCAAGACTAAGATTTAAAAATGGCCAACATCCATTGGAATGTTGGGAGCTATTACTCCTGCTGTGAGATGTTACCTTCAAGGAAAGTTTCCCATCTCCAAAAGGCTCAGGAGATGAGTGGGTTTCCCTTTCTTGGAGAAAGGAAGGGAAGGCAATGTTTGGGAAGTTTCCGCTCTTCTGTTCCACTGGAATACAAAGGGGTAATGGGAAGAAGAGCCAGACACCTGTGAATCTGGAAGGCTAAGCTGAGGGTGCCACCTAGCATAATGGGGGTGGGAGTCAACAGCCTGCCAGACTAGACTCTTTGAGTATGTCACAATCAGATATGACAACCTCATAGCCACTTTCATCAGGCATCGTGAGGAGAATAGACAGCCTACATGGATGTCCACAGCTCCAGGCAGCATCCCCACAAAAGCTACCAATAGGCCACACTCCTCCCCTGCTGAACCCACCAAGGGCTGCTTAGCATCCAGGTTCCTGGTCAGGAGAATGGTCAAAACTCTCCCCTTAGGTTTCCAAATAATAATAGCAGTTGTCTTTTTCACGGGGATATGCACAATGTTAGGCATATACAACATATTCAATGTGTGTCAAATGAATGACTTTATATACAATTACCAAATGTTACCCTAAATAACAAGCCTAAAATAAAAACAGCTACTCTAACAGTCTAACTCATTTGATTTTGTTAATTCAGGATTGTTACTACAAGTGATCAGAAAACAGTGTTTTTCTAACATACTTGGTAAGAACTAAGGTTGGTATATTTATGTTTGTTGTATGCATGTGAACCTAGGTACACTTTGCCCACTGTGTAATTTGTTTATATGCATATATAATTTGGTTACCTACAGGACACCATCAGGTGGTTAAGTACCATAATTTGGTCAGTTCTCACTGGTAGTGCCTACTCTGATTGTCTGCTCACCAACTGAATTATTCTCCCTTCCTATTGGTCATCAGACAGTATCAGGGAAAAACATGTGCTTGGGATTCCAGCAGAATTTTAAACAGAGATAATAGACATAGGAAGTAAAAAAGAGCATTCAGAGCATTTAGTGTAAGCATGCACAAATAAGAGTATATGTTTTCACCAATTCCAGCCAAATGATAACATTCTCTTTGTTTTTATAAAGTTTCCACTTGTCCACTTCCACTTTCTACTTCCAAGGATTGCATCTTAATACCAAACTGTTTGCTACTTTAACTTGTGAATTTTTGTTGTTGTTGTGTGTTTTTAATTTTTTTACTTATTTATTTATTTAGAGAGCATGAGGAGGGGAAATGGGCAGAGGGAGAGAGACAGAATCTTAAACAGGCTTCATACTCAGCATGGAGCCCAATGCAGGGCTCAATCCCATGACCCTGGGATCATAACCTAAGCAGAAAACAAGAGTCCGATGCTTAACTGACTGAGCCATCCAAGTGCCCCTAACTTTATGTTTTAAAATAGAATTTATTTTATGATCTGATTGCATTGTTCCTTAACATTATCATATATTAAAATTAAAATACCATAATGTTGTTATTGTTCCAAGTAAATATAACATCAAAACATCAAAAAAAAGTACTAGCAAATGATATATTAATCATATTATCAGACCAAAACACTGCTTGCATATGGGATATTTTTCTTTACAACATTCCTGGCTAGTGTCAAGACTGTTTCACATAAGCTATTAAACGCTTACTTTTCTTCACAACAGTGCTATAAATTCAAATTTGTGAATTCCCTGATATTTTCCTTTTGAATTACAGCCCAAACATAGGTCTGTGGATAATATACTGTGTTGATGTTAATTGTGGATGTACACATTTTTGTACATCCACACAAATTTGTGTATTTATTCAGGTCTGTATCTATATATTTAAGCATAGCTTACCTGGTTTTACATATGTGATTTATTATATACATATTAGAAGGAGAGAAAGAGGAAAAAGAGAGACAAAAATGTTCAACAATGGGAATTATATGAGAAATCAATACTGTTAACAGCTTCAGCCTTCCATTTCATTACGTTTTAGCATGTCAGTCAAGAAACTTAATGGCCTTAACTGCTCATCATTTCCAAGATGTCTTTAATAATCCTCACTGATCCCCTCAGTTGGACAATAATTTTGTGGCAAAATGCATCTAATTTCTCTTCATCTCTATTTGAGCTACCTATTTCTTCAAAGAATGGCAAGATTTCAGAATAGATGCATAATCTATGCAAGTAACTCATCAATCAATGTCAGCTTAACCAACCACCTTTTTAAATTTCAATATTGCATTCCAGTAGAAATTCATTATAACACCTGTACCTAAGAACAAATTAAATACTTATGTTGGAGTAAAATGATATATATTACATGTCACTATTTGCACTGGGGACTGTAATTTCTGACTATATAGATAGATTTATAGCATAACAGAGAACTCTATCATGAGATATTATTGGATATTAACCCCCAAAATGGCACATAAAAGTTAGCTGAATCTTAATACAGCATCATTTATCATATATAATCATATTGAAGACAGGATGTGTGTTTGTACTGTATGTGAGAGACTGTGTGTGCATGCACACAAGCGAGTGAGTGAGAAGGGAGGAGAGAGAGAGAGAGAGAGAGAGAGAGAGAGAGAGAGAAGAGTGGAGAAAGTATCAGTTTAATGAACTATAGTTTGTTAAGATGCGGGTATAGTTTCTTGTCCCTACTCTACTTATGATAAAGATCAGTCATTGGCATCAAGGAGTCCACAGAGTGCTTGAAAGTGTATGTACACTTTCAAGAATGTACCATGTACATTTTTTAGGTGTAGGGTCCATAAGTTTCCATCATTAGGATCTATGATTCCCCAAGAAGTAGCTCCCAATGGATCAGATAATGGAACAGATATCTCTTGTTTCTTTTGGCTTTGAAAACCAATGATTCTTTATTATTAACTCATTTGTAATGATTATGAATTACTTTCTGATGGGAAATATAGCAATAATTTTACTTTAAAAAGACATCTTCAACTTTTAATAAAATTCTAAAGCTGAAAAATATTTCCGAAATAGACTGTCCATCTCATTTTCCAAATCATGGGCAATTTAAAGGCATTTGAATCAATCTGGTTTAATTTGTCAAATATTTTAGGTTTTACAAGATGTTAGAGCTTTTGCTGATCAAGAAGTTACATAGCATATATGAATTAACACTCTGGTTTTCTTTTTCTTCTTTTTTCTTGCTGTTTATATTCCAAAATCTATCTACCCGTCTACCTTTCTGACTTCTCTTTACTATATGTAATTTGATATTTGCATTAATCAGACTAAAATCTAAATTATGATTTATCAACTATAAGGTTCTAAAAATATTTTGGGAGTTTAAATAATCCCTTCTAAATAAGAATGTAAATATAAGATTTTCATAGAAAAAGCTTTAGAAGGATCAAGACATGCCACTGTCTTCATAATACTGAATGAGGCTGATGTCTCTTCACCATTATACTGATGTTTCTCAGCTGGAAGTCCAAAATGAAGACAAATGTTAGTGTCAGAGAACATGTAGTTGAACATTTGAATATTTAAAGTCTTTTCAAAATGACTGTATAGTACAATGTGTCCTACTCTTCCTAAATCATCAATTTAACAGCTACCAAACCTCTTTTTTTCTTAAGAACTAAAGTACTAGTGCATTTGAAAAAAAATCACATGTTATCATTCAGATAATGACCTATCATTCACATGTCCTCAATTCAGGCCAAAATTCTGAGCCTGATTTGCTTATTCATTTGCTAATTTAAAAATGATTCTTGAGTTCATTGTTTAAAATGGGCAGCAAAAGATCTAAGTAATTGTCTGTAGTGATCTAAATGGATTTAGACCACAATGCTCTTATTTAAGCAGCGGCTTCCATTGCCAATCTCACTGAACTTGTTTCAAATGCAAGTCATTTCTGAAACAATTTGCATTTATTGATAATAAAGTGCATGCTTTGATTGCCTCTTTGATTTTTTTTTCCTCCTGTAGTTAACAGCTTTAATGATATTTCTATGAAATCTGTTTCTATTTTGTATGGGGAATGCAACATCAAAAAGCCTGCAGGCAATGTAATTATTAACATAATGAAACCCCTTCTTGACTGAACTATCCATAGTTAGGAGATATGACAGTAATTTGGCAAGAAGGAAGCACAAACTATGGGGTAGGTTTCTATTACAAAACCACAGAAGTCTGACTAGACTTGGTTAGAGGAAGTGGTTATTACCTGAGCATTTTATTTAGGGTTTTAATAGGTGGTATCTGCTAAGTCACAATATACTCAACTATGTCATTGTGTGTATATAGAGAAATATATGTAGATATCTATGCACACATATAACATGTGATATATATGATTTACATATTCCTTATATATACACACATGTATACACATATATGCTAATATATTAAATGATGGATGTTTCTGACAGTGTAGTAGAAAAAACTTTAATGGTTCTCTCTGAAAAAAAAATAGTACTGAAAGTAATCTCGTGATTCATCCTAGAACTAGAAGCAGTTTGATAACAAAAGTGATTTCAGAAATTGACTTCAAGATAAGGTCTTTTCAGTGGGGTAGCTCAGGCTTTTCCTTGACATAGTCAAGTAGTAATAGCCTTGGTGAAGTATGCCAAGTATTTTGAACTTCACTTTAGAAAACAGGCAATGCGTAGAAATGTAAAGTGTAGTGGAAAATGTAGATTCCTGATGGCACAACTGAGGTCTCAAACCTAAGTTCTCAAACCATTTAAACTGGAGGTTTCTAAGTAATGTCAAAAGCAATTGTTTTTATGATCTAGAAAAGTTGTCTGAAAGATACCAAACATTGAAACTAAAAACCTAAGTTTTTAGCCAAATATGTTTAAGTTTCCATGTTACTGAAGGCTAGATGTAATATAAATTCAATCATACATTTTTTCTCCTCCCTTATAATTTTTTTCAGAATAGCTTGGGTTGGGTTACTTTCCATTATGTTACATTTCATTTTAGATAAAAGTACCAGCTGGTTTTAAAGTCTATTCATAGGTTTTATGTGTTTAGGATACAGTGCTGCCTCTAGTATTATGAAATATTTTATTATGATAGAAATTTTCAAGGAATTTAGTAGGACAGAGAAAACACACACACAGGAAACACCTAGATGTGAACAACAGACCATATATAACCAAGATTAAAACCTCTCTGGGCAGACAATGAATTATATAAGAATTTTAGAAATTATAATCAGAAATGGTTATGGTAATTTCGTCAAGAATATTTCTTGAAGAACAATTAAGAGATGCACTGATGGAAAAAGGACAAGGAAGTTCAGGTGTGAAGAAAGAATCTGATAAGTCAGCAAAAATGAGTTTGATAGGTAATGGCCTCGAAATTAGCTTTTTCAGAATAGAAGTTACAAGCTGGTAAAGAGAGAAGAACCATATAGCTTGGGGAAGGCTTCCAACAGTGAGGCCTCTAAGTAAAGATAATGAGAAGAATTCCAAAATAAACTAAATTAAAGATGGCACCACTGATGATCTCATATTGAGGAAACAACCAGAAGCATAGAATTTTCAATTATTCACTTGTTTTTCTATTTTGCTAGCATTATCCACAAATCAAATAATATTCTACCAGTTTTTTTAAAAATATGGTGTGTTTCAAGATACTTGATGAAAGTTAAAAAATTCATCCATTTTATTTGAAGATCCCCACACTAAAACTTCAGTGTGGGAATAAGTATTCAGAAAAGAAAAAACAAAACAAAACAGGTGAATATTCCAAGAAATTGTCAGGAACTTTTAAGAAATTCTAGACAGAAATAATGGAAAGGTGAAAACTAGCTCTGAGATAACTAGTGAAAAAGAAAATACCACAAATGGAAATAAAGCACCTTAATTCTGAATCCTTGATCAACAACTCCCCTCCCCTCCCGCCATTCCATAACACTGTATGGTTAGGCCAAATTATTTAAACACCCTGCACATCATTTTCTACACAACATTTCTACACAACAGGGCTATTGCCAGGATTATATGAGGCTATATAGAGAAGCAAGTGTTCCAAATAAGATGGTAGATGATATTGCTATCTGGACTCAAGTCCTCTAAACTATTCCATAGTTTGGTTCCCTCAACAGACAGTTGGAGGAACGAGTATTTGATTTTCTTAATTCTCAAGATTGTTGATGGGCAACCCGGTGGTTCAGTCAGTTGGGCATCCAACTCTTGATTTCTGCTCAGGTCATGGATCCCAGGGTCATGGGATCCAGCCCCTCATCAGGCTCTGCACTGAGCATGGAGCCTGCTTGGGATTCTCTCCCTTTCTCCCTCTGTCCCTCTCCCTTGCTCACACTCCCACAAACTTTCTCTCTAAAATAAAAAAAAAAAATTCTCAGGATTGTTGGAAGAACATGAGGAGATGATACATGTGAAAGGGAAATAGGAAACATAATATTCCATAGATGTATACAGCAGGAGCCCTGAATTAGGGTTACATTTACAAACCAAATGTGGCCAAAAGAGTGTCTGATAAAAGAGTGGAGGTTTGCCTGCTTTGTCATAATAACACATAGAAGTTAAGCCTTTCATCTTCCCTATAAATACTCCACATAGACTTATTTTTACTGTTCTTATGTAGATCATACGTTTATGTTTAATTCTTACGGAAGATCTGCAAGCAGAAATTCCCAGCAAGGGCATGCACAGACCTCTTGCTTGTTTCACACTTATTTGTGGCTCACATATACTTCAGGATTGTATTTCTGCACACAAAAATGTCAGTTCTCTATAAATAGATATGCATCAGAGAAGCAGGTGTCTTCAGCTTATGTGCAACCCGGAGTGTTTCCCATGGTGATAATGTAACTAAATCCCAGCAACCTTTCTCAGAGTTGCTTTGTATTATGGTCAGTATGGGAAGAATCAATATTTGATGTTTGTAGTTTTAATAGAGCAATAAATGACTTGTATAGATTGCTTTTATAAAAGACCCCTGCTGCCATTTATTAGAGAAGAAGGAAGTGGCAATCTTTTTCAGATCCTCAAGTGAGTAGGTTTTTCCACATTATGACAAAAAGATCCTATCTTAAAAAGATACGATCTCTTTGGGAAAGAAATTTATTGTTTATCTATTTCCAGGCTTTAAAAGATAAGGAACTGCCTTGGGTAAACTGGTTCTTTTGGGAGGGACCATAAGTTAAAGAAGAAATTTCGAACTTTATTCTCCTAACACATAGTTTTCACAGAAATGGGAGATCTGGGCTTCTCTTTGAGGCAGAAAATGCCAAAAAACAGATCCCATCTAATAAGCTTTGTTGAGAGAGACTAATGGTAAAGAATATGGGCTCCAGAATGAGAGACTCTGTGTTCAAATCCAGTACCATTGCTCAGGCTATGTGGCCAGCTCATGCTACTTAGTACCTTTGAGTTTAATTTTTCTTATCTTAAAAATGGGGTTAATACTAATACCTACCCCATGGGTTTGTTGTGGAGATTCATAATAAACAATTTATGAACAGCATCTGGCACACAGGAAATGCTCAATAAATATTAATTAAGTTTTTACAGTGTACCAGGCTTTGGGAGAATTGGTGGGGCAAACAATGAAAACTTCCATAGAACTTATAGTCTAAGATGGCAGGACACAAGGAGCCAAGAGATGAGGGATTCAGATGAGGTGGGAGAGGTTGCCAGGGCAAGACCATACTGGGTCTTAAAGGCCTTGGAATGATTTTGTTCTTTTATTCTTTTTAAATGTTTATTTATTTTTAAGAGAGAGAGAGACAGAACGTGAGTGTGTGTGTGTTGGGGGGGCGGGTTGCAGAGAGAGAGGGAGACACAGAATCCGAAGAAGGCTCCAGGCTCTGAGCTGTCAGCACAGAGTCCCATGCGGGGCTCAAACTCACGAACCGTGAGATCATGACTGGAGCTGAAGTCAGCCACTCAACCAACTAAGCAACCCAGGAGCCCCTGATAAGGAATTGATGAGTTTAAGCATGTTGTATTTTGTTAGTTACATAATGAGTGAATTGAAGGCGGTGAATGTAGGTATTGGGAGACCAGTTGGGAGAATATTCCACAGTAGCTAAGACAGTTGTTAATAGCTGGAATAAGAACAATGGCAGTGGGCAGGGATTCAAGAGCTACGTGGAAGATAAAATCAGCAGCATTTGAGGTATCAGAGGTAGGGCAGTGAGGAGGATGGAAGCACCAAGGATGACTCCTGTATTTCTGACTTGCACTGCTGAGTGTTTCTGGTGTTGCTCACTAAGACAGTCAATACTCCACTAAAACTAGATCCGGCAGGTGTGTGGGTGTGGGTGTATTAGCAGGTGAATATCACAGCACTGCTACCCACTGTTGGGTCTGAGGCAATTCACTACACACAGACATGTCTAGTGGATTATTTATCCCCAGAGGGACAGTCATAACCTAATACTTTTCTTCATCTTTATTTCTCTTTTAATTTCTTGAGGTTCTAGCCATTAATTTCATACCCTACTTCAATGAATGGCCTCAAATCACAGACTTTTATTTTCTTCTTTATTTATTTCTCCTGAATTTTTGTCTTTCTTTTTCTATATATAGTTAGCCACGTTTCAGGAACATCAACAAGTCTCCAGATTTTGTGATCATCTGTTTGTTTTGTCCCCACCTTACTTAGATCCTCTAAACCCATACTTTGATCTTTCTTAAAGCACTCAAAATAATTACCCCAGTTAATGGATCAAGCTGTGCTAAGGCACTTTTTTCTGAGTAATGTATACACATGTTAAGAAATTTTGTTCCCCTTCTCCCCTGATTCTTGCAAAAAGAGCCCAAGATAAAATATCTTTCCTAACAGTAGCAACAATAAAAATTCCACTAACAATGAACTTGGGTACACATCTGACCTTGACAATACTGAAATTAATATTCACTTTGTGATTCCACTGACATTTATCACTGAGAAGCACCTTTAACGCCCTTACACATACATGCATGCAAGGGGAAGATTGATAATCGCACAGGGCAGAAAACCTAGTTGTCCTCTATCTCTAAGAAGCATCTAAAAGGCTCCCGGTCTGCTGACTGAACCACCCTGAGGATTAAGTTTATTTTATTTTCAGTATTCAAAAGATAAGAAGTTTATTAACCACATGGAAGATTTAGGCTTGCTCAGAGATAGCAGCAGGAAGACAAATAGACTACTGCAGTAAATCATCTCACAGAAGTTGGACGACGACTTTACACAGGGACACTGGTGCGCAACTTTGGATCCAAGGCTTCCTTTCTTTCTCCAAGCCCAAGTCCATTGCTTCTATTTGCATTGGTGCCACAAAGTGTCAGACCAGTAGGAAGAAAATACCTTCAACTCAAACATTCAAAGGCTATTGATTATGATATCTAGTAAATGCAGAGTAAAATAAGGAAGATAATGACTAAATATGAATGCTATTTAGGCAAGACTTTAATTACTATTTCTTTGAGAAGGGTTAAGTTTACCTATTATATTTGTAACTCCCAAACTCAATTTAACACCAGATTGGCAATCTTCTTGGCTTATTCCTGGTTGAATGTAAGACAGAAGGGTATACATGTAGATCATCACTGTTTAGTATAAATGTGAGCCATGAATGCTCATAGTAATTTTAAAAAGCCACATTAAAAAAGTAAAAATCAAGTAAGTAAAATTAATTTTAATAATATATATTTAACACAATAAACTTAAATTGTATCATTTCAAAATATAATCAATGTAAGATTTGTTACTGTGACATTTTACATTCTTTCCATACTAACTTTTTAACATCGTGTGTTTATTTTACATTTACACCTTAAATTGAGCAAGCCATAGTTCAAGT
Source organism: Felis catus (assembly GCF_018350175.1). Classification (NCBI taxonomy): domain Eukaryota; kingdom Metazoa; phylum Chordata; class Mammalia; order Carnivora; family Felidae; genus Felis; species Felis catus. The sequence goes on along the minus strand of NC_058379.1, from coordinate 72,340,522 downwards.
GCTAAAAGCCACTTGTGGCTAGTAGCTACCATACTGAACATTGCAGATATAGGCAATGCCACCAGGCTAATTCAAGAACTCATGCATTGAAATGGGGGAAAATTCAATATTACCAAAGACAGTGGTAAAATTACTATAAGAACATTAAATAACAGAGAGGGTATAGAACAAATCACATTCAAAGTGATAAAATTAATCAAGCTGTTGGTATAATCTAAGTCAGTAATATGTTAAGTCTATTATTACATTGTTATTTGTGATTAAATAGTATATTAAATGATGAAACATACCACCAGAAGTAGCAGCAAGTTATTTCTAGGAGTATTAAGAATTTTTGTGAAGAGCTTGGATGAACTACAAGCCAATTAGCCCCCCTGAAAAATGGAAGTAATAATAGTTTTTATTTCATTGCGAAGTTGTAGGATAAGACTTTGAACAAAGACCGTAGATGAAGGGTTAAGATCAAGTAAGTGATTTATAACATAAAGTAGAAATTATATATCTAGCATGTTCCTCAGCAGTAGAATTAGCATAACTCATTCAGACTGGCTTAAGCACAATAATGTTCGACGTTTTTAAAACATTATCCTGTCATGGCTGTGTTTTCTGAAGTAAAAAGAATCTTAACTCATTAAAGAACTGCTAAAATGCAGTTAACTTTCAATTAACTATTTTTTTCTATTTATTTAAAATTATTATGGCTAATCTTAGTTTGTACACACACACACACACACACACACACACACACACACACGCACGCACATTGTGGCAGGAATGTTATATTAGATTCAAATCCAGGCTCTGACAATGTTAATTTTGACACATTTAATTTTATAATTTCTACCATGGGAGTTGGGTTGGGCCAGAACTCTTGCTCACAGGATATTTCACAGGTATAGGGGGTTGCTATGGGCTGAACTTAAAAGGTTTCAAGGTGATGACACACCATTACTACTTTAGGTTGCAGCTGTTAAAATCAGAGTCAACTTGCTCCCATCAACATTCAGGAAGAAATGCTCATGGGATTTTTATCAACTGAAGATCAAACCGTGGAAATCTGAGTGTGTAGTTGGTGTCAGTAACAGTCCTCACTGACAGCTTCTGCAAACTTCGCTATCCAGATGATTCCTTTCCCTTGTTAGTCCCCTTAGGGCCACCTGAGCAGTTTGTAGTCTTTAATATACAGAAAGCACTATGTCCTACAGCCTACAAGGCAGGGTTAGAATTGTGGAGAGAGGAAGAAGGTAGGGGCATATCAAGTATGCTTTTAAGAAAACGAAGGATGTTTCTCAACATTTCTCTGCTCGAGGGACAATGGTTGAGATTATTTTTTAAATGAAAAAGGTAGTTTGAGTAATCAAAGTATATATACACACCTCATAGTTTGCTCAGTCCTTGTGCAGATTACTTGGAATCTTACTAACAAATCTTTGTGATTTGTAGGGCAGGGCATGTGTTCTGGACTGGATGGCATCCCCCAAAATTCATGCATACCCAGAAAGGCCTTTGCAGATACGATCAGTTAAGTTAAATGAAGTCATACTGCATTGGGGCATGCTCTAAATCCAATATGATGGGTGTCCTTATACAAAGAGGCAAAGAGACACTGAGACGTGGACACAGGAGAAGGACTGCCAGAAACCACCAGAAACCAGGAAGCAGCAAAGAAGGATTTTTCTCTAGAGCTTACAGAGGGAGCGTGGCTCTGCTAACACCTTTGTTTCAGACTCCTCGTCTCCTGAACTGTCAGAGAATACATTTCTGTTGTTTTAAACTGCTTAATGCATTGCACTTCACAGAGCAGCCCTTGGACGTTAATACAAGCAGTATGATCCCTATTTTATGAGAGGAAATTGAGAATTAGAAAAGGTAACTGATTTCCTCAAAAATATATAGCAGAATATAGAGAACACCACAATCTTGAACCCCTGTCTTTTGCTTTTGGTTCAGTGTTGTATCTGTTTTCAGAAACAAAAAACAAACACAAGTAAACACAATTTTTGCAAGCATAGCAGTTTAGACATAGGTCTGCTGATGCCACCAGTACGCTGACCCACCCTAAGTCACTTAACTCTCTGATCCCAAAGTTTACTCTTTGCAAAATTCCATAATTGGGATCCACTATGTCAAAGCTATTCTATGGATTCAACATTATGTTTCAGATCATTGGGTAAATACGTTAGACTCTGAGGTAATGAGGGATAGAAGACCCTTCAAGATAGAGAAAAGGGTAAAGAAATGTTGGAAGACAAAAGGCAAATTCCTCCTTAATTCTGTGGCCTCCACTTGGGCCTAAACCAGGCTTCTGCTGGTAAAATTCCTATGTAGTCTCAGAGCGAACAGGTGATTCAACCTCTGGATCTTTTGTGAACAGACATCCCACTAGAATTCAATCTCCTGTTTAATGAACACAGGCAAAGTACATGTCAGAAAACAAGCTGGTTCTGGGCTAATATTTATTTTGGCAGTAAGTTGCCCCTTTTGGATAGGTTCCTTAGAAAATCTCGGCAGCTGGGAGACTGGGCTGCAGATCAGAGGCTCCTTTTAGGCACTTCTTGCTGGTAGCAGCCACATCAAATTACATTTCACTGTTCTATAGGGAGGTTTTCCGGGAAGGAAGCTTCTCTATGATGGACAAATTTATGAGTGTCGGCTGTGCACAGCAGTGTGCATATCTCTGTAGTTCATTCATTAGGGACATTTGGGCACAGAAGTTTTACAGTTGACAACATGGAGAATTCGTCCACGTTTTTCCAGTTGTTCAGCTTTTCCACTATTAGAAGCTAAACACCACATTTCATTTGGCCATCGACCCAGCAGAATGTGACATTTTCTTTTATTTTTATATTCAAAATATTAGACACATTCCTCAAGCACAGTCTGCTTAGAAAATAAAATGGATTTGGGGCACCTGGGTGGCTCAGTTGGTTAAGCATTGGCCTCTTGATTTCCACTCAGGTCATGACCTCACAGTTTGTGTGATTGAGCCCCACAACAGGCTCTGCGCTGAGCCTGCTTGGGATTCTCTCTCTCCCTCTCTCTCTGCCTCTCCCTGGCTTCTGTTCTCTCTCTCTCTCTCTCTCTCTCTCTCTCTCTCTCTCTCTCTCTTTGTCTCTCAAAATAAATAAATATAGAAAAAAAGAAAAGAAAATGAATTTAACAGTTAAAATTAATGTGTCAAAAAATTAATTCTTGATTTTTCCACACACCCTCCAAGCTAGCTCCTACCCTAGTCTTCTGATTACAACAACAGGCCCCAATGATTCACCTAGCTTCTGAGGCCAAAAACCTAATGGTAAATTTGACTCCTGTCTTTTCTCCATCCCATACCGTGAAGCCAGTCTTGTCCCTACCTTCTAAAGGTATCTTGAATCCTAACACCAAAACTTGAGCCACCAACATCTCTTGACTAAAGCACTGCATTAGCCTCCTTTCTATTCTCCCCACTCTCGCTTTAAATATGAAAATTAGGGTATGTTACTCCCTCTTATATATATGTCTCTTCACTGAGTATGAAATCTATCTTCCTTACTGTGGCTTCCAAGGCTTTTCATGGCCTGGCCCAGTCACCTGTCGACCTCTGTCTCCACTTCTCCCTCTCCCTCTCTCCTCTCCACTCTCCTGTAGCATGGTGGTCTTCTTGTGCTTCGTTTCCAGGGCCTTGGCTCTTGCTACTCTCTTAGGCTCAAATGTCTCCACCCAAGATCTTTGACAGCACCCTCCCCCCAAATTCATTCAGATATCCCCTTAAATGCCCATTCTCCAGAAAGGCTTTCCTGACTTTCTAGAATCACCTCTATTCTCCTCATTCTATACCCCCTTAAGCTGTTTTATTCTTCTGCATGCTTTATTTTTATTGGTTTATTGTACATCCCTATCACTAAAATAAACACCCCATGAGGATAAGTACTTTGTCTTTTTACTGCTGAATTCCCAGTGCTGGAAAATACAGGGTAGCTCTTTGGAAGTACAAGATGAATACTTGTTGAATGAATAAATGAATGGCCTGATAGGGTTCAAACAAATATGGGGAGTGAAAAACGAGCTTATGCAGACTAAGAGACTGATCCATGTGGTGACTTAGCGAGAGTCAGCTTTCTGCTCTCTGCTCTTAAAAATCTTAAGATCTTTTTATTTTAAAAAAAAATTTTTTTTAATGTTTATTTATTTTTGAGACGGAGAGAGACAGAGCATAAGCAGGGAAGGGGCAGAGAGAGAGGGAGACACAGAATGTGAAGCAGGCTCCAGGCTCTGAGCTGTCAGCACAGAGCCCGACATGGGGCTCGAACTCACGAACTGTGAGATCATGACCTGAGCCGAAGTCGGACGCTTAACCGATGGAGCCACCCAGGCGCCCCACATAAGATCTTAAAATAGAAATAGAAGAGACTTATGAAATAACCCAAAGAAAAAGGAGATCATTTCAAACACATGTGAAAAGTACAGAGATAGAGATGAACCAATTATGTGCAGTGTTAAGGAACATGATTACATGAGGAATAATGAGAATCCAGAATGGAGGAATGCATGATTAGAGGAGCGCCCATTATTGAGGGTTTGGCAAAGTACCAGGTAGCAGGCTAAGTCTTTTACACTAATCATCTCATTTAATTCTCTGAATAATCATGTGAGGATGTATTGTTGTGATCCATTTTATAGATGCTCTTTTAAATTTACAACATTCCTGAAAGATGTTTCTCTTTTATACACAAGGAAACTGTGGGTTAGCATAACTAGCTTACTCCAGTTAGCTAGTAAATGAAAAAGCCAGAATTCAAAACCAGTCTGACTTCTGAATCACTGTTCTTAACCATCTTCCACTTTTCTTCCACTTGGAACTTGGAACACCAATTATAGCTTTAATTAGGTGGTAATTAGTAACTTACTTGTGCAACCGTGGGCTCAGAGTTCTACTGTTTGACTTTCAGTTGATAAAAACCCCACAATCATTTTCTCCTGAGCATTGACGGCAACATCCTGACTCTGGTTTTAACAGCTGCGATCCAAGGCAGTAACTGCATATCATCACCTTAAAATCTTTCGATTTCAACCCATGGCAACCCCTTGTACCTGTCAAATATCCCATAATTAGAAATGATGGCCCAACTCAATTTCTATACTGGGGATGATTTGAGGCTTCCCAAGGTGGAAAGTTTGGGCTGAGAAAGAAAAGAGTTTTTCACAGAATAGACCTGTTAGGGGTTTCTTTTGCCTAGATATCTTCCTACAGAGTAGAAATAATATCTGTATTAAAACAATATAATTCAGGAACATTGGAGTTAGAGCACAATAGTCCCATTATTGCCCTTTTGTGTAGCATGTAAGATTTATCATATATTATAGCAGGCAGAATACCAGCCATGGTTAAAAGAATCCATAAAAAAATGAAGTGATTTAATTTTGGTTAGGTATCATATCAGGTTAAGTCAACTGTAAGTTTCTTGACATGATCCTTTCTAAATTACACTAATATTTCACACCAGAACACTATATCTATAACATTATGTGTATTAAACAGCATCTACGTGATTGTGCTAATGATATTATGTTATATAATTTTATGTTAAGTGTTATAATACCATAACCTGATATATATGCATTAAATTATATAGTACTTATACACTAATGCCTTGTAACTGTAAGTTTAGGTTAAAAAAAAGAGGAAATAATTTGATCTCACAGTATGATTTAGAACAATGTATCTTACAGATATATTTTCATCAGAAATTTCATCCCTAAATTTTTTGGTATTATTCTGTTCATCTTATTTTACTTTCTATCCTCAGCACCTATAGAGGCCTTGACACTTGGTACGTAGGTGCTCAATAAATGTTTATAGACTGCATAGATTAACAAAGCTTCTCAAGAGAGGGTATAAATACAGATGTATAAATATGAGGTATATTTACAGGTATAAACACCATACTCTCTTTCTGTCTTTATTTTTCACTAGTCATGTTCACCAGCTCTCCACAGAATCAAATATAATTGAAGGAGTTCCATAAAAAAACTCAGCTCAGCTGTTTTATCTTTAGAGTAGATTTTTATTTGGCTGTGCCAGCATAATGACAATATCCCAAAAGATGCTCAAGCTCCATTTTAGCCAGCAACCTACTTTCATTTTTAATAGGGTATATAACCAAACTATGCAATTAAACCTAAAATCAATCTATTCTGGGGGGAAACATCTTTATCCCAGACTGGATACCCATACTTCCTCAAAACGTCTTATTATTATTATATTTCCATGTCCTCTTTCTTCAAAGTCTCTAATACATATATACATATGTGTGTGTATACACATATATATACATACCAGCATACATACATAATAATTTCTGTTTAATTTTTCACCAAGCAGATAACTTCTCTAAATGTTTGATTACATCAATGGAAGAAGCTTAAATTATGCTTTATGCTCAGAGTAAAAGAGAATAACAGTGAGCCAAGAGAAGCCTTTGGGGAAATGGAACTTAGACTGTCCCACTGCTGAATCAAGGAACACATCATCTTTGTCCTTCATCTTTAAAGATACTTACATTGTTTACCCTGAGAAAATATTTAGAGACCTTTAAGTAACTAACTGAAGAAGATGTTGAAATCTAGATTCTCTGGTCTTTGAAAAATAAATCTTTTATGTTAATTCAATGTATAATTCACTTTTCAACATTCAAAGAGCACTAATCTGTTAAATGTTTTTAAAGTTCTGCTTAAAATGGTTGCCACTAGACTACTAGTTCTTGAGTCAGAACAATGTCTGACTCGCTTTTGTATTTTCATGCCCTAAATTAGTGTCTAGATTGATAGTGTCCAATAGAATTGTTTGCAATAATGGAAATGTTCTCTATGCCATCCCACATAGTAGCCAATAGTCATATATAAGCCACTGAAATGTGACTAATTAGGCTGAGGAACTGAATTTTTAGTTCTCAATTTTATTTAAGTTTTAAGTGCTATTTAACAACTGAAATATGACTACTGTGTCTGAATTTAAATTTTATTTTACTCCAATGCACTTAAATAAACACATGTGACTAATAGTTACTGTACTGGAGAGTGAAGTTCTTGAACTTAACATGAAAAACAATTTTTGATTGAATGAATAAATGAATGAATGAACTACAGAGTGATTCACACTTGCTCTGAACTCTTCTAGTATGATTAAACAACCCATCCTTCCAAGCCTACCTCGAATTGTCATTATAAAAGACATAATACCTCACCTAACTGACCATTATATACAAATGGATTCCTTAAGGCTTCTCTCACTAAGGATACCAAACCATAAGTCTTTAATGTCTCCCATCTTGTATTTGTAAAACCTAAAAGCATGTTTTACAATGAGAGACTTTTAAATTGCATCAGCATTTGTATGCTACCAAAAAAAGATGGAATGTCAATGCTTATCATTATTTCTTTCCATGATTAACCAACAGTCATGCACATGACCATGCATTGTTCATTGGTTCATGGTCAACTTTGCCACCACAGTCATCCCAAATATTCACTCAAATCACCATGCAGTACAGTTAATAATTGAAAAGCAGCTCGAGTTATAAAATAAATGAGCTAGACAGAACTATGATTTACTTGATTTTCTTAATTTACAGAATCATGATGAAGTAAAAATATAATTGGAATTTAATACCTTGGCCATATAATAAGTATGGCTGAGATTTTACAAGCAAATTTTAAGTAACCAGTTATTCATAAGACAGCAATGTTGTGACACATTTAATGGGATGATGGTATGTTTTCTGATAATAGACCTCAAAGTTCAGTTAGGGATACAAAGATATGCATTAGGCAAGATGAGATGACAACCTAGTCTATAATGGCCTGAAAAATTATAGGCAGATGATAATTAGGGGAAAAGTAGTAAAATATATAAATGGCTGATTTGTATAGTAATCAAGCTAGTTCCAAACTATCAAAAAGGTATTATATGAACTTTATTACCTACTGAGTGTCCCACTTTGTTTGTTAAGTGCAGGGCAGTTGGGATTATGTTTCCATTTGATCCTGTCAGGGGCAGGGAGTTTCTCTCTATTGACTGTCTACTTGATGCCAGGGAAGACTCAGGAGCTTCTCATATGTTATCACATTTCTTCTAGAAAGAAGAGGAATAAATCATATCTTCAATTTATAGTTAGGGAAACTGAGGTCTCAAGGATTAAGAAACTTGCCCTAGGATTCAGGTACTAATATTGAACAAATGATGTTCAGAAATTTCTCATTTCCCTCATAACAACTGTACAAGTAGAGCCCTATTTGAATGAATGAATGAATGAATGAATGAATGAGTCAATAAATGAATGAATATCCACGGAAGGAGGGAAAAAAGAAAATATGCCTATGCTTCTGGATAATATATTCTAAAGTGACTCAACCTGGGGGGGTGGGTGGATTTCACTCATCTTTTCAGTGTAAATATAATGGACTAAGAATATTACTCACAACTCAAATATAAAAGGGTTTTGTGGATAATTGGGTTGTGGTCTAGCAAATAGGCTTCCCATTCTAACTGAAGCCCTAGGCCAGTATGTGGTCCATTTTAACATTCTTCACGATTAAACTGCCTTAACAGCATCTTAAAGGACCCCAAATAATAATTCAAAAACTCTCCACATGTGGTATGAAAAGATTAGACAAGTCTTAAGCAGGCAGGGACTTAAATCCAGCTGATAATACAGTGGAGAAATTACACACCATAAAGGCAGGGGGAAGAAGCAAGGGTTTAGCAAAAGGAAGATATAATCAGGGGACATAAACCTTCCTTTAAATCAAGCTTTTCTATTCTGGGTGATTATTTCATAAACTGGATCTGGGGCTGTTGATCTCTTTAAATGATTACTACAAAATGTATGCAGTTTTAGAAACAGTTGCTGGCTGATTTATATTTTAGACATATTTTCCATTAGTGTTTATTCCTTGAGAATATGGTTTTCATAATAGAGTTAATATTTTCAAATATTATGGAAAACTTGAAATTCAATTTGTATAAAAGCTATGTAATTTTAGTGTACAATTACTACATCATATTTGGAAAAACAGTGATAAAAGGAGCAACCAAATGCATACCCAGATGAAGCCCATTTTCAAAAGATGAGATCATTTTGTCAGGGAAAGTAATAATGATAGAATTGCCCACCTCCCTTGCCTCTAAATTCTGAATTTTAGCCGAATAATAAAATCAGCCTTTGAACTTCCTCTAAAAAAAATAACAGTAGGCTCATAAGCTGAGGAGGGGGGTGGGTATGGGGCTAGAAGGGGAGGAAAGGAGAGAGAGAGACAAAGGAGAAATAAGAGAGGAGAGGAGAGGAAATGAAGCACAGGATCTCTAGAATGTTCCATCTTCCTCAGCAATTGGTACACTATCAAGCAGGCTTGAAGAAGATGAGGTGTTCCTTATCCTAGACATATTTTTAAATTGCCAAAATGGCATTTTGTGTTAACAACAGAAGATAAAATACACATATAGTACCTATTAGTCATGATAACATAATTTATTTATTCTAATGTCGGTAATAAAGACAGCAAGTGAGCTACACAGTATTCTTAATGTAAATGAATTGAAGGAGTTGGCTAACTGTTTTGTACATCTAAAGGATATTCTGAATGTACTGTTTATCTAGCCTGATTTATTCTTATCTATGTATCTACTAAGTAAGAGGGGGAATTATCTAAGGCAATTCTCAACAAAACAGAATCAGGTCACTCCCCACCCCCATTCAAGTAAACAATGGCCTGTAAAGGAAAGAATTCTTACTCCATGCAGCAGTAAGAACAGAAGTGATTTAATAATGATGCTGTTATTAAAGGCCAACACATGGTTAGAATTCTAAGGTCATTATTATGCCCTTGGTGAAAAAATTCTAAGCTCCTTCATGTTACCAAAGCAGAAAGATTCTACATTTCATTTTCTGGGGAAAAGATCACTTATATCAGACAACAGTTCTAACAAGCAACATACTTTATTCAGTCAGGCATTTAGTTTTATCATCATTTATGCTAATTTCTAAGCAAAGTAAATGCTTACTGAAACCAGCACACATAAGGTCCTCTGCACAAATTCTCAGACTACTTACTGAATGAGAAGGAATGGAAGACATACAAAAGGGCTAAGGCAGCTGTCTTTGAAATACAACACTTGCTTGAGGAAGCAGGCATGATGTAATTTAAAAATACAAAAATAACTAGACACTATGCCTCAACCATCCCAGGTAATGGGCCCACATGCAAACCCATGATTGAAATGGTAATATTTCACTTAACAACTTCCTACAAGTTCCCTTACTTTGTTTTGTTATTGTTACACATTTGGAATATTTGCCTCCTTAAGAATCTTCTGAAATCCATAAGTGCTATTATTTCATTACACACATATGCTTTTCTAACATGCTTCAGATGGCAGGAAACAGTATTAGGAACATAGCAGATGTTCATTAAACATATTTATAAATTGAATTATGTTACTGTTTTTGTTTTATAAACTAAGGCCATATGTGTGATACAAATAATCACTGTCTGATTTTCTTTTTATTAATGATACTAAATATGGTAGAAAATATTATATAATTAGTAGTATTTTCATGAAATGAGTCAGGGTCAAATGAAAAATACTTTCTTGTTCCTTGGCTTTGAAAAGTTGGCATAAGAGAAAGTAAGTTAAAAATAAAACTCTATAAATTGATATTTTTAGTTGGATACTTAGAAACAATGGAATTGATAGAAGAAAAAATAATGTTGCTCAGTCTTAAAAAAACAAGGCTGTCTCCCTATGGTTTTTATCAGAAACATAATATAATCATGGCCAGTCAGCCTTGAAATGTACACTAAAACAAATTCTTAGGATACCATTAAGATTAGGAAGTAAAGAATTCAGATAATTCATAGAAATTGGATCTTTCGAAAATAAATAAGCTTTTAACATTTATGTTCTACCATTACAAAATTAAATGAGGTTTTCCTTTAGAGAGTTTCTGATGAGTTTTTAAATTGTTGGTCTGCATACAACATGGCATGCACCATTTAAAAAAATTATATATATATATGTGTGTGTGTACACATATATATATTTTACCTAATTTGTTTTTATTCAACTTTGTTGATTATAAATATCATATATTCATAAAAGATATTGATTCTCTTTATATATGATCTATAAAGAATAAGTTAATAAAGAAATTGATGACTAAAACATAGACATTGTGAAATGGAAGTTGGCATTATTTAGTGATTTAAATACAAACACTAAAAACGTTCTCAAGAACAGATACTTAGAGATAGAACTGGCTTCATTTATGGGCATAACAACCAGTGATGTCACCTAACGTACTGCATGGAATGTGGCTTAGTGCCCTGCTGTAGCTTCTGGATCCTGTGTTGGAGCCTGTATTTCCTAAACATTATCTGATACCTGTACATACTATGCCTTTAAAGATGCTGTTTGGCATTTTATTTCTACGAGGCAAATATTTCTAAGATTTGTACAGTTCAGCCCTCTCTCCAACCACTAACACATTTTTTATTCCAATTTCTTAGCATTTAGTCTTTGTGACCTTGTCTGAGTAGAAAAAAGAAGAATGTAGATTTTGCTAAGTATAGAGCATGAAACCAGCACTAGACTACATATCAGAGGGTTACTGCTCCCTCTTCATCAACTTGCTAATTTAAAACACCCAAAAACTGACATGCAAAGATTATTTCCTCATATTTATCAATTAAAAGATTTCTAATTTCTACTTCACCATCTTCCAATAGCATGTGAGATGATTCTAAAATGAAACATAGGTTTTTTTTAAAAATAAAATGAACAGGAACCCAAACGGAATAGTATCATGAATGAAAAGAAAAAGGAGTAGATACAACTAGGTGTCTAAATAATGTAGTTTGTTACAAGTAGTCATTCATTTCATTTAGACTTTCGATTATAATTTTTAAAAATTTTAACAAGATAAAGCTGGCAAACTGCTCATCAGTAATCAATCTTTCCAAATAACATTAGAAGTTTAATAGAAAAAAAACCACAAAATTTTATAAGATTGACATCTTTCAACTGTATAGCTTTGGAGCTATTCCATTTTAAAAGTAGAAATCCGTGAATTATAACATGGTCAAAGAACATTCAACTGTTTTACTTTGTGAAGATATGGTTTAATATAGTGATTTTAGTTAGAGGATCACGAGATTGCCCAATAGTGATTATCTCTTTTTATTTCTTGAGCTGTGGCTTGCTTTTGGAATCTCCTTAAGGGCATTCAGTGCATATTTAAGTTATTTGATAAGTCCCTGTATTTGGAAGTCCTATATGGTTGTTCTTTCACCTTTGATGTTACATTCTTGATAGACAAACTTGGAAAACCCCATAAAAAATCAGTGGAGGAGACCGATACCCAATGTGGATGATAAAGGCCTGGCTGGCAGTTAGTCAGTTACTTACTTAGGAAGTGACCATGTAGATTGCGTGGATGGATTAGGCCTTTACAGTTGTCAATTTGCTGTTATGGCCTAAACGGGGAGGCCATTTTGTTAAAAAGTTATCTTACCTTTAAAAATCCTTGAGTTTAATGCGTTGCTTCAGAAACATTCCTTCCATCTTGTTACCTTAAGAAATTTCTATGACAGGATTCAAGGATATTGCCAGCAAGAAGAAATAGTTTCTAAATGTGCCCTTCTATTTTCATACTCACACTCTGGCTGAGTGGCCACTTTGATGGGTTGAGAACTCTCTCCTGGTCCCCACTCATTGTAGGCCACAACTCGGAAGGTATACATGGCTTCTGGCTTCAGGTTTCCCACAGTAAGCTGAAGGGACCCAGGCTGGGATGTATTCAATGCTCGTTCCCTGGGAAATAAAAGTTTCAGGGAAAGATTATTTTAACATGAGTACTTTTAGCCAAACATTTACTTAATGTGCCAAAGCAGTGAGGTGGACCGAAGTCTGCTTTCTCATTTAGTGTTGACTCTGCTGTAAATCAAGGCCTCTGGCTTACTATGGGAAATAGATTGGAAGGGCCTACAAATAAATATTACAGGGTTCTGGGGGAGTTCAAGTTTATGCCATTCCCATGAAACTTGCAAACTAAAGTCTTTTCCCTTGACACTTTACAATTTAGAATTCACAACTCATGACAAAGAGCTATTAAAATAAGAAGAAACATCTGGAATGTAGACAGGAAGATGCATTTTGTAAACATCCGGCTAATGACAGAAATCAAGGTTTCAATTATTCCACAAATCGGTCTTTGTCAGTATTGCCAACAAATGCATTTATGCATTTTCTCTCATTGTATGAAAGGAAAAGGCAGATGCTAAGTGTTGATGTGCATGGAGCTTGAGTTCCTGTGGTTACGTTAAGTGCAATTAGTGAAGGAGGGTAGATTCCTTTCTACGTGAGGAGAAATTGCAACGTGTCTACTTGCCTTGTTCATCAAGCCACATCTATGTGTGTCCAATTCATTTCCAAATCAAAAACTGCCTCAGTGATTCCAGACGAATTAATCTGATCATGGTGCAAGGTGTAGTACATATTAAGAGAGGACAAGCCCTATGAATATAGATGCTAACATATAAGAAACAATAACTACTAAAGTATTCTTTAAGAACACACATTATTGTAGACATTTGTATCCTCGTTGGTCTCTTATAATTTACTGACAGGTGAAGAAGAAACTCCTAAACTAGACAACAGTTTCCTCCTCCTCCTTTTTTTTTTTTTTTTTTTTTTAAGACAGAGTGAGAGAGAGAACGTGCATAAGTAGGGGAGAAGGGCAGAGGGAGAGAATCCTAAGCAGGCTCCATGCTCAGTGCAGAGCCCAATGCAGGGCTCGATTCCACAGCTCTGGGATCATGACCTGAGCCAAAACCAAGAGTCTGATGCTCAGCCTACTGAGCATCCCACCCAGGTGTCCCTACTCAACTGATACATAAGGTTTCTATTTCTAGATACTGTCTCTTGCATTTCAATGGAATTATATGTGGATTTTAATTTTGCCATGGGTTTTTATTATGTTTGGGGAAATATTTAAAATGTCTGTCAGGGCAAATTAGGTCTCCAAAGAGAAAAAAAAACCCACAAAGTTCTAAGGGAATTAATGGTGATTCTTGAGCATGTATACAATCTTAATTTGACTGATATAGCAGAGACTGGCTGGTTCATCCTCAAACTCATTTCTTCTTCATGTGCTTGCCTGTATTTCCCAGCCCCTGTGGGAGCGAGACAAGGTCATGTGACCGAGCATACCCAGTGAGTTTGAGGTTACACAACATGTGCTGATTCTAGGTCTGGCCTAGAAAAACTGCACACGTGGTCACCTGTGTTCTCTTCCTTCACCTGTGGGCCTGGGGTAGTCAAGCATGGGAACCTTGGGAGCCATATATGGATGATGGAGCAGTCCAGATTTGCAAGAATTCTGGAGAAGAGCTGGGAGAACTGCTTGTCAATCAGGAACATCCTTTTTCTACTTTATAGAGTCAAACAGTTTTGAACCATTATAAATATTAGGGCTTGTTCATTATAGCAGGTAGTGTTATTTTATCCATTACTGCTAATAATTAAAATATGTACCCAGAGTGGTTACCAGGGTGTAGGGGGAGAGAGGAAGAGGCAGTTATTTAATGGGTAGAGAGTTTCAGTTGAGGAAGATGAAAAAGCTCTGGAGATAGAGGGTGGTGATAATGCTAATACATTATGAATGTACTTAATGCCACAGAACTCCATACTTAAAAATGGTTAAACCTATAAATATTATATTATGTATATTTACCACAATAAAAAACAAACACCCTGTATGAATCTACATATAGCCTAAGGTTTAGGTATTCCTTTAGGAGTGCTGTGTTAAGTTGCTGCAAGGCTGAAGTGTGATTTATAGGAGGGGAGGGAGCTGGGTGGATTTCAATAGTAATGGAAAGTAGGTAAGGCTAAGACATCAGATAATGCTCCTACATACCATGTATCACACTACTCTCTTCTACCCACCTAAGATTATGTAGGCCAACAAGTTGCTTTATAAAAGAAAACCCTTACAATCAGAACATATGCCTTGTGGATATATGGATTTTTGCATCTTATTTAGTTTTCTTTAGCAGAACTTTTAGATACATTGCCTCATGCAGCTCTTTTATATAGATAGTATGATTTTATCATTATACAGATGCAAAAGTGTAATTTGGAAAAATAGTGTTTTGTTTTTTTTTTATTTCCAAAGGGCTTACAGTTAGTAGATAGCAGAGTTAAAAATGAAAGCTGGGGATTCATCCTTTAAACCAGTATTGATATCATTTAACAACTGTGGGGAAATGAGGGGCTTATTTGGATCATGGGCCCTTTGCGTAGAAGATATAAGGCTATAAAGGAGAAGGGATGCTAGGCATTCAGAAACCACTGTGAGATGAATCTGTCAACTGCTGTGATATGTTTCCTAGAATCCAAGTAACATAGTTGTCATGAATGTCAGATTTGCATACCAAACTTCTTGGGTATCTATAAGGAAAAATGGCTTTCATAATCAACTTTATTCTGATACTACTAAAGAATTCAGTGGAAAGATCTGTGTTCCGGGACATGCTGGAATAATCTCTTGAACAGACATTCTTCAAAGGAAAAAGAGGCAAGAAAATCTGGGCACGTAAGAATGTCAAAGATCATCACTCACATATAAAAGTGGATGCTGGTTTTTATTAAGAAGAGAAGAGTTTTAGGCTCCCATAATCTGTATCAGCCTTGAAAAAGTATCCCAAATTAATAACAGTCATGAAGAAAAGTATACTCATTAAGTATACTCAATATTATACAAAGTGTGAATAAAGCATCTTTAGAAAATATTTCTATGGTAGCAATTTGGAGAAAAATACAATTTAAGCAAATAAAGGGTGCTTTCTCCACAAATAACTTCAACACAACTCTACCCCCCTACTCTAACCACATGCTAGCACTGCCCTGGGTTGACCACCAGTTTCTTCAATGTACACTCTTTTTCAAACTTTTTAAATGTTTATTCATTTTTGAGAGAGAGACAGAGCATGAGCAGGAGGGCTAGAGAGAGAGGGAGACACAGAATCCGAAGCAGGCTGCAAGCTCTGAGCTGTCAGCACAGAGCTTGACGTGGGGCTCGAACCCACAAAGTGTGAAATCGTGACCTGAGCTGAATTGAAGTCAGATGCTTAACCGATTGAGCCACCCAGGCACCCATTCAATGTACATGCTTAATGGTTTAATAATGATTTAATCGAAACACTTCAATTTATGTGCCACTTTTCAGAAATCTGCTCATGTAATCAAAGTGAGGTCACAATGAAAATATTTTTTAGACTGGAGTGGCTTCATCATTCTTAAGTCTGGGGTTGTTCTTTCGGCTCTCTCAGTTTAGCTGAGCCTGAGTCCTCAAGTGCTAATTGGTGCCGTAAAAATGTTTACCTCATAGGGTTTCTAGAGAATTGAATGAAATGCTGGAACCACATAAAGCAGTAGGCATGTGCCTGGTCGTCAACATGAAGTCTCACATCCATGATAGTAACTGCTGTTATTTTTACTATTATAACAAAACGCCACCATAATCTCATAGGAAATAAGGATTCTTGAGTCCAAGAAGAGGACTTTTCCACAAAGTATTCAGAACTAGAATCTGAGGAGAGAAATTAATAAGAGGTACAATCCAGAAGAAAAAAAAATACATAAATGGGTTTCACTGAACTGTATGGGCTTGCTCCCCCCGCCCCACCCCACCACCTCCCTCAAAAAAAAAAAACAAAAAAAAAAACAAAAAACAAAAAAAAACACCACTTTTAAAATATTTACTGTAAAGTTAATTTTGTTTTCTGAGATAAATTTTAAAGGTGGTCAACAAATTCTGATAATGAAAATAGTATTATGGGGGCGCCTGGGTGGCCTAGTTGGTTAAGTGTCCGACTGTGGCTCAGGTCACGATCTCACGGTTCATGAGTTTGAGCCTGGCATTGAGCTCTGTGTTGACAGCTCAGAGCCAGGAGCCTGCTTCAGATTCGGTGTCTCCCTCTCTCTCTGCCCCTCCCCCACTCACACTCTGTCTGTCTCTCTCTCTCTCTCAAAAAGAAGCAAACATTAAAAAAAATAGTATTATCTTTAAAAGGTGTAGGCTTCACGGACAGCACACTGAGAAGGAATTGGTGTTCCCTGAATTCACAACAGAGCCCTGTGAAATGTGACGTCCACACTGCTGGTGTCTGGCCTGTGTTGCCAGGCTGCTCTGGTGGTTCCTTGGGCCCTAGTGGAGGGACTTCAAACTGCTGAAGGCAGACAAATGTATTCTGGGAACCTGGTATTTCCTGCCTGTTGTCCCTCACAGATTGGTTCAGTTGTAAGCCCCAAAGACTTTCAGGCACTTTTGATCATTCCTTTCATGCTTTAATAGTTGAAAAATAAAATACCACAAATCATTCCCAACAAGTAAGTAAAACTCTTGAGTTTGGAAGGGCCATTTATTACTGGTCTCTGGTCTCACAATAAGCCGATGCGAGCCACCTGAAGTAGTTATACTCTTCAGAGTCTCCACGTTGGACCAGTTGGCAATTACAATTTTCTCTCTGAACACTCTGGTCCACATTCCTCTGTGAATGGGAAATAAACCAACTAGGTATTGAAGAACAAAGAATAATAGATGTTAGGAGTTTACCCAACTATTGTGTTTGGGGTGCACTGTACCAACTATCTTCGGGAAAGTAGCAGGGGCTCAGACCAGCTGTCTCTTGGTGAAGTTCTCTCCTATGACTCTAAAGACGTAACTGCCCTTCAAATCCACAGAGCTCAGATTCATGGCTGTGGCATCAGCTGTATTATTGACAAAGTTTCATTCCTTCACTTCCGTTCCACCTGACTCTGAGTTGGCAGTGTGGAGCTCAGGCAGGTTCAAGATCAGTTGGCTGAAGTAAAGGGAACAAGTCACTTGTGCCTTCTAGAATTCATTCACTATAAATTCATTCAGTGAAAAATCACACCAAATATAAATATAAAAAGTCTGTCTCCTCATGCTGGCTGAAACAACTATAGGCAACTTGCCCTCCTCTTTTATATGGAGGCCAAGAAGAGTTCACAAATAGGAGACATTTCTTTCCTGTAAATTCTACTTTTAGGTGCTTTGGGTTCCCTGGTGGAGGTTTCTTAGGAAATAACTGCGATGTTCTAAAAGCACACACTTTGACCTAATAACGACAATGCTGCTGCTTTTCAGAAATCAGATGGCTAAGTCTTGGGTGCTGACACATTGTGAGCCATGAAGTCCAAGATGGTAGTTGCACAAATTGCATTAAGACCTAACTCTGGGGGCACCTGAGTGGCTCAGACAGCTAAGCATCTGACTTTGCCTCAGGTCATGATGTCACAGTTCATAAGATTGAGCCCCACGTTGAGCTCTGTACTGACAGCTCAGAGCCCAGACCCTGCTTCGGATTCTCTGTCTCCCTCTCTTTCCGTGCCTCTCCCGCTTGTGCTCTGTCTCTGTCTCTCTCAAAAATAAATAATAAACATTAAAAAAAAATTTTTAAAGACATAACTCTGGTTAGGCTGTATTCTCCTGAGCCTGAAACCAATTCCTTCTCTGGTTTGTACTTACAATGTATTACAGTGTAATAGCTTTTCCTTTTTTTTTTTTTTTTTTTTTGTCATTAGTTTTCCCCATTCCTTCTTTCCAATGATAAGAGATACTCTTCTAACAAATGTAATCTCTCAACTCCATGCCCCAAACATTGTGCTGGCTGCCATTTTATGGCTAATACATCTCAACTCCTTGTGGCAAGATCCAAAGACCTTCAAGATGTGGCCCAAACCTTTTCACACTTACCTACAATGAGTGACCAGACTCTACAACACCATAGCCATCTCTGCTTCCCCGGCTATTGCCATTCTGCCTTTCATTAGTTTCGTTTCGTTTCGTTTCGTTTCGTTTCGTTTCGTTTCGTTTATTCTGGAGTTATATTCTCCTGACTCATAGTTCCTTCTCACTTTGGTAAAAGCTTGTTCATTCTTCAAATCCAATTCAAAGGAAATCACTTGCTGGACATTTCCTACCATCATGTTCTCTGATTCCAGAAGCATTAAATCTCTCCCTTTCATGCTTTTGCTGCTGTTGGTTTATAGATCTATTGTAGCACATATCACATGGTATTAATAGACATGCCTGTCTTTAACTCAATTGTGAATTACTTTAGAGGAGAAGCCACATTCTATTCACATTTTGTTGGCACTCAGCATATATACCCACTAAAAACTGGCTATGTTGTTGGGGCTCATAAAGTTTTAAATGAATGCATAAATAAATGTAAAAATTAATAGAATAACTGCATAACATTCCCACACAGTGTGATCTCCAGAATGTTTAGAGAGCTGGATTCAATTCCATTTTTCCACCTCAACTTAGTTGTGTGGCCTTTGGCATGCCACCTCACCTTCCTAGTTCTTGTTTTCATTATTTGAAAACAGGGTGGGATCTACTCAAAGGGGACTTTCTAATCTAATATTCTTTGACGGGAATAGAAAATTGTGTGTGTGTGTGTGTGTGTGTGTGTGTGTGTGTGTGTGTGTGTTTTCATTGCATTCAGCACTTCCGCATTTACATTTCAGAAGTAAGTGCAATTTAAGCATAACACTGTTTCTTACTGGATCATTTATAACATGTCCTTAGTGTACATATTAAGTAAACATATATTGTCTCGCCCAAGTGCACCAGGGTGTTAACATTTAGTTACAGGTGTGAGGTGAGCAAACAATGCTGCCTTGAGGTATCAGACACCTAATTAGTTGCTTCAAGGGGATGAGTTACACTAATGGTGATTTATAGGGAAGGAGCTATGCTATTTCTAATGGAAAGATTTTTAGCAACCCCTTTTTATCCATTCCATTTTCACGTTCATTTCTTTAGTGAGGACAAGAATGGTACAATGATGAGAAGATTTCAAAACTGAAATATGGTGTTTACTAGAATAGGGCTCAGAGCAATAGCAGCAGCAGTTACCCAATGCTATACTCCTTATGATTCCAGAACCAGAGAGTTTGGAATCAAGCGCTATCTTGAAGGAAAAGCAGTTTCAGAGATGACTTACCACCAGATAAAGCATAATGGAAAATGGAGATCATCTATTGGGTCAGAGGGAGTTTTGACTAAACTTTGGCTAAAAATTCTGTTTCTGGTTGAATTTTTAAACATCATAGTGCAAGGAACAGACTTGTGAAAAGTTTACTTTAATATATCTCTGTTTCAGTGTCTACTACGTGCCCAAGACACTAGTTACATAACAAATAGCTGCTGCAACAAAACATTAAAAAAAAAACAACTATCTTTTCATGGGAAAAAAAAGCTTTTTGTTTCAAGTTGTTTATTTTGTTTAGTTTCAGCCTCTGCCCCTTAATAAATATGACTCAGTTCTGAGACCTCTTCTTGGTTTTATTTCTCTTTGGGGTGGAGGGATGACCCATTTCTCCTTTTCTAGCTTCAGTCTTCATCCATATGCTGACAAATTCCTGACACAGATACATGTTTCTGGCCCAAACTTCTTCTCTGAGCTCCAGCCAGTTTCCTTCTGAAGGCTCTACTTGACATAACCACTTGAATGTACGTAAAAACCAACACGTCTGAAGCTGAATTTATCATCCGCGTTTTCAAATCTGGGTCTTTTCCGGCATCCTAATGCCAGCGAGTTACCCTCCCATCCTTCCATTTAAATAAGCCAGAAAACTAGGAACTGTCCTTGAACACATCTGTTGTCTCACCATGAATGTCAATCTGTCACCTGCTCCTATCAATTTCACTTCCTAAATATCTCTAGAATGACATGTTTCTACTGCTCCATCTCTAGTGATCCAGCCTCAGTTTGATCCACCATCATTTATGCCTGGACTTCAGCTATAGCCTCAGTGGCTTTCTGACATCCACTCGGCTGACCACATTGGTCTAACTTCCACTCTGCAGCAATAGCCATCTTTTCAAAATACAGATCTGACCATGGCATAGACACCATGTGCTTTCCATCTCTCATAAAGCACATTACTTTCCTTCAGGCTCTTAATTCAGTGTGCAGTTATATATGCTTCAATGGAACAATCCTCTCAACGTTGCTAACCTGCCTCCAAAAAGACTGTTGGCTTCTCTATTCTTCCCAACACGGAGCTGGACACACAGGCAACTCACAAGTGAATAAAGGGTCATTCATTTGTATATGGAATTTATACAGAGCATGTTTTATTTTTCAGTATACCCTAAGTCCATTGGAGGAATTAAATCACCATTCTCTTATTCAATGATCTCAGAACATTTTGACGTAGAAAGGGCAGGGCTTTACATTTTACAGAGAAGCAGAGTGAAAGGGGGACTAACTTTGCCAGCCTTTAGGCCAGGACCAGAACACGGAGCTTTGGAATCTGAGTCTTGCTGTCTTTCCTTCACAGCACCCTCCCTTCATAAGCAGTTTCATCAGCTGCACAGTCGTCAGCACTCGGGAGCAGGGAAAGAATACATAAACGCCACGGTGAGAATGTAATGCGCGATGAATTCTAAAATGAATCCTCTGTGTCAATCATGAAAAGGTGGCTTCTAATCCTGAGCGGTGAGCAGAGGTTTTCTGAGGCAGCATAAAGCAATGTAAACCATACAGGTCTGCAAGTTGGAAGACCCAGTCCAGCCTTTGTTCTGCCACAGAATGGGTGTGTGACCTTGAGCAAGTCAGGGGCTATCTTGGAGTCTTCCCTACTTCATTTGCAAAACGAAGATGCAGGTCCCTGGTCCCTTATCTGCCTACCTCACAGGGTCATTGTGAGGATTAAATTGAATGATGCTCATGAAAATGTTTTAATTCTCTCATCTGAACTCCCGCAGTGCTTCCCATGTGCCTCTTTTAGGAAATATCTTTTCTTTTGTATGGTACAGTAACAAGATCGCTGGACTAGAAACCTTGCACTTAAATCTTTCTTCTAATATTTACTAGTTGTGTGGCTTCTTAGGCAATGTTTTTTAGATTTTCTGAACAGAGCAAGGCATGGAGAT
This sequence comes from Felis catus, assembly GCF_018350175.1. Classification (NCBI taxonomy): domain Eukaryota; kingdom Metazoa; phylum Chordata; class Mammalia; order Carnivora; family Felidae; genus Felis; species Felis catus. The sequence continues at coordinate 72,318,509 of NC_058379.1, read as the reverse complement.
CTATAAAATGGAAACTATCATACCTGCCTTATCTGAGGATCAAATGGGCAAACGTGTGTAAAGCGATAAGGTCCCCTTTAAATATAAATTGGGGAACACTTATATTTCATTGATTTTATTTCTTTTTTTCAATGTTTATTTATTTTTCAGGGAGAGAGAGAGAGAGAGAGAGAGAGCGAGCAGGGGAGGGACAGAGATAGATAGAGACATAGAATCTGAAGCAGGCTCCAGGCTCTGAGCTGTCAGCACAGAGCCCAATGCAGGGCTCTAACCCACGGACAGTGAGATCATGACCTGAGCCAAAGTCAGAGGCTTAACCAACGGAGTCACCCAGGCACCCCACACTGATTTTTATTTCTAACGCACGCAGTAATTTGCACAGAGAACTGGCTAACAAGAATTGAGTGCTTTTGGACACCAGGCAATAAGCAAATGTTTTAGGTACTAGCAGTTTTTAAAGTCGTCATAACCTTACATGTCAGTTACTATTATTATCCCATGTGAGCAATCTAAAGCACCAGTAATTATCCCAGGGCCATAATGCCAGTAAACTGAGCCAGGACTAAAATCCATGCAGTTGAATTCCACAGCCACATTACTTTAACCTTTTGGCTACACTGTTGTCACACTCCATAAGTAATTTTAGATTAGTGACTGGGAAGTATAATGTTCTATACATGCATAAAAAGTTTGCTACTGCATTTATAACTGGTAAATAAATGATGGAAATCAACTTAGCCATTAAGTCATAAAACGATTGGGAAGAAGCCTATAGGGTAAATTCTTGTCATAATTCTGAAAATATCAAGAAAGCCAGATTCTCTTCCAGGTTAATCCAGCAACTATGTTAGGAGCAAGTTGGTGTAATGATTCACAGAATACCTGTTTTGGAATCAGGTCGGCATTACATCCTGGTTCTACAACTTACTATCTGTATACCAGAAATGTAAGTGGTCTTCTTTAAGACTCATGTGGATAATGTTTTGTTGTGAGGATGAAATAAATTAATTTATGTAAGATGCTTAGCCTGGCATCTGCCACAGTAAGTATTATTGAATACTCAATAATGCTCGCTCTCATCATGGATGCTTACTTTGTGGCCTTAGGCATGTGACTTACCCCTCCTCTATCAGTTTCTAAATGTCTAAGTAGCAAGAAGTTGTACTATGATTTCAACAATCACTTTCAATTCTAACAATTTTTATGTACAAGGAGGGGATAGCTGGATATCTGTGAAGCAATTGAATCTCTGTGAATCCTGGCTTTCAGGTTCTGGAATTTATGCTGCTCTCTCACTTATGAAATGAAAGCACCCAAGGGGCTGAATAAAAAAAAATGTTAACTATGGTACTTGCATTATTGACACCATTAACCAGTCAGACAGATTAATGATAATCTGAGCTAGAGTAATTTGCCTGACAAACTCATTGCTAGTCTGAGGCAAATGTTAAATCCACCACCTTTTAAAAAGCTATTGTGTTAAGGAGCTAAATAAACCTATATGAGCAGATAAGCACCACGGCTAACCATTCAGAGACATATGGCATATATTCACTCTAGTTGAGAGCGAGAAAATGAACAGTGATATTGGAATCAAATTTCAAAATCCACTTTTATTTTCTCTCAATTAAAAAAAAAGGCTTTTATTGAACTGCATCAGCTTATTCAACTTCCTCAGTAAAATAACTTGTTTTAGGGGCGCCTGGGTGGCTCAGTCGGTTAAGCATCTGACTTCGGCTCAGGTTATGATCTTATGGTTCGTGAGTCCGAGTCCCACGTTGGGCTCTGTGCTGACAGCTCGGAGCCTGGAGCCTGCTTCAGATACTGTGTGTCCCTCTCTCTCTGCCCTTCCCCCGCTCACACTGTGTCTCCGTATCAAAAATAAATAAAAAAATAATAATTTGTTTTACTTGTTAAAAAACTATCTGTTAAGAACCACATCTGTCTCTCTGCCACCTTTATTGTATTAGTCCCAATCAGTAAGTGTCTACAGAAGTCATGATACTAGACACTGGGGATGGAATTATAAATAAGATCTAGTTTTAGTCATCAAAGGGGGAACAGGCAGGTACTCAAACACAAAACTGGACAAAAGGTAGGAATAATATAATAGTAATCAAAGTATGAGGGGAGGATAAAGGAGAAATTAATGACTTCTGAGCCTGAGAACTGTGGAGAGTTTCACATAGTAGCTGACATTTCAGTTAGGGTTTCAATTCAACAAATATTTTGTGAGTGTTTATTATGGGTTACATATTGACCTAGGTACTAAGAATAGCTCAGTGAATAAAGGAGGTAAGAACATCCCTGCCCACAGGAAGCTTATATTTTGGAGTTAAGAAAGGGGAAACATGAAAAAATAAGTAGGAGGTGATAAAGCTGTGGATTAAGAAAATATATATGAATTAAAAAGGGCATAGGGAATGATAGGGGTCAGGTAAGGCATCCAGGAGAAGGTGCCACTTCACCAAAGACTAAGTGGAAGTTACAGATGATCCACATGGATGTCAAAGGGAGGAGCATTCTAGGCAAGCTGAACAAAATCTTGAGGGAGGAGGATTCGTGGTATATTTAGGAACTGCAAGGAAGTCAGTGAGACTGGAGAGAAGTGAACAAAAAGGTAAATAGCAAGAATAAGTGATGAGACCAGGAAGGTGACAATGGCCCAGATCAGGAAGGATTTCTGCTTATTCTATGAATGAGATAGAGAGTTACTGGAGGGTTTTGAAGCATTAAGATAACAGGATCTAAGGTATGTTTTCAAAGATTTACTCTAACTGTTGTGGTGAGAACAGCTTTGAAAGGTTATTGCAATAGTTTAGATGAGGCTTGATGGTAATAAAAGAGGCAAAGAAGTGGTAAGATTCAGTATATATTTTATTTTTATTTATTTGTTTGACTTCAATTTTTTACTATGAAAAATTTTAAGTAACACAAAACTAGACAGAATAATATGATGAACCACTTTGTTCCCATAACTCAGCTCAAAACTGAAAATCATAGCCAGTCTTTATTATTATTTTGTAGCAAATACCAAGTATTATATTGTTTCATGGATTCAGGATGTATTTTGACAGTGCTGCAAAGACTTGAGGTTGTTTTTGGTTATAGAATATAAGAAAAAGAAAAGAATTAACAATTACTCCAAGGTTTTTTTGCTTGAGTTATGAGAAATATGTAGACTTCATTGAGATGGAGAAATCTCTGAAATAATAAAGTCTTTGGAGGAGGGTTGAAGGAAACCAGGTATTTGGTTTTGTTGATAAGTTGCAGATGCTCATAAGAAATCAAGAGAAATCAAAAGAAGGAATCTGGATGTATGATTCAGGACTACAGATAAAATTTTAACACCAAAGATACAAATTTGGAAGATATCGGCATACTGACAAAATATAAAGTCACAAATGGGGAAAAAAGAGATCTTCAAAGCCTAGGATCTGGAGTAATCCAATATTCACAGGTCAGGGAGATTTGAGGTAAATCTTAGATTACTTAGATTAGAGTAGAACCAGGAAAGTGTGTGTAATAGAACCCAAGGGGGAAATAAATGTCACTAAAGGGGTAGTGATCAAATATGACAAAATTTGCTTACTGACCAAGTAATGTCAGAACTGGGAATTAACTATTGAGTTTAGCAACATGGAGGTCATTGGTGAATCTAGAAAAGAGCAGTTGCAGTGAAATGCTAAGGACAGAACCATGATTGGAATATGAAAGAAGGTAGTGGAATGATGTTAGACAAATCAAGGAATGTTGCTATTAAAGGGAATAAAGAACAGAGTGGTAGAGGAGGTAAAAATAGAATTGAGGGAAAATTTGTTGAGATGGAAAATACAACTGCATGCATGTATGATGATGGACATGATCCACCAGAGAGGGACAAACTAATAATGGGGGGAGAGGAAGAATAGCTTAAGCTTTGTGGTTTTGTTTTAAGAAAGGATGGAATCCAGAGCATGGCCAGTTTTTTTAATAGAAATTTGAGGAGATAAATTATATGCTTAAAGACAAGCTTGGGTATGTAACTCAGACATGGAAGCTTGTACAACTCTCCTTCTGATTGCTACTATTTCTAGGAAATTAGAAGCAAGGTCAACTAAGAGTAAGGGAAAGAGTAAAAATGTTGGAGATTTGAGAAGAAAAGAAAAGGTGTGAAATATAAGTAGGAGCATGTTGGGAGAAAGACTGCCTGATATATGTAATATAATCTCTAGCAGCATTAAGGGGCAACTTAATATGAGTAGTTTTGAATTTAAAAACTAGTCAGCATAATTATACATTTTCTTCTAGTTACATTCAGCTACAAGAGACAAGTAGAGAGTAGGTAGAAAATAACTTTTAGTTGAGTTGGCTTTTGCCAAGAAATTAATATGAAATTAAAAAACAGCAAGCAAAACTTTGGGGTGTATCAGTGTTTATAATAATAAGGCAGGGATTTTAGCTGTTAATAAGTGAAGGGAAACATAAAGGATGAGGGACCAAGAAAACACTGCAGAATCAACAAATTGTAGTTCCCTGTGTAATCAAAGGTTTGTTGTAACCAGAGTCCTAAATGGAAGACAGGAAAATAAGAGTCTAGAGAGTGAGATCAGAGAAAGATGTGTGAACTTGAGATCATGAAGAGGTTGCAGGGATTGGTGTTAACAAGGGCCATGACTAGCCAAGGGGTATGGAGGACTGATCCATGGGCTTGAAAGATAAGAAATATTTCAGTAGAAAGGGAAATAACTAAATGGTCTATAAGTAGGAAACAGTGAGCAGCTATGAAATGGTTCTTACAAAATAGCAATTTATTATTGCTGTTGTTGCTATCGTTATTATTATTACCACCGTTTGAGCTTCATTTTTGGCCTCTTTTCCGTATTTTCTCTGAGCTCACACTATTCTGGGTCCCCCTATTCTGCCTAGGTACAGTGACTTCCCTGGATGCTTTGCTTAAATTTCTTCAATTAATTTTCATAGAAATTCTGAGAGGTATAATTCATCTTCCTTTTGGCCAGCATAGGAGAGAGATGTTATTCCTGTCTTTAACATAATTAAATGTTCAAAAGTCACACATCTGGTAAACAATAGTACCATTTTTAAATCTAGCCATTTAGACTTCAGTGATATATATAAATGTTTATTTATTTTTGAGAGAGAGAGAGAGAGCATACGAGCAGGGTAGGGACAGAAAAAGAGGGAGACACAGAACCTGAAGCAGGCTCCAGGCTCCAAGCTGTCAGCACAGAGCTTGATGTGGGGCTCGAACCCATGAGCTGCGAGATCATGACCTGAGCTGAAATTGGACACTTAACTGACTGAGCCACCCAGGTATCCATAGATTTAAGCGACATATTTATAATCATTATAGGTTATAGGAACTACACTCTACCTATATATAGATTGGATATAGACTTCCATTCAAAGGACTTGGTAAATTACTATATGCATGTCTTTATCTAGAAATTTTGTAATATTTAAATTTAAGAACATTCACATTTTTTTCATAGTAGAGGAAGTGATCCAAACTGTATTTCAGACAAATAACTAGAGACAATGAGGTGGATGGATTAGAAGGCAAGAAGCTATTGTCAGAGATCAGATCAGTGGTGATGGAGATAATACAGGGGGCATGGCTGAGATGTGGCCAAGGTAGACGTGACAACACAGGATGACTAATGGCAGAGCTGAGAGGCCGGGAGGAGTAAAATATGACATGGGTTTTTTGCTTAGCCAACAGGATGGAAGGTACTAACATAAACGAATAAAAGAGAGGAAAATATACTTAAGGGGGAGACAATGAGTATAGTTTGGGGAAGGGTAAATTTAAGGTGACTCCAGGAAATCCATGTGGCAACATATAGACAACTGGGCAAGAATTATTACCTGTGGTTTTGGGCAGCTGTGCACACTGAGATCCAAAGACTCATCATAAAGCCACAGAGTTAAAGAGCTGGAGATAAGTCTAAAACAAATGCCTACTTCTTTGTGGTAATAAGTAATCTTAGGAAACATAGGCTATATGTGTAGTACATATATTTCTTTCATTTTAAAGTCAGGTCAAATTATAAGAGAAAATAGAAACTTTAACATGATATACTTTATTGCTGTGGACTAGAAAAGAGAGCATTTTGAGACACAGCATGAGAGAAGTTGTACTGTTCTTTCTGATTACCATGCTATACTAAATACCACTCTGGCTAAACCAAGCTATATTGTCCCTTTTGAATCTTGAGTTTAAAGCACTCACACATTTGAGAGACTAGACTAAGCCTCACACTTAAATCCTGGCTTCTCCCCTCTAGTTTATTCCTCTACAAAAGAATGAATGGTGGGGCACCTGGGTGGGTCAGTCGGTTGAACGTCCAACTTCGGCTCAGGTCATGATCTCAGTTTGTGGGTTTGAGCCCTGCGTTGGACTCTGTGCTGCTAGCTCAGAACCTGGAGCCTGCTTTGGATTCTGTGTCTCCGTCTCTCTGTCCCTCACCTGCTTGCACTCTCTCTCTCTCTCAAAAATAAATTAAAAAAAAAATTTTTTTAAATGAATGAATGAATGAGTGAATATGGCGAAAGCCAGGATTACTGTGAGCTCAGCCCTGCGAACAAGAGGATCCCTCTAGGGCACTTGTCATTTCTGCCTGTCTTTCATTCTATGTCTCTCTGTTCCTTTCTTTTTCACTCTCCCTCTCTAGTTCCCCCATGCTGCCATCACCCCCAAAATATTCCATCTATGTAGAAGTATCATACAGGTTACAATTCCCTTGGCTGGTAAACTTTACAGACAGTGAACGTAGTTCTCATTCAAGGATGAAAGAAGCTGCCACATTCCAGAAACCCCTGTCTCCCGTTTAGTGTCCAGTTTAGACTGGTTATATATAAGAGGAAGTTTAATGTGGAAGGGAAGACTTGGAACTCAGGACTTAGCTAAATCAACAGATAGACATTTATATAGACCCTAGTTGCCCTACCCAAATCCTCATCTGTTTAAGGACATAATGATGATGTTCCACACTTATGTGAGAGGCACAGCAGATCTGCAGAGTGCATTTGTCAATAGATGCTCTTATGTACAGAATCTTGGGATTTGGCAACACAATGTTTCTCTGAAACAAATTGAGTTTTAACATGCTGATCTCTTCAATTGCCTTTAATTGGCAATCCAGAAAACCCAATAGTTGATGAAGTAGAGAGAAAGTAAAAAATGCCCAAAGAATAGAATGGACAGGTCTATTCCAAAAGCTTCCTTGCTTTTCTGATACCTTTTTTTAAAAAGGTTTTATTTCAATCTCAGTTAGAAATACAATGTAATATTAGTTTCTGGTGTCTGATTCCTTCTAAGTTAAATGTTTATGGAGTGGCTTTATGCTTTAATCTTAAATAAAATTCCCCAAAGACCGAACATGCTTATATTCAAATGCACTTGCTCAAATGTCAATAATTAATAATATATAATAATGATACCAATTATATAGGCATTCAAGTAAATATTACAAAGTGCCATTTAAAACAGTATGGCAAACTAAGTATTATGTGAAAAACCTTTCTGTTATGGCACACTTAAAATGTTGGGTAAATTATTCAAAGTCTTTTTTTTATTTAAAAAAGTGGGTTTTTTTTATCCGTAATATACAGGCAGCAAAATAAGAGAATTATCATAGTGAGTAAGCAGACTTATGGAGCTGGTATTTGCCTGATGGTATGTGCCTATCAATAGAAGTCTAGAGCTAGGAGTTTTAGTAATCAATAGGAGAAGAGAATAGGAAATGAAGCTTGCAGATAAAGTAGGGTATATGGTTTGATTAGAGAGCCTCACATACAGTAAAGATCCTGAAAGAGCAAATCTCAGAGGGTGAAGTAGAAAAGGAAATTAGCCTCCTGAGAGAACTGGCAAATGTACAATCTCAGCCTTAGCTTAGTTGAAACAGAACAACCACAAAAAAATCTGAGAATTCCTTATCACAAGTCTGCATTTACTCATGTGAGTTGATGTGTTAAAAATAGCGGAAAAACAAATGTTATCCTATTTAATGGACTTTCTCATAAGCAATAAAATATCAGCATGAGACCCATATGGAGCAAGTAAACTTTAACAAAATTCTGGTTTATCATGCTTTCATTTTGGTAAAGCACATCCTCCCATAAGATTGTTCTTTAATACTTGGTCTCAAAAATTCCCTCAGGGGGGCGCCTGGGTGGCGCAGTCGGTTAAGCGTCCGACTTCAGCCAGGTCACGATCTCGCGGTCCGTGAGTTCGAGCCCCGCGTCAGGCTCTGGGCTGATGGCTCGGAGCCTGGAGCCTGTTTCTGATTCTGTGTCTCCCTCTCTCTCTGCCCCTCCCTCGTTCATGCTCTGTCTCTCTCTGTCCCAAAAATAAATAAACGTTGAAAAAAAAATTAAAAATTCCCTCAGAAAAATTTCTAAGGATTAGAGTTAACAATCAAGAATCAGCTATACATGAAAAGAAACAAGCTACTATGAGGAAGAGTAAGCAGAAACAAATAGCTGAATTAGACTCACAAGGACTGCAGATATTAGAATAATCAAACATGGAATACAAACTAAGTAAGTTTAATAATTTAAAGAAATATAAAGAGATATTACACAGCTTATTCCTATAGAAGTGATTGGAATTTATCCAATATCTACATTAGGCTTACAAATAAAACTTCAAAATCTTAAAATCATGAAATATTTCAAGGAGAAAATGTTGAGAAAAATCGAGAATGGTAATCTTAAAACTAGACATATACAGATCACATTTGCCTACAAGTGACAAGTGAAAAGAGGAACAACATTTCTACCAAATACTAGACAATCTTGTATGACATTACATATGTATAATCCTAACAAAAACTTTGTAAGCTAAAGTATTATTATTTACTCTTTATTACACAGTAAAGTCAGGCTCAAAGAAGTTATGTGGTTTTCTTGAGATCACGTGATGTCAATGACAGAATTGGGATTACAACCTGGCCACTGTGGTTCTCTCATACCCTGTTCTATCAATATACAGCCAAATTCTGTTCTCTGTTTATTACTTTGAAAACCAAGGACATAAAAAAACCTAATTATCACAAATTCATTTGCTTGTCTTTTTTCAAGGAAGTTTCTGATAAATGATTTCATTTGATTCTATAAACAATCCCATTAGAACACACACACACACACACACACACACACACACACACACACACGCAATGGAGATATATCATCTCCACTTACTAATGAGTGATGGGCAGAGCTGAGATACCACATGGTATCCAAAGTCCCTTCTCAAGATCCCCTGCAGGTGCCTTTATGTCACAGTATGCATCTAAAGAGGTGGCAGATTGATACTGGTATGACCTACCTGTTGTCACCTTCTCTGGAGAAAAAGACCGTGAAGGTTTGAATGTTCCCTTTTGCTTCTGCAGGTGGGCGCCAGCTGAGGCGGACAAACCGACTGGAAACCAACACGGGGACCACATCTCTGGGAGCAGAAGGGAGGACACTGGAGCTTGGGATGGCTAGGAAGGAAGGAGAGGAGGTGGTCAGAGATGTTGGTGCCATGGGTGGGAGATATGCAGGAAGGCAGAGCAGACCCATTAGCAAACATAGAATGATCCATTCATAGATTATAAAGGAAGGAAGAAAACCAAGGAAAGCAAACAAACAGTAAATGGAATCAAAGCTCTATTAGAATTTCTTGGAGCTTATGAAAGGGTGGGTAATTAATAACATATATGATTCTACTGAATATTTGTCCAGTTTCCATTACTCATGGGATCCAGGACCATTAGCAAGTGTTCTGTTCAGGCATGATGCAGAGGAACATAGCCATAGACAAATGCCTCAGGTAACCAAGCAGTTATTACAAAAACCTCATTCCACTCAGAGCCTGTTCACCCTGTTTTAGATACAGTTTGAAGGAATAGCAAATCAAAGTCATGGAAGCTAGCAAAAAGTAGAAAGAGTTCTTATAGACTACCTGCTAGAAAGGAAATTACAGGAAAAAAAAATTCTACCAGACATAAAGACATACAATTGTCTAATGCTTGTAGGGTACCACTGCATGTATAGCAAAATTTGGCAAATTGTTATTCACAGGAATAAATCATCCACAATTGGAGAACTCATTTTTTAAATATTTGGGGCATTTACAATCTGTAAAGAAATTTTCTATCAGATGTGTGTTTGTATGTGTATGAATTCATAATTCATTCTCTTATTTTTTCAAGTCTCCAAGGGGAGGAAACGTGTTTCACCCTGACAGGTGATGTCTATCCCTAAAACACAATGACACATTTGCCTACATTTAATCTTCAAACTGGATTGTGTGGGCTGCTTTCTTCAGTTCTTTTCAAAGCTGGTCTCCATCCTTGCATTCACTTTCTCCAAGGGCTGGCTGAATCACTATTCCTGAATCACTATTCCTGCTGTGCACTACACTCCTATTAGCTGGAAAATCTACTGGGGTGAGGGAGCCTATCTTCATTCCCAGTGGTCCCAGAAATATTATCAATTGACAATGCATACCAGTTATATAGAAGAAGAAGTTTTCAAGAGCTGCAGAAAGCTTTCAAAGTTATTCCTGGCCCCGTAGATACTTAGCACTTCTTTATAGGTGACAGTCCCCCTTACTTTTTTGGTCAACATAGTATTTGAAACAAATGGTAGACTGGTAGCAAGTTAGTCAATCTTTTGTGGCAGAGTGGTAAGGGGAGGGAGAAGATTGATGCCTGGACATGTAGCATCTGTCTCAAAAATGTGGGTGATATGAAGCTTCCTGATAAAAACCTACACTTCCCCACAACACGGACATCTCAAACTAGCACACTGAAGTGAATTTATCCTCCCCACCACCTTCACTGCCCACTCAGCCTGCTTCTCCCCACTGGGCCACTCAACTCAGTTGTGTCTACACCATTCTCTCAACTGTACATCCCAGAAACCTAACAGGTATCCCCACCCTTGACTCTCTCTCACTCATTCCTTCTAGGATTCCCCCTGTTGGACATCAGGTAAATCTACTCTGTGTTAGCTCCACTTACACAATTAGAGCCCCACTTAGAGTCATTTTGTCTTGTCAGAACTGCCACAGCTGTCTTCAAGCATCTCTGCTCTCCTTGCTCTCATCTCTCTCAAATGTATTCTCTGGACAGCCTCCTGAATAAGCTTGTAAAAAGACACATCTGGCCATATCCATCTACTATTAATTTATCCTCCGTGTCTACTCTTTACCTCAGGGAATCTCCAAACTTCAAAATCAGCCTACTGGCCTGGCTCCTGTTTATCACTTTTCTTAGTTTGGCTTCCTCCACAAAGAGGACCTAAGAAAAGGATTTAAAACAAATCGTTTATTTGGAAGCTGATCCAAGGAACCACCGGAAAGTTGGGAAGTGAGACAGCAGGGAGTGAAGGCTAGAAAAAGCGAATTATCTGGCAGTCAGCATACTAGGAAACTGAACGGCAACTCCACTAGGGACTCTGGGGGCCAGTGTGGCATAGGCCTCAAAGTTATCTGTTCTGAGGCAAACAAGCTGAGATATTTATCTACCACTCTCCCACCACTGATTGAGGGCGATTCCAAGGGCATTAGCTTTCCTGCACAATAGCTTAGTGTATTCCTATTGCCAGAAAAATACCATTTTGGGGAAAGGCTTGCAAGGTTTCCACAGTAAGCAGCATCCGTTAGCTCTACTCATCCAAAAAGTATTCCCAGAGTGCTTATCCAATGCCAGCCCTTCTAGGCCCAGAGGGGACAGTAGTGAACAATAGATGAAGGCATTCCTCATGCAGTTCACATGGAGGTTCCCTGGCTCCGCCCCGCCCCCCCCCCCCCGGCCCCACACCTCATTTGGGTAATGTGCCGAGGTCATAACAAAGTTTGAGGGAAGCACATGTCACATGACAACGTGAACACCCAGTCGTCACATCTATTAACGACAAGAGGATCTGAAGGCTCCCTGGCTTTTTGCTGCTTGCACTAAGCAGGCTCTCTCCATGAGGATACACGGGTGATTCCCCCAAAGCCTCCACACAGTAGCTCCCACTCTACCAGACCCATCTCGTCCACCTAACTCCTGCTATCCCCTGTCACTTAGTTTAGTGTCATTTCCTCTGGAAAGACTGATCCAAAGTATTTGCAAAATATCTAACAGATGATAGTTAATATCTATTATATAACAGGAATGTCCAAAGATCAATAAAATAATACAGAAACTTATTTTAAAGTAGGGTTCAACCTGACAGTAAAAGAAATGTGCATTAAAATAAAATCTAAAAAAGTCTGTCAGGATAAAGTGCATTTAAAAAAATCTGTCACAGTAGCAAGACTTTAAAGAATGTTAGTATCTACAGTTGGCCAGGATGTGACACTCCCTTACACTGTCAGTTGAAGTTTGTAAGAGTACAGTCTTTTTAGCAGTTCACTTGGCAAAATCCTTTAAAGTGAAAAATATTCATACCATCTGACCAAACATTCTCAGGTCTATAAATTTATCATTTTAAAAAACCTTAAGTAACCCATGCATCCTTGTGAAATCATAGCTCATTTTCTCCAAATGTAATACCTATACATCTTACCAGTTTCAAGTAAATGGGATCCTTGCACGATTTTTTTTTACAAAAGATTTTCTAAAAAGCAAAGGTGACTTGCAAAAACCTTTTGAGAACTCTCAAGAAGTTAGACAAATGACTTGGAAGAGAAAAGGGGACAAATGTTCAGTTCCTTTTTCCTCAAAGGCACCTCACGTAGAGATGGTATCACATCCGAAATGAGTTGACTTCCCCACCCATTCAGGGGCTGCCTAGAGGCAGAGCAATGAGGGCCTGCACACAGATGCTGTTCTCCTCAGGCCTGTGAGTGCCTTCTCACAGAGCTAGTCTAGATGCAGATGACACAGATAAAGCTCAGAATAGAATGAATCGCGGACTCTTTTACCTCAGTTTAAACAGTCCTCGTCTGAAAAGGAACGGACACATTTTTTAACAAAGAGATGGCTTCTTTCTTTATACAGGGAATTAATTTTGTTCGTACTAATCCTCCAGGCTTTCTCTCAACAGTCACTCATCTTCACATAAGGTCTCAATAAGGAACCAATCAGGACTTTTTTTCTTTGCTCTTGGAGGCCTAATCTCCAGTCTGGACCTAATCTCCCTGGCCCATTACTGTTGCCATGGTTACGGCTTCTTTATCTGTTGTCACGGAGAAGAAGAGGTGCATTTGCCACCCTATAACATAGTCTTATTATTATTTTTTGTTTGTTTTTGTAAGAATCTCTTTTTAAAAAATTATCATAGTACAATCCAGGAAAAGGAAGTGATTTCTGAAAATAATATAAATCAAAAGAATAGTTTTAAAACTTTGGTTTCTAAATTACTAATTACTATTTCTACTACTAGTATTACTACTAACGACTACTACTACTATTTTATGATGTTATTGCCATAGCCTTGGTAACAATTATATCATTGGGTTAATTTTTCTATAAAGCCATGTTCCGCCTAGATATCAAAGAGTTTTTTTTTTCTCTCAGGATTTTACTATATATTTACAGACATTAGTTTTCCTGTGAGCTTATTAACTGTCTGACCTCCACTCGCTATGAGGCACATGAAAGATAAGATGTATCACAAAAACACAAAAATATTTCATTTGTCTTAAGCATCAAACCCCGATAGGCTTATTTCCTTATCGTTCCCCATACTGTTAACTGAAATCCTATAAATGTGGCTGCCAGATCAATACATTTTTTTTCCACTGCATCTCCTTATTAGCTTGAAGATTTAAGTAAAATATAAATAGATAACATTAATGAAATGACAGGAACATTTAATTGTCCTCAGGGCAAACTCTATCTCTTTTCCTTTTGTATTCTTTTCTTATCATTGCTCCCTTGACTCCAAACTCTAGATTTTAATTGTCCAAATAGAGAAGTAGATAAAATTTAAGTTTTGGTTTAAAGTTTTTGTAGTTCACAAAGTAATTTCACAAACCTACCAAAAATAAGGTCCGCTGTATATGTGAAATTACAAAGACTAACATTTTTTTTCTAAAGTTTCATGTTATTTTCAAAATTCAAAGAATCATGGCTTTTGAGCTAGTGTATTCAGAACTTTAGTAAAACTAAGAAATGTGAATTTAAAAAAATAGTGATTTGAAGCCACTTTTTATTTTAAGTTAATATGAGATAGAAGTTAATGATCTCTATAACATTTCATTAAATCTTAATCTTTACATAAAATAATTTATTGGGTTAGTGTCTAAAATTGAATAATCAACCTTTATTGAATGTCTATCAAGCTCCTACTGCTATGCTTGAAATGAAGAATTATTTATTTTTAAACTGTGGATTTCTTCTAAGAGAATAGGGAACTAATTTTAAGACATAAGGTGGATACATGTAAGACAATTACTAAGTTTGAGATAGTCTCTTATTTTTTTTAATGTTTATTTATTTTTGAGAGAGAGAGAGAGAGAGAGAGAGAGAGAGAGAGAGAGAGACAGAGAGAGAGAGAAGCAGGGAAGGGGCAGAGAGAGAGAGAGGGAGACACAGAATCTGAAGCAGGCTCCAGGCTCTAAGATGTCAGCACAGAGCCTGAAGTAGGGCTTGAACTCATGAACTGTGAGATCATGACCTGGGCTGAAGTCAGACACTTAACTGACTGAGCCACCCAGGCAAGATAATCTCTTATTTTTAAACAAATTCCATGCTAAATTTTCAGTAAGGTGGTTGTTTATAAATCAGAACACTTTCTCACTAAGCCATTTCTATTCTGTTCCCAGAAACATATTATTTTGCAGACCTCTTATTTTACAAACTATCATAGCAGTAGTGCCATGGAATTGGATCATGCATGTATGGATTTTCTTTGCTAAGATCAATTTATGTGTCCAATCATTAATCCATTCAATATTCATGGAGGGATTACTATGTGTAAGGCACTGCATGAAGGGCTGTTTTAATCCATCTTCCAATTCCAGGGAGGAAAGCCAGCTCAGTAATGGGTACTTCTCCCTGCCCCAGCTTCACTGTAAGGACCTATCTACTCTCACCTCTCATATTGCTCCTCTCATCTCAAGCTCTATGTTCTCAGTTGTCTTGGGTAGGGGTAAACCTGAGAAGGATACAGTGGAAGGTCTCTGGGGTCACTGACCTTAATTAGTTTCATGAAGACCTCATGCTTTCACCTCTCCTACTTTTCTGTGCCACAGCCTGAGCTAGAATACTTCCCTCCAACTTCTCTCCTGCTCTGGCCTGGGCTTCTCCTTCAGATTTCTGCTCAGGTATCACCTCACTGATTCCCACCTTGGCTTAGGAGCCTCTAAATCTAGACTCTCACAGGCTTGGGTGAAGTCCCCTATAGGCACTTCCTACTCTGAACTGCAATGGCCTAGTCATTTTTTTTTTTTTGTATCCTATACCAAATTATATTCTCTGTAAGAGGAGAAACCAAGTCTAAACTGTTCATCACTCTAATCCCTAAATCTAGCACCATACGTTTAGTGACATCCTAGGCATCCAATACATTCTTGCAGTGTTAGCTAAATGAAAGGCATTGCAAAATTGTGAAATTATAATGTTGAGACTTATCAGAAAATTCCCTTTCAGAACCCTCAAAAATGGGTATTTGAGATTATGTACTGGGAAGGAAGTGAGCTATTATTACAAGCTGGTCATACTAATCATGATTACTCTACTAATAAATTACAAAGTAGATTAAAAAACTGAACTCAGAGGAAGCTTCCAAGGGAATGTAGATTTACAAAGAGACTATTTCATTTTGTACCAAATGAGAGGTGAACACGTTCCTAAAATCCAACTATGTGCCAAACAATGTAGAAGATGTGCTTGTACAGGAGTAATGCCTAAGAGAAATAATGTTTTCATTAAGAAGCAGATCAGATGCCTAAAAAGTTAATTTGAGTTAACTTGTACATCTAGAAAAGAACCTGGGGATCTGTTATAGGAAGTGTGATTTTTATCCCAAAGCCATATATCAAAGAGAATTGACAGGTCAGTGTTGCATGGTAAGAAGGATCATGGCCACACAAAGATATATGATGAAAAAAAAAACCTGTAAGGTGGTATTATGTCAGCAGAGATAACTACATCTCTCAGAGTTTGAAGTCTTTTCAAAAGACAAAATGAGAAGAAAATACTATCTGGTAAACTGGTCAACCTACACATGTGTGAATGAATTGTATTCTTTATTTTCACTTTGTTTATTTAATAAAGTACCTTTTAAAAGGGTTTATCCAAAATAGAGTGGATCTCAGGCAGCTTGGGAAGGTGGCTAGTAGATCATTTATGTAAACTAATGCACTATACTAGAAAATTACAATTAAATAGAAGGGGCGTTGGATCCCTGCTCTGCTACGTTGTGACTACATAACTTGGAAAATTATTTAGCTTCTCTGATACTTACCCTCCACATTTGAAAACTGATCCAATTTATCTGACATGCAGGCCTATGTGCTGATATAAACTAGGTTTAAGGGCTGCTCACAGAACCTGGCATATGATATGTATTCAAGGAGTTGTTATTATTATTTAATCTGTCTTCAGATCCAGAAAGCAGAAAGTCTGCCTCTACTGGCCTAGTTTCGTGATATCTTGTTGGAAATCTAGGATCCTTACCAGAAAGGCTTTGGGAAGGATTTGGGCTAAATCTGATAGGTCAAGTGAGTTGGGGACAAGAGTGCTTCCTCCATGTGAGGATAAGACGTGGTCTGCTCAATCTCTCTCCCTATTTCGTTTATCAGGTTGCAAAGAAAATTCATCCTTTGTTTTCCCCTTTTTGTCAACCCACATGTCTACTTCAAGAAAAATGTACTTCATTTCAGGTCTCTTCATTCTCTGTATTTTCTTACTAATCATTGTACCCTTTCCAGCTGTCTCTATTCCAAGGCTTTGTAAGGCTAACTTTAATCATCTCTCTCATCAATGTCTCTTCCTGGCATCTTTCACCAACTGTAGGAAAACTCCATTTCTACCCTGTCCCCAGCTCCTTTTGTTTCCATCCTTTCCCTTGAGTTTATGTCATTGAATTCCTAGTCATTATTTATCCCTTCTCCACGTCTAGGGACCTGGAATGTGCCATTTCAATCATTCCCCTGTCACCAGAGCTTCCTCTAGGGATAAAGACTGACAAGCTGTGACATCTCCCCTCCCATCTCTCATGTGCCTTTATCAATGTTCACCTTATCCCAGCCATCTGGTGCTTTGTCCCAGGCTGCCATGTGATCCTTTTCTCCAGCCGTGAAGAACATCTAAAGAACACATGCATTGCTGATACAAATCAGTATGGTAGGCTTTAAGAGGCAGCATTTTCCCATGCAATTTCCTTTGATAATAAGACACTACCAAAGTGAAATAGCTAACAAGCTGTGTTGTTAAGAAAAAATAATTGAATCAGTGCTAGGTAGTCTTAATTTTTTTTTTAAGTAACTGATTTTTTTCAGTAAGAAAATCAAGTTAAAGTAAGTTGAAAATAATACAAATTAAATAGGAAGAACTAAAAGTTCAAGCTATCCTCTTTAGTATTATAAATACTATTAAGAACTTTTACTGTTTCTGGATACCCAGTGACCAAAAAAAAAAAAAAAAAAGTGCAATCACACTTGATGGCTCATTGATTTCCACTAATGGCAAATTTCCAACTTTGTCCATGGGATTTAAAAACAAATTTTAAAATACTTTATTTAAAGTTACTGTCTAAATGTAGCTGTAGAAATGGTCATTGCCAGGATGGGCTAGTTTCAATGTTCTGAAATGTCTCGGAGCGTGAAAGTTTCAGAATATGACACACTCACCAAATGCTATGTTTCTGATAGATGAGAAGAGAACGGGTGTGGGAGGCAGCATCTTAGGCCAGAAGCGCATTGGCAGGGCATGGAGGTTTATTAAGCATCTTGGCTCTAACCCCTAGGTACTCATCCTTGAATTTTATAGCCACCAAAACAAATTAAAGGGAAATAAAAAGAATAAAAGAGGATATAAAACTAAAATTATTACTTATTCCAATTAAGTTTATAGAAGTAGAGCCTTATATCACCACTATGAAGCTGCTGCAAAATTACAGGGGTGCACAGAATGCATATGAAAGACATTTCCTTAGAACCCTGTTTCCTTTTGAGTTTGTCCTTCTAGGCCTACACATATCAGAGAAAGAGAAAGAGAAATAGAGAAAGAGAAAGACGGAGAGAAAGAGAGAAAGAGAGCATGCAAGAGTGAGAGAGGCTGTCCAATTCTATTCTAGTCTCCTTTCTGGGAAGTCAGATGGGAAGCATGGAGAAATTGCAACCACGGGTGAATGACCACTCATGTAAGCTCATCTTTTTTTTTTTTTCCTTTTTTGATGTATTACAGTAAGGGAGACGACAAACTGTAAACCATAAAAAAGGCTTATCAGGATACTTTCAACAACAGCCAAATTATGGAAAGAGCCTAAATGTCCATCAACTGATGAATGGATAAAGAAGATGCGGTTTATATATACAATGGAATATTACTTGGCAATGAGGAAGAATGAAATCATGCCATTTGCAGCAACGTGGAAGGGACTAGAAGGTATTATGCTGAGTGAAATAAGTGAGTCAGAAAAAGACAGATATCATATGTTTTCACTCATGTGGATCTTGAAAAACTGAAAAGACCATGTGGGAGGGGGAGGGGAAAAATAGTTACAAACAGAGAGGGAGGGAGGCAAATCATAAGAGACTCTTAAATACGGACAACAAACTGAGGCTTGATGGGGATGTAGGAGAGAGGGGAAAATGGGTGATGGCCATTGAGAAGGGCACTTGTTGGGATGAACACTGGTTGTATGTAAGCAATGAACCACAGGAATCTACCCCAAAAGCCAAGAGCACACTTTACACACTGTATGTTAGCCAATTTGACAATGAATTATATTTTAAAAAAAAAAGAGGTTTACTGGCCTGAACCTAGCAGTCATACTTCGAATCTATTAAATAGGCAAACAAAAAGAACAACAATCATAGATGGTTAAGTAATTAAATATATTATATAATCATAAATTGTGGCTGTGCATCAAATTCCAGTATTCTTTCTGGTCAGTCTAAATAGAACAGTATTAATTCCTACAAAAAAAGATGGGTCTTTTTAAAAGTCCTTTTTGATTTTTTAAATAATCAATTAATGTGTTGATTTACCCAAAGACCCACATCAAATCGAATTAAGGTTGGTAAATTTATTGAATAATTCCAAATATAACATAGGGCATGTGAAAATTCTGAAATACAGGATACAGGGATTCAACTATAATAATAAATATTTGTTTTAAGTTTGATTCTTGGTTGCTATTATAACTAAAGCAAAAAATATATTTTTGGCCTAAATTGACATGTTTATCATCATCAAGAGGCATGATGGATGATATTATTTTTTCTGGAGTAAAGTGAAAAGAAGCAAGGGATTAAATAGGAGGCAGAAATTAACAGGCAGACTATTTTGTCTTTCAGGCAGTAGCTAGACAGTTTATCTTCTCGGGTGCAGATAGGTTGTAAGATTGCCACTACTAAGGTTCTATCACACTGGGAAACAACAATATCTTCCATCTTTGTCCCTTTTCCTGTTTGTTTTTCTACTTCTTTCTTTCTCTCTTTTTTCTCCAAAGCTGATTCATCCAAATTCAAGACAGTATTTGGAACTCAGTGGTAGCCACACCGTTCACTTTGTGGGTAATAGCTGTGTTTAAAGATAATATAATACAAAAAAAAAGTTTGGAATTCGGATATTAAAACAATGGAAGTCTGTGCTAGAGTCACTACTGATTATATGACTTTATTATCATGCCTTCTGTCTCCGAGTGTTTTTCTATTGTCAAAATGTATGGGGAGGCAGTTGTAAGAGTATGACATAATAAAAGAACCCACAAAGAAAATATCGATAAATATCACTATATTGAAACTAAAACTTCTATATAGAAAAGCATAATAAATGAGACTGAAAAATGCATGACAAACTGGAATAATATTTTTACTAATATTACAAAAGATTGCCTTTTCCAATATGCAAACAGCTGTCACAAATTAATTAAGAAAAGAAAGTAAGAAAAAGTGAGAAAAGATGGGGAAACAGTATGAACGCATGCAACTTTCATTTCAATATGTTTGAAAATTCCTATTATCTCATCCTTATAATAATAACTGAATCCACCAAAAATAATTCTTTCACTATAAGGGTTGTCAACATAAAAATACAAAGTACTGTGGCCTTCACCTTCAATAATGAAAACATTTGTTAGGTTTCAAAAGAGAAGGAAACCATCATTTCTCCAACCTTTGGTTATGTAATGCAAAGAGTAAATTGTATTCTATATCCACAGGAATATTTTGACAAAAGAGAAAAAAATGACCTGTACAAAGTTGAAAGCTTAATGCCACACTTACTGAAACATTCCTAAATTACTCAATTTAGTTTGGGATTCTGAAGCTAATTCTGTAATAAGCATGAAGAGATGGTTATGAAAGTTAACTAAATGCCCTCCAGTTCCCTCCATATTATAGTTGTGTCTGAACAGAGATCAAAATATGGTATTTAAGTAAATTCACTTAGGGATAACTAGAAAATAAAACAAACAATCAAAGTAAGAGGTATTAAATGAGACTTCTGCCCTCTCTGCTGCTCTGCTGTATCACAATCCAAACGTGTAAAGTGTCTCCCCTGGGGTCCAATTCTCTTCCATACAGATAAGGCATGGGAAATTTGGTGACTGTATGAGTTTTATTGTTGAACTCCCTCTGAGCAATTAACCCAGGTTTTCAAGGGAGGAGGTATTCTTCCACAGGCAGCAGCATATAGCTATATTGCCTTCTAAAGCTATCTACATGTGTGCTAGAGAATTAACAAAGAATGTGTTATAAACTTACTAGATCTTGGTCAGATTGCTGATTGCAGCCATTAAAGAGAGGTAGGGAAGCTACAAAGTGGACTAGATGTAGTAACTTGTTCCCAAAGAAAAAGAGTAGGAAAAGGGAAAAATAGTAATGTGATGGTAAGACCCTGGCAAACTTCGTTCTGCTTAACCAAGTGGTGAACGTGACCATCCCCAGTGATGTCATATGGCTATCACATATCCTTGAGTACTTCACCTCTGCAGTAGTCTTTCCAAAAACCCAGAAACCCAGTTGAAATTATGAGGAAAACTCAACACAAACCCAGATTGGGAGATACTCTACAGGATAACTGGCCAATATTCTTCAAGATAGTCAAGGTCGAGAAAAACAAGGAGCACCAGGAACTGCTATAGGAAAAGAATACTAATGAAGCATGACAACTAAATATAAGGTAGTACACTGGATTGTATCCTGAGAAGGAAAATGATATTAATGAAAAAAAATGAAGAAATCCAAAGAAAGTCCAGAGTCTAGGTCACAGTAATGTAACAATGTTGGTGTCTTAGTTTTTTATTTTTATTTTCCATTTTAATTTTAATTCAGTATAGCTACCATACAGTGTTACAGGTGTACAACATAGTAATCCAACAATTCTATATGTGCCTCAGTGCTCATCACAAATGTACTCCCTAACCTCGTTCACCTTTTTGACCCATTCCCCACCCACCTCCCCTCTGATAACCCTCAGTTTGTTTTCTATAGTTCAGAGTCTGTTTCTTGCTTTCTCTCTCTCTCTCTCTCTTTCTTACTTTGTTTTGTTTCTTAATTTCCACATATGAGTGAAATCATATGGTATTTGTCTTTCTCTGAGTGATAAATTTCACTCGGCATTATAATCTCTAGATCCATCCATGTTGTTGCAAATAGAAAGATTTCATTCTTTTTTATGGCTGAGTAATTTTCCATTATGTAGACTATTACACACACACACACACACACACACACACACACACACACTCCAGATCTTATTTATCTATTCATCTATCGATGGACCCTTGGCTGCTTCCATAATTTAGCTATTGTAAATAATGCTGCAATAAACATAAGGGTGCACGTGTCCTTTCAATTAGTGTTTAACTGTGTTAAAATTAAAATTGTGTTAAAAAAATCTTAGTGTTTTTGTCTTCTTTGGGTACAGAACTACTGGATCATATGGTGATTCTATTTTTAGTTTTTTGAGAAAGCTCCATAGAGTTTTCCACAGTGGCTGCACTAGCTTGCATTCCTACCAACACTGCACAAGGGTTCCTTTTCCTCCACATCATCACCAACATGTTGTTTCTTGTGCTTTTCTTTTAGCCATTCCAACAGGTGTGAGGTCATAACTCATTGTGATTTGATTCGTATTTCCCTGATGATGAGTGATGTTGAGCATCTTTTCTTATGTCTGTTGGCCATCTGTATGTATTGAATAAATGCCTGTTCATGTCTTTTGCCAATTTTGATTGGACCATTTGTTTTTTGGGTATTGTGCTGTGTGATTATTTTATATATTTTGGATACTAACCCTCTTTGGACATGTCATTTGCAAATATCTTCTTCCATCCAGTAGGTTGTCTTTTAGTTTTGTTGATTGTTTCTTTTGCTGTGAAGAAACTTTTTATTTTGATGTAATCCTAATAATTTATTTTTGCTTTTGTTTCCATGCTTCTGGAGACATACCTAGAAAAAAATGTTGCTATGGCCCATGTCAGAGAAATTACTGCCTGTGTTTTCTTCTAGGATTTATATGGTTTCAGGTCTCACATTTAAGTCCTTAATCTATTTTGAGTTTATTTTTGTGTATGATGTGAGAAAGTGGTCCCATTTCATTCTTTTGCATGTTGCTGTCCAGTTATCCCAACACCATTTACTGAGGAGACTGTCTTTTCCTCATTGCATATTCTTTTTTTTTCAATACATTAAATTTATTGCCAAATTGGTTTCCATACAACACCCAGTGCTCATCCCAAAAGGTGCCCTCCTCAATAACCATCTCCCACCCTCCCCTCCCTCCCACCCCCCTCCCCATTGCATATTCTTGCCTCGTTTGTCGAATATTAATTGGCCACATAATTGTAGCTTTATTTCTGGGATCTCTATTCTGTTCTATTGATGTAATTGTCTAGTTTTGTTCTAGAACATACTGGCTTTTTAGTACATCTCAAAATCGGGAATTGTGATACCTCCAGTTTTGTCTTTCCTTCTCAAGATTGCTTTGGCTATTCGAAGTCTTTTGTGGTTCTATAAGAGTTTTAGGATTTTTTTTTTTTGGTTGTGTGAAGAATGCTGGTGTTATTTTGATAGGGATTGCACTGAATGTGCATATTGCTTTGGGTAGTACAGACATTTTAACAACATTTGTTCTAATCCATGAGCATGGGATATCTTTCCATTTCTTTGTGTCATCTTCAATTTCTTTCATCAGTGTTTTATAATTTTCAGAGTACAGGTGTTTCATCTCTTTAGTTAGGTTTATTCCTAGGTATCTTATTTTTGGTGCAATTGTAACTGGAATGTTTTTTTTTTTATTTCTCTTTCTGCTGCTTCATTATTAGTGTATAGAAATGCTACAGATTTCTGTACATTTATTTTGTATCCTGTGATTTTACTAACTTCATTTAGCAGTTGTAGCAATTTTTTTGGTAAAGTCTTTTGGGTTTTCTATATATAGTATCATGTCATCTGCAACTAGTTAAAGTTTAACTTCTTGCTTACTAATTTGGATGTCTTTTGTTTCTTTTTGTTGTCTGATTGCTATAGCTAGAACTTCCAGTACTATGTTGAATAAAAGTGGTGAGAGTAGTACATCCTTGTCTTGTTCCTGATGTTAGGGGAAACATTCTTTGTTTTTCCTCATTAAAGATGATGTTAGCTGTGAGTTTTCCATATATGGCCTTTATTATGTTGAGGTATGTTCCCTCTAAACCTACTTTGTTGAGGGTTTTTATCATGAATTGATGTTGGTCTTTGCCATGTGGTTTTTCTGCGTCTATTGAAATTATCATATGGTTTTTATCCTTTCTCTTGATGTGATGTATAACATTGATTGATTTTCAACAATTGAACCACCCTTGCATCCTGGAAATAAATCCTGCTTGACTGTGATAAATGACTTTTTTAATGTATTGTTGGATTAAGTTAGTTGATATTTTATTGAGGATTTTTGTGTCTGTGTTCATCAGAGATATTGGCCTGTAGTTCTCTCTCTCTCTCTCTCTCTCTCTCTCTCTCTCTCTCTCTCTCTCTCTCTCCCCCTCTCTCTCTCTTGGTGTTTTCATCTGGTTTTGATGTCATGGTAATTCTGGCCTTATTTAATGAACTTGGAAGTTTTCCTTCCTCTCTATTTTTTGGAGGTGTTCTGAAAAGAACAGGTATTAACTCTTCTTTAAATGTTTGGTAGAATTCACCTGTGAAATCCATCTTACCCTGGACTTTTGTTTGTTGATAGTTTTTTTTTTAATGTTTTATTTATTTTTGAGAGAGATTGAAACAGAGAAAGAGTGAGGGAGTGGCAGAGAGAGAGAGGGAGACACAGAATCTGAAGCAAGCTCCAGGCTCTGAGCTGTCAGCACAGAGCCCAACAGTGGGCTTGAACCCACAAACCGTGAGCTCATAACTTGAGCTGAAATCGGATGCTTAACTAATTGAGCCACTCAGGTGTCCCTGTTGGAAGGTTTTGATTACTGATTCAATTTCATTACTGGTAATCAGTCTGTTCAAATTTTCTATTTCTTCTTGGTTTAGTTTTGGGAAGTTTTATGTTTCTAGGAACTTACCAATTTATTCTAGCGTTTTCAATATGTTGGCAAAGAAGTTTTCATGTTATTCTCCTATACTCCCTTGTATTTCTGTGGTGTCAGTTGTTTTTTCTCCTCTTCCATTTCTGGTTTTGTTTATTTATGTGTTCTCTCTCTCTTTATCTCTCTCTCTTAATGAGTCTGGCTAAAAGTTTATCAATTTTGTTGTTCTTTTCAAAGAACCAGCTCCTGTTTCATTGGTCTGTTCTACTGGTTGTTTTTTGTTTTTTAGTTTCTATTTCATTAATATTTGTTCTAATCATTATTATTTCCTTCCTTTTACTTGTTTGAAATTTTGTTTGTTCTTGTTTATCCAGTTCTTGTAGGTGTAAGGTTAGGTTGTTTACTTGAGACTTTTCTTGCTTCCTAAGGTATGCTTGTATTGCTATATACTTCCCTCTTAGAATAGCTTTTGCTGCATCTCAAAGATTTTGGACTATTTCATTTTCATTTGTCTCCATGTATTTTTTGATTTCCACTTCAATTTCTTGGCTGACCCATTCATTGTTTAATAGCTTATTTAACCTCCATGTATTTGTGTTCTTTCCAGATTTCTTTCTTGTGGTTGCTTTCTAGTTTCATAGTTTTGTGGTCAGAAAAGATGTATCATATGATTCAAATCTTTTTGAATTTAATGAGACTTGTTTTGTGGCCTAACATGTGATCTATTCAGGAGAATGTTCCATGTACACTTGTAAAGAATGTGTATTCTGCTGTTTTAGGATGGAATGTCTGAATATATCTGTTACATTCATCTGGTACAATGTGTCATTCAAAACCACAGTTTCCTTGTTGATTTTCTGTTTGGATTATCCATCTATTAATTTAGTGAGGTGTTAAAGTGCCCTACACTATCATTGCATTACTATCAATTAGTTCCTTTATATTTGTTATAAGCTGTTTTATGTGTTTGAGTACTCCCATGTTGGATGCATAAGTATTTGCAATCGTTATATTTTCTTGTTGGATTTTTCCCTTTATTATTATATAGTGCCCTTCTTTGCCTCTTGTTACAGTCTTTGTTTTAAAGTCTATTTTGTCATCAGATATTAGTATTGCTACCCTACCTTTCTCTTTATTGCCTTTTGCATGGTCAATGCTGCTTCATCCCTTCACTTTCAATCTGCATGTGCCTTTAAGTCTGAAAGGAGTCTCTTGTAGGCAGCATATAAATGTGTCTTGTTTTTTATTCACTCTGTCATCCTATGTCTTTTTATTGTAGTGTTTAGTCCATTTACATTTAAAGTATTCATAGGTTTGTACTTATTGCTATTACTTTTTTTACAGCTGATTTTGTAGCTTTCCTCTGTTCCTTTCTTTTCTTATTCCTCTCTCATGGTTTGCTGCCTTTCCTCAATGAAACACTTGGATTCCTTTCTCTTTATTTTTTGCATATCTATTACTGGTTTTTGATTTGTAGGTTCCATTAGGTTTACATATAACCTCTTAAACATATAGCAGTCTATATTAAGTTGATGGCTGCTTACATCTAACACATTCTTTACTGATCTCCCCTCACCTTTTAGGTATCTGGTGTTATACTTCATGTCCTTTTATTTTGTGAATCCCTTGACTGATTTTTATTTATTTTTTAAATTTTTTTAGCTCTTATTTATTATTGAGAGACCGAGAGGGACAGAACATGAGCATGGGACAGGCAGAGAGAGAGGGAGACACAGAATCTGAAGCAAGCTCCAGGCTCCGAGTTGTCAGCACAGAGCCTGACGTGGGGCTCGAACCCACAAAACGTGAGATCATGACCTGAGCTGAAGTCGGACACTTACCCAACTGAGCCACCCAAACCTCATGTTGACTCATTTTTATAGCTTAATTCTACTTAATTATACTGCATTTATAGCTTAATTCTACTTAATTATACTGCATTTGTGCTTCTTACTTCTCTTGTTTCTGCTTATCACTTTTCTTTTCCACTCAAAGAGTCTCCTCTAACATTTCTTGTAGAGCTGGCTTAGTGGTCATGAATTATTTTAACTTTTGTTTGTCTTATAAACTCTATTTCTCCTATTCTGAAAGACAACCTTGCTGGATAGAGTATTTCTGGTTGCAGGTTATTTTCTTTCAGCATTTTGAATATATCATGCCACTCACTTCCAGACTGCAAGCGTTCTGCCAAAAAAATCAGCTGATAGCCTTTTGGGATTTTCCTAGTATATAACTGTTTTATTTTCTCTTGCTGCTTTTTAAAATTCTCTCTTCATTAGTGCTTTTTGCCATTTAAATTACTATGTCTTCTTGTGGCCTACTTGGGTTGCTTTCGTTGGGAGCTCTCTGTGCATCCTGGATCTAGATTTCTGTTTCCTTCCCCAGATTTGGGAATTTTCAGCTATTATTTCTTCAAATACATTTTCTGCCCCCCTTTCTCTCTCTTCTCCTTCCAGGATCCCTATAATGCAAATGTTATTGCACTTCATGGTGTTGGTTACTTTTCTATTTCTATTTTCATTTTTTTTCTTTCTCCATTCAGCTTGATTGTTTTCCATTACTCTGTCCTCCAGGTTGCTGATCAATTCTTCTGCTTTCTCTAGATACTGTTTATTATATCTAGTGTATTTTTAATTTCAGTTATTGACTTCTTCATCTCTGATTGGTTTTTATGTTTTCTATTTCCTTAGAGCATATCAGTGAAATCCTTTATGCTTCGCAAGTCCAGTGAGTGTCTGTATGACTATTACTTTAAATTCTCTATCAGGCATATTATTTATCTTCATTTTGTTTAGCTCTCTTGCTGTGATTTTGTTCTGCTCTTTCATTTGGGACATATTCGTATGTCTCTTCGTTTTAACTCTCTTTGTCTGTTTTTCTGTTAGGAAAGTCAGCTATGTCTTCTGCTCTTGAAAGTAGTGGCCTTATGAAGATTTGGTCCTGTAGTACCCTACAATGTCCCCTGTTCACCAGAACCTGGCACTTTAGGAGTGTCTCCTGTGTGTGTTGTGTGTGTCCTACTGTTGTATCTGAGCTGCTTTTGTCTTCAGTACAGTCATCTGCAATGGTTCTTTTGCCAGTTGTGGGAAGAGTGTGGTCCCCATAGGGGTGAGTCTGAGGCCACCTTGGGCTTCAATTGAGTTAGACCAGGCATTTGACAGAGATGCAGCAGCACTGAATTGCAGGACATTTTCCCTGTGTTGTCCCCTGAGAAGCTTCACTCGAGGCCTGTAGTCAGACCTGATGTCTGCCCCTAGCCTACTGCAGGGCTGCATTGGGACTGGTATGTGTGGTTATCTTCCCCACTCCTGAGGACATGAGTCAACTCTGGAGTTGTGGTGGCCCATTGGGGCTACTTGCACATAGCTAAAGTTGCAGACTGCTTTGGAGGGGCTCTGGTCAAGGATGTATTGGACAGGACAGGCCTGCAGGAGAATGCAGGGGTGGGGAGTCCAGTACCAGCAAGTTCTGCATAGGTCTACTATGGTAGCAGGCCTACAATTACCAGAGAAAACTCGTGCTCAGACTGGGATTGAGGCAGTGTGTCTGCAGAACAGGGGGGTGGGTCATGCTGTCAGCAAGTTAGGTGGAGAGCATTTCTGCTGTGCTGGTTCCTGTAATTACCTGTATATCTAAGCTGAGGACTGGGGAGGGAAATGGTGCCACCAGCTCTTTTGTTCTTGGAGAAGTCACCCAAAGATGACCCTCCAGCACATGCTCTGAGATTAGTAAATAAACCATCTTCATGTTTACTCCAGGCATTTTTTCCACTGCAGCTTTTATGCTCTATCCCAGCAGGGCTGTTTGTTGTGCTCTCTCTTTAAGGGTGGGACTCTGCCTTCCTAGCTCTGCCTGATGATTTGTAAAGTTCCTGGTGTTAAGCCCCACTGGTTAGGCCGCTCTAGTTTTCAAAGCCAGATGTTATGGGGATTCATCTCTCCCATGTGAGTCCTCTGTGCCTGGGATGCCTGGCCGGGGGTGTGGTCCTCTGTCCTCCCTATGCCCTCAGCATCCCTCCTTTCCATGGACAGTCCCACAGGTCCATTTGGCTCCTGAATGCATTTCCTCCTTTCCCACCTTCTTTAATGTGGCCTCTTCTCTATATTTGGCTATGGAAAGTCTGTTCTGCCAGTCTTCGGGTCATTTTCTGGGTTATTTACATTGACGTGGGTGTTATCTATTTGTGTTCACAGGAGGCAGTGAGCTTTGGATGCCCTACTCCACCATCTTCCCCAGAAGTCCTTGTCCCAATGTTGGTTTCTTAGTTTTGAAAAATATAGTAATGAGAGATGTTAACAGTGGAGAAACTGGGTGAAGGGTATATAGGAATTCTGTAATATTATAACAACTTTTCTATAAGTCAAAAGTTATTCTACAATATATATAAATAATTTAGAAAACAGGAGGAGCTGTGTCTTTAATTTTAGTTGATAAGTCAACTCTAACGCTCTTAGCACTGTTTGTTTGTTTTTAGTTAAGAGTAGACTTCAAAAAGACATGTGACAAAAGGAAGGTTATCTATTAGGAGTGAATCATTTCATTCTGAGTGAAGAATTAGAAAAACAACAACAAGGACAGTGCTAAGTTTTAGGATTCTTAGTAGTGTGGTCAGACCTAACATCTGTCAGCCAATGAGAAAAGATTAATTCTGGTGGTTTGAAAGGGATGTGTACCATACTGACTTCTAAACACAGACCTGACAAAGTATTCAGACTGTGGCCATCAGTCTGGGAATTGTCTTCCCATTCCGAGGGCTTATGATTCATGCTGATGCTTCTGAATCATCTGGTGCCAGTTTAGCTTTGTGTCCACTTTGTATTTCATTCTAGGAGTAATGCACTGGACTCGAACTAGATTCTTATTTCATTTCATTGCATTGCATTGCACTTCATTGCATTGCATTGCATTTTTCACCTATTTAGCAGCAATTAGCTAATAAAATTGAAGGTGACAGAATGGAAATAAGTTGCTTAAGTTGACACAATAAATTTTGAGAAAGCACAGACCTAGCTAATCACCATATCTGCTGGTCTCATGGGGAATTCTCACGTATGAAGTTTGACATCTACACTCATTTGCTGTTACAGCATATGACCATAACTTGGGTGACTTGGTGTTCTATGTGCTTCCCTGAGAAAGACTGAACATTGTATTAAGGATGGTAAGAAAAAGAAATAACCAAAGCAACAAAATTCAAAGTCATGGGTGGGAAGCTTTTCTTTTTATAAATGTATAACCATGGAGAGAAGGGAAGGAGAAGGAATGTGGAGAACAATTTGCTGAAGGAAGTCTAGAAAACTGAAATTTACTGAAGGGAACATTTACATACCAATGACTCAGATGAAAAGATTGAATAACCAGAAGAATTTGTAAAATGTAGGCAATTAAAACAATGTTTCTAAAAGCTTACATGTCACAGATCATGATAGTCCAGAGTAAGAATATCACACACCACTAAAATCGAGGATGAACTTCCAGATAATTTAATATATCCTTTACATATGGCAATTTATGATTCCAGCAAATCTATAAAGCCCATTTTAGTTAGCAATTTCAACTTCTTTCTTCTCCATGGCTGTTTCCCATTTCTGACTATTAGCAGTTATGATGAATAATTTTAAATTTCACTTCACATTTACTCATGTTTGCCCTCTGCTTCATGCATCGTGGTTCAAAAACATAGCCCAGTTTGTTTTGTTCTTTTTTAAAGATACCTACCCATGCATACTGCTATTCTCTTTCCATCCCTTATATTCAGACAATTTCACCATTTTTACCTGCTTAAAAACCACAAAATAGGTCACTAGGCAAATTCAGCATAATTTTGTCTCCATAAAAATCTCCCCTAAAGATAGCTTTGGTCATCAACTCAATATCAATGAGTCTGGCAGGTTGTTCTCTGATGGAGGTTTCACCAGGGACCATGCTATGTAAACATCTGACTGACTTTCATGGTTCTGATTATGAAATTTAGGGATGTGTATTAAAAATGTCATGTTATCTTAATGTGTTATTAGGGAGCTTCATGTGCCATTTTCAGTCTGAAGATTCATTATCTGCTATGAAATATATTTATCATTCATGCTGAAACAACCACTTCTAAATTCTGAGCAGATCTGTGGGGTGTAGAATACTGGGATCTGTTGAATAAATCAATGACCACATTTCATGTCCTCCTTAGTTTTATACATTTTTATAAAACTCCCTTCTCAGACCTTGTCTTTCCAATCTTAAAACCACAACCCCACCCCCCTCTAATACTGCACACTGACATTTTCTTCCTCTTTTCCCTTAGCATATATTAGTCTTTATACAAAAACCCATTCTCCTCTCTTGATTATATTAGCTTCCCTTCTTAAACATATCTACCTTTATCCCCCTTTTTGAGCAAATTGAATTCGACCACAATTTAAAAAAAATTTTTTTTAATGTTTATTTATTTTTGAGACAGAGAGAGACAGAGCATGAATGGGGGAGGGTCACAGAGAGAGGGAGACACAGAATCCGAAACAGGCTCCAGGCTCTGAGTAGTCAGCACAGAGCCTGATGCGGGGCTCGAACTCACGGACCGTGAGATCATGACCTGAGCTGAAGTCGGACGCTTAACTGACTGAGCCACCCAGGCACCCCTGGACCACAATTTTTAAAATATAAACATGCCACTATTTTTTATAATGATAAGGCGATGGAAACTCATCTACCAAATCCTTTCTATTAACCTCCACATATTATTGATCTCTTTAGATACTGGTATATTAGGGGTATATTTAAGACAAAGTCACCTTCAACATCCTCTTTTCCCATTTTTAGTTCTGCTTCTCAGTTTCCTCTCAATAAATGTCACCCATATGGAAATGCCATGCTAAGATATGGCAAGATAATTTCTGTGAAAAAATTCATTTTCACCTCTACCAAATTAATCTGGATTGCGAATGAGCCATGCAGATAAAAGCTTGTTTAATTTGGATTTTACCATATGTTTTTCTAATATTTATTTTAAAACTGAGCAAGTCTGTTTCACCCAGACTGGAATAGTTTTATATATGGAAAGGTTCTTTGAACAATCTGAAGAGAATAAAAAAATATAAAACCTTTATCCATCTGAATTTTGGTTTGTTTTTCCTAAACTAAAAACTCCCTTAAAACAAGGTTCATATTTAATTTGTACACTTATCCATTCACTCATCTATTTGTGTGATCATTTATTCATTCAAAATATTTTTGCTGAGCATCTTCTATGTAATAGGCACCATTCTAAGGTAATGGAAATGAAGTAAAAAAGATAACCCCTTGGCCTCTTGGATCTCACATTCTTCATTTGTACCTTCCTTGGTGACTGATTCAATATGTTAAATAAAGTTGAGGTTCTAGTGATCACAGGGTGGGGACAAAGGTATTATTTGATATGTTTTTGGCCTAGAGAAAAGAAAAAGTTACATCTAAAAGGTAAAGGCAGCACAGAACAGTGGTTAAGTACAGATTCCAGAGCCAATTTGCTTTTATTACATACCACATATGCACCCTTAAGTTACTTCACGTCTCAGGACCTCAGTTTTCTCACCTGTAAAATGTAGACAACAGCAGTACCTAACCTCTAAGACTGTTTTAAGAGTCAGCTGAGTGCAAATTTATAAAGCGCATATAAGAATGCCCAACTCGGGATGCCTGGGTGGCTCAGTGGGTTAAGCGTCTGACTTAGGCTCAGGTCATGATCTCAGAGTCTGTGGGCCCGATCCCCATGTCGGGCTTTGTGCTGACAGCTCAGAGCCTGGAGGCTGCTTTGCATTCTGTGTCTCCCCCTCTCTTTGTCCCTACCCCATTCACACTCTATCTCTTCCTCAAATATAAATAAACATAAAAAAAAATTAAAAAAAAAAAGAATGCCCAACTCAAAGGAAGCACTTCATAAACTTCTAAATAAAGGAGATGTCCAAGAGGAAAAAAAAACAGGAACAGCTAGGAATTAGATCACGGGATAGTGCTTACTGCTTCCAATTTCACCATTACACCACACTGGGCAAACACTTTAATCCTGCTTTGCTTCTGCTTCCTCATTTTAAAGACAAATATAATAACATAAACTGCCACTGCCTCTTTCACTTGGGTAGAGTGAATCCAAATGACTTCTTGATCTCAGAAGAAAGTAGTGTAATTAGAAATAACATACTCTGCTGCTTTTTGCCCCATTAGTTGCTAGTCCCAGGGAAGTGGTTTGTGCTGGGAAAAATCCATGGTTTATTTTGATAAGGAATTGTATCATCATTGTTTTTTGAGTGATCCCTATGTACCAGGTATTGGGCAAATCAGTTTATACACATTCAGCGACGTCTACTGCAATTTTGCATCATGCTAGGCTTTGGGCAGTTCAGGAATGCACCTAAGGTCACTGATAAAGTGGCATACAATGTCTGTAAACCTCAGCCTTTGGCTTCAAAAAAACCATATAGTTTACATAAGAACAGACGATATTACAAACTTCTGCTGACACCATCTGTAGCTGCCTTCCTGATATGCAAAAATTAATATTAAGTGCCGAGTGTTGTCATGAAAAAATATATCAGATAGAAAAAATATTAAAAGTCATATTTCTCAGGTTAAAATTATTGATGCATTTGCAGTATTTAGTAGCTTGTCAGAGTTGCAACCTTATTTTGCTGTAAACCCACAGGCATATCGTTAGTGTCATCTTTGAAATACTCACTAATTCAATGACAGAATTGTAAATTCTTTTCAGTCTAGAAGGTATAGAGCCACCTGTTATTTTGAAAACCTAAACAACGTGTATTTAGTACATGATAAAATTAAGAAAGCTACCACTGTATGAATCACAGATGCTAATTTGCTGGCATAAATGTAGAATGATATATTGTTCAATCCTGGCAATTATGTCAGAAATCAGTCTAGAGTAATTCATTAACACCTTTTCTTCAGGAAAAAAGGAAGAAGCTGACATCTGTAACTAATATTATGATGTATGTTATTTTACATTATGTTTTTGATTTTATGAACAGTAGGCAACCATAAGATAATTGAATAGCTAATTATTAAAATACTCCATTTTTTTATTCAGTCGCTGTTCAAGAATGTACATTCATTTTGCAAATTATAGGTCTTATTTTACTGATGAGGAGGAAGGAAATTGACAACTTTAGAGAAGCGCATTAACTCCTTCAGGGCCTGATGCAGCCTGTAAGGGCATGTCTGATTCTGTACAATAGCTAGGGTCCTGGAATTTGGTTTAACAAGCAAACCAGTATAAATTAACCCCAAATTTAAGTGTACTAATAACACTATTATTTAAAATTGAATCACACTCTGCTTAAGCTGTTTTGAAATATATACTTATGAATTTACTTAGAGATATATTATTTATTTAAATATACTATTAGATAATTTTTCCTTTAGGGTTCCTCTACTAAACAACTGTGATGGATATGTCCTAAGGTGACCCAAATGATCTAAGGTGACTGTACTTCCACTGAGCACAGTTAGATTTGTTGTCAATAGGATATGGCAAAACTGGTAAGACAGGTATGCTCTTATATTGTATGGCAAAGGTGATAGAGTACTCACTCTCGTGTTTGGTAATATCTTATAAACCTCTGTCTTAGTAGACTAAAAAAAGAGCTTCTTCTGCTGGCATTGAGGAAATGAGCTGCCATCTTATGAACTGTCTATGAAATGGGCCACATGACAGGGAACTGTGAATAGCCTCTGATCTAAGGGTAGCCATTGGGTAATGGCCAGAAAGAAAGTGGGGATATTTATCCTGTAGCCGCAGACAGATAAATTGTGCCAACAACCTAGGAGCTTGGAGGTGGGTCATACCTCAGTCAAGTTCTGATGAAACCTGACCCCTGACTAATATGTGGATTATACCCTGGTGAGATCCTGACCCAGAGAATTTAACAAAGTTGTGCTTGGGCTCCTGACCCACGGAAACTGAGAGATAATAAATGTATATCATGTTAAATTGCTAAGGTTATGATAATTTGTTACAGCAATGCAAAACTAATATAGCAACCTATTATGTAGGTCAATATAAGAAACTTCTCAAAGGTCAGTTATGCCTATCCTCTTTCTAGGACAGTAGAAATTATCAAGCCCACTAGAGAAAATTTCAATTGTCCTTAGAATGGCCCTTTGGAGCCTGAATATTCAATATATATCAAGGATATTATCAATTCAATTTCTCCTAAGAGTACATTCTGAGCAATAGGAAGTTTTCATTCATATGCACAAATGGTTTAATATTATCAGAGACATGGTAAATCTATGGTAATTCTCCAAATACTGGTTAAATGATGATAAATAGATCTTTTCATTTCTTAAAACAACTTTTATTGAGGTATGACTTCTGTTTAATGGACTGTACCCATCTGAAGTACAGAATTTGATGAGTTCTGACAGGGGTATAAACCTATAGAATTACAACCTGAATCAAGAAACAGATTCTACTAGTCAACCCCAAAAGTTTCCTCCTGTCCCTTGTAGCTATCCTTTCTGCCACCTCCAGTTCCTGGAAACCTGTGATCTGCTTTCTGTCACCACAGATTCAGTTAGCATTTTTTAGAATTTCATACATGTGGACTCATACAGATGTATTCTGTGTGTGTGTCTGGCCTCTTTCACTCGGTACAGTGTGGATCTTCTAAATTTTTTCATCATGTTGTGAAACTGGAGAAGCAGTGCGCTTAAAACTCAGCATCTTAGAAATCTGTGTGCTGTTCCTTCTGCACTCGCTCAAACACACCCATGTATATAGTGTAGGGGGTTTACTCTTTATGGAATATGGTATTCACCATTATCTGGTCTTAATATATATTTTACAACCATAGATATGTTTTAATTTATGTCTCATTAAAAATGAACAAGTCACTGATCATGTTTGCAGGGGATAAAATCAATTGAAAATAAGGTCATAATGAGTGCTTACATTTATGCAGTGAATGGCTCTCAGTAATTAACTGACATCATATACTAGAAAAATCAATAAGAAAAATGCCCATGCACAGCCTTCTCTATTTCATCAACGGAGGTTGCTTGCTCTGCCTCTGTCTTAGCATCATGCCAGGCTAAGCTGCAGAGCTTGGGTGACACCTGTCATAATCAATTAGTCAAGTAGAAAAATGGTGTAAAACGTGGCTTGTAGATGGAGAGCAATTCAATCACCCTCAAATGTTCCCTCAGGAAATGAAAGTCTGTTATTCCATTCAGCCACCTTTGATTTGCTGAACACTATTTTCTACCCCCCCCCCCTTCATGCAAACTAAAATACCTAAGTAAATACAAGAGACTTGGGATCTTTTGGAGAGAAGAGAAAAACACAAAACCTGGCCCAGCTGAAAGCAGCTCTCAGCTCCAGGTGGCAGTACCCCCAACTGTAACTACATTACAAGAGGAAGAATGGATTAAAACTCACCAGCAGCACTTGCAAAGAAATGATTCCTACAATGCTAGAGAATTTCATCCAGGCATAGAGAATGAGGGGTGTAAAGAGCAAAATGTCATATTTCATTGTCATTTCTTTATAAAAGAAGATTTTTTAGCTCACATTCTTGTCTTAGGATCCTTAATCCACAAACCTTAATGAAAATATATTTGAATGATGAATCCTGACTTAGTAAGTTCTTATTTCATCTTTCTCCCACCCTCATCTCATGCGTGTAAGGTTGCCAAGTTACATCATCTTCGGTAGGAACCTTTTTTTTCTTACCTGGCCCCTCCCCCAATCCCCCCACTACCACCAAAGTTCAGCTCTAGGAGCTCAGAGAGTACCACAGTTTTTGCTTCAGTCACCCCAATACACTGTGAAGCAGAGGTTCAGAGAATGCCTGCTGAGCAGATTTGGAGAATACATTAGGCAAATGTTTCATCAAAAAGCAAAAACAAATGAATGAATTTCTAGCAATTATGGGTTCCTGGTGGTGTTTTTCTTGCCAGATACAATGCCTAACCACAGAAGTGCTAACAACCTAGTACTAATACCACAGAGGCACTCAAAAGGGTGACAGCAGTTACAACACTGGCTCGAAGAAGTAAAACTACACTTCCATGGAATGGGGAAATAGAATTTCCAGTTTTGACTCTGACGTTTGCAAACCTCACCTGCATTTGCTGATGGAGAATATGACTCTTCTGCAAATCCCTCATTTGGCAACAAGAGTCAGAAACTGGGTTAAATATGTCTTTCCTTTGAAATCTCTAGATGCAAGCAAATGTGCAAAGTAAATCACTGTAAGGAAATAACACTGTGACGAAATATTAAATAATTTCTTTTAACTTAGTCTTTCCACCCTAGAGTCAAATTCTGAACTGAGATAAGCCATTCATTAGGCCCTTAGGTTTTGACCTACCAACAGGCTAAGTGAAATCCACATTTGTGAATGAAAAATGTGTCACTCAGCATTACTCTGTGGATCTCTGTATATTCAATGATCTGCAAAGAAATCTTGTTTATATTTAAGAAAAGTGTGAACCTCTAGTAATGTGATATTTTTGAAAAGCATGTATATTATTTATATATGCTTATACATTTATACTGAGAGTGTAATTCATAAGCATACAGGGTCCAAAACCTTCTTCATACACAACATATAAATGCTACTTCATTATCATTCAGCTAAATCAAGCATAGATTATATAAAACTATAATTAAAGTAGAAAAGCTACTGTCAAATGACTATAATTAAATGTATGTCCTGCTTTATTAGGATTGACTAGCCATAAAGATATTTAACACACCTTTGCCTTGTCAACACATATGCTGATGTTCTAACAAACTTGAAGTACAGCAAAATGTAGATACATCTTTAAAATGCAGATGCTCTAAAAAGAGAGGCAGCCTCAACTTGGCCCAACTGGCTGGTAATAAATACTTGTGTATAGCTCACACATCCCACCCTGCCCAGCCCCATTAACCTAGCAGGAACTCCATAAAAATGGTCTCTTGCTCTCTGAAAATAGTCTTGGCTTCTCCTCTTATTTATTTATTTATTTATTTATTTATTTATTTATTTATTTATTTATTTATTTTGAGAGGGTCAAGCGGGAGACGTGCAGAGCAAGAGAATCCCTAACAGCCTCCCCAGAGCCTGACATGGGGCTTGAACTCACAAAATGCAAGATCATAACCTGAGCCGAAATCAAGAATTGGCCACTTAACCAACTGAGCCACCCAAGAGCCCCTCATGGTTTCTCCTTTTAACCACTCTTGTCATCCCAACTCACATTGATTTGTGACTCCAACATCTGAACTCTGAATTTTATTCTTTGTATGCCCTCCCTCTCCCCATTCTTCATAACTGGCAATATTGCTACATACCTGGCTCTGACCCTTAGCTTTATCTAAACTTCTCTTGAATAAGTGGTTTCCTATTTGAAGATTTTTAAAGACTCAAAGACAAGTCTTTTAGGGCAATGGCTCTCAAACCAATGTACCCTTCTGTTCAGTATTTTCAATGACAAGGAAGATGGTTAAGTAGTTAATGCACCAGGCATCGCTTTCTGTCTCATCTCTTCTACAATCTCTATAAAATCTGTGTGGCCTGTGAAAGGAGGGGAAGAGAATCTCAGAGAAGGAATACTATCTCAAGAGAAGGTTTAACACATGTATGCATACTTCGAGGGAAGTATCACGTTCCAGAAGGGGTACAGATTCTTCTACGCACAGTACTCAGCCCAACCCTGTGGACTCATTGTTGAATCTTTAGAAAGGGTTTTCAGCAAAAGGAAAGAAAAAAAAAAGAAAACAATTAAAATAGTCTTTGGATTCTCCACTAAACTCTCAGGGATATTGTTAATTTACAGCATTTGCATTAAATTCCATCATGCTAGGGGCGCCTGGGTGGCGCAGTCGGTTAAGCGTCGGACTTCAGCCAGGTCACGATCTCACGGTCCGTGAGTTCGAGCCCCGCGTCGGGCTCTGGGCTGATGGCTCAGAGCCTGGAGCCTGTTTCCGATTCTGTGTCTCCCTCTCTCTCTGCCCCTCCCCCGTTCATGCTCTGTCTCTCTCTGTCCCAAAAATAAATAAACGTTGAAAAAAAAATAAAAAAAAAATTCCATCATGCTAGGTGGATGGTTTACATCTGACATTGCTTTTGGGCACCATCTGGCTCTTCCTAGGAGCTTCCTGGGCATCAGCAAGACCAGTAAGAGCAACTGCACTTTGGCACTGGCTCTGTCATATTTTGGTGACATTATAGTGGCAGCCAAGGCAGAAAGCAGGAAAATGGTAGATGTCGTGTGGTAGCTGAAAGGACTATAGATGCCCACAAATGTGTAGCAACTTAGAGGAAGAAAGTCAGCACTTCCTTAATAGTACAGGTGAGTACTGGCCTTTGGCAAAACAAGCTCTAACTGGATTGTTACTCACCGTTTGATTACTCTGCTTCACATAGTTCTGGGTAAACACCTGATTATGGTAAAGGCACTCATGGCTTCTGAACATCTCTACAAGGTTTCTCTCAGACCCATTAAGGAAATGAAGCCTCACATAAAATATGTGACTTTGGCATGGCCTTCGGAATTACACAGTTTTGGGTTCTTACCCACAAATCTGTGGAGTGATTACTGACCCAAATTTTGAAGAACCCCAGAGTGACAAGCTTGTCTCAGAAGAAAGTTCGTAATACACAGATGCACCACACCTGCACTGCACTTCATATCCTGACACCTCTCTCCTCTGCTGTTCACATCCCTGCCACGGGTCTCCTCAGGCAGCGAGACACTGCTGCCATCAATAACAAACTAAATTACATTTGACAGCCTAAATGAACAAGATACATATTAGGATAAAGTATTTTTGACTTCTATAACATTGTTACCAGAGCCATCTACCGGAAAAGGAAGGATGATAGGAAGACCAGGTAAAGATTAGACTGGAAAAAGAATGGCTAAAATGTTGGATACCATCCCTACCCACATTTCACTGGATGGATTCTGAAAGTCTGATAGCTTCAGCAGTGGAGCTAGAGGGAGCTTGCACCAGTTCGGGACAGCTAACTGTGCTTAACTGTTCCCAAGTCAGGATTCAGTAACCTCCAGTTGGAAACTTGAAATTGGCATGGTGGGAATATTCACACCACACAAATCAGTCAATGCTACAAATCATGGATGTCTTCCTTATCCTCAGATCACTAGTGGATCCCCCTCCATTCTGAATTCTCCCGGGGAAATTTGCTAATAAAAAATATACCAAGCGGTGCCTGGGTGGCTCAGTTGGTTAAGCATCCAACTCTTGGTTTCACATCAGGTCATGATCTGAGTTTTGTGAGTTGGAGCCCCATGTTAGGCTCTTTGCTGACAGTGCGTGGTTTGCTTGGGATTCTTTCTCTCTCTCTCCCCCCCCCCCCTCTCTCTCTCTCTCTCTCTGCCCCTCCCTCACTTGCACTGTCTATGTCTCTCTCAAATAAATAAATGAATAAATGAATAAATAAATAAATAAATAAATAAATAAATAAATAAACTTAAAAAAAATGAATATAACATTGCATCTCTCTGCCAAAGTCTTCAGATTTGGCAGCTTGTGATCACACTGCCAAAGATGATCACACAAGTATATAAATAGAACAAAAAGACATATTTTCACTATAAAAGTATCTAAACAACTTACTACCTACTACAATGATAAATTACATGAATTTTTATTTCAGCCAAAATATAAGGTAGCTACAAAATAAAGAAAAAAAAAGAACTTGGAGACACTGATACCATGTTTTCTAAGTTCTTTTATAAACTACAGAATTTAGAACACCCATTTTGATTCACGCTGATTTGTTTTTAAGACCAATGGCAAATTCTGCCTCTCTTGCGCAGACTCCATTCTCTGGCCCTTCTGAACTAGGGTAGTGTTTACTGTCTGTATCACTTAATTGACACTCCTTGTCTGTTCCTTTATGACTTCTCTTTATCTGAATATGCCTCTATAACAGACTACTTTTTTTTGAAATCATGGGTGTGCTCATATTTCTTGATAGCCTACACAGTGACTAGCATGTTGTAAGTTTTTGATTATATATGTTGATTAGTGCAGTAGGGATATCTTCCCTCTGAAAATACACATCAAAAGTCACACATGCAGCCAGATCATCAAAATGTCATTTTAGCACATCCTTCTTTGGTTGTCTCCTGCAGTGTCAATAATTTGTCAGCCCTTACCCTCCCTGTTGTTTCCAACATGCTTAATTTATAACGGCTTTATCTTGTGTCAGCGAGCAACAACTTCAGCATCCTTCTGAATTCATTCTAAAAATGGAGACATTTTGCCCAGCAATCCTTAAACCTTTGAACATTCTTCTCCAACATATTTATTAGTTATTTTTTTCCTCAATAAATTCTATAATTATGGGTTTTCAAAACCCTTCTTGAGACAATAAAGAAAAACTGTGAATGTGTGTACTTTTATTTTTTTTCAAAGATAGGACAAGAAAATTATGCTGATGTTGCAGTTCATTTACATTTTAAAAGGTGAATATATCTTTTGTTTGAACTTTTACCCTCAAAACCCGTATGGTGATGAAGAGAGACTGGGTGCCACCCCTATTCTGGGGTTCTGAAGTTCTTTTGTTTCATTTTCTAAAGCAGTCTGTTTAGCATTCTTGAAAA
Organism: Felis catus; assembly: GCF_018350175.1. Taxonomy (NCBI): domain Eukaryota; kingdom Metazoa; phylum Chordata; class Mammalia; order Carnivora; family Felidae; genus Felis; species Felis catus. Next base: position 72,277,295 of record NC_058379.1, on the reverse strand, counting down.
TAAACTGAGTGGCCCCATTAGATTTAGCTCTTTAGAAACACTAAATTTGCTCTTCATCAGCAAATACTACAGCTTTCCTCTAATTCAATCTCCCTCACGCTTCTAGGAAAATGTAATCTGAACATCTTGCATGAATCCATGTACAACTAAAAATTAAAAACACATGGAAATCAAGGAACAAACACAAATGACAATATTCAGGAAAGCAGGACTCCTCTATAACCAAAGATAAAGAGAAGTTGAGCGGAGGATGGTGCAGGACTTACCAGAGCAGAGGAACAGTAAACCTAAGTGCATGTGATGGTAAGCAGATGATTCACCCCACAGCTCCCATGATAGCCTAGTATTATAGAAGATCATGGTGACATAGGGCTGAAAACAGAAGAGTTGTTTACAGTTCTGTGTTAAGAAGACCCAAACCTCTCTATTCTCCCTCCCACATAGTATAGTCAAGTTACTGGTTCTCCTCTACCTGAGCAGGAGAAAAGAAGTACAGCCTATGGAAACACTTAATGAAAAAACCTCTAGACATGGGGATACCAAATAGATACAAGTAGAAGAGCAAAGCATGAAATGGGAAACAGAAAGGTTAAATACCATCTGCATACTGAACAGAAGTCTCACACCTCTTCATCCACTTGACTCTAGAGCCTGGGAGCCAAATTTATAAACCCAGAGTAGAAGATCAGAGGATCTGGATAATGCGAACCACTACAAAGTAAAGACTACAAGAAGCTACTATTTAAGAAACCACTCCCGGAAGACAGACGGCCACCTGATTGTCCTAAAGTGACATCTATCATTTGATTATCCTTCCTACAAATATAATGTTTTCAATAAATTTTTAGTGTTTCATTTTTCAATGTGAATTGGCAGCCTGGGATTTGTAGAATCTGAGGAACCCTTCTGGCATGAAAGAGACAGACAAAAAGTAAAGGGGAACCTGGGAAAAATATAGATAACACAAGAAACAGAAGAAACATGGAAGAAATCAAGAATAATGGTGAAAATTAAACATCAAATGTTGAAGAATATGGATAGAACCCTCACACACTTCTGGAGGTAACTACTTTGTAGTTTTTTTAAAATTTTTTTAACGTTTATTTATTTTTGAGACAGAGAGAGACAGAGCATGAACAGGGGAGGAGCAGAGAGAGAGGGAGACACAGAATCCGAAACAGGCTTCAGGCTCTGAGCTGTCAGCACAGAGCCCGACGCGGGGCTTGAACTCATGGACTGTGAGATCGTGACCTGAGACGAAGTCAGACGCTCAACCGACCAAGCCACCCAGGTGCCCCTGGAGTTTTTTATAAAGTTAAATATGCATTTTCCATATGACCCAGCAACTCTATTCCACAGTATTTTCCAAGAGAAATGAAAATGTATGTATTAACGAAGACCTATTAGTGAATGTTTGTAAGCAGCTTTATTGATAATAGTTACAAGCTGGAAATGGTCCGGATATCCATCAACAAGCCAATAGAAAAAAATGTGACTTATGTATACATTGAAATACTACTTAGCAATAAAATAAGAGTGAATTACTGATATACATAACAACATGGATAAACTTCAAAAACTTAAGGTAAGGGGAAAAAGTCAGATCAAAAGAAGCAAGGCTATTTGATTCCATTTATATGAAATACAAACACAGGCAAAAAAACTCCTATTGTATGGTATCAGAAACAAGATAATGGTGCCTGTGTGTATGAAGGGGAAGGGATAGAAAACTGACTGGGTGAGACCTTGAAAGAAAATCCTGGAGGGATAAAATCTTCTATAACCTGTGTTGAGTCATGGTTACATAGGTGTATAAAAATGCACTGTATTACAGGTTAATTATGCACTAATTTTTTTTAAAAAAAGCAAAGTAATGGACAAGAGAAAGGGTGAGGTGTAGGATAATTAAATATTTATCTGCCATAATAGGAAATCAGTATTATCTAGGAATATAGAGGCAAATATTAGAAGAAACAACTAAAACTTTGAAAAAGATTATTTTGGAGAGGCAAGTTGTCTAGGTTAAAAGAAGCATGGTTTTTCTATATTACCCTCTTCCATTTCTTTTTCCTTCCTTCTGACTTCAATAACCTTTCAAAAATGTTTTTTATCTTTTCTTTTATAAAATACAACTCATTTTTAAAAATTAAGGCAACAGAAAACATGAACAGACATTTCTCCAAAGAAGACATACACATGGCCAACAGACACATGAAAATATTCCCAACATCACTCATCAACAGGGAAATGCAAATCAAAACCACAATGAGATATCATCTCACACCTGTCAGAAAGGTTAAATCAACAACACAAGAAACAAGAGTGTTGGCAAAGATGTGGAGAAAAAGAAACCCCTGTGCACTGTTGCTGGGAATGCAAACTGGTGCAGCCACCATGGAAAACAGTATGGAGTTTCCTCAAAAATTTAAAAATAGAACCACTCTATGATCCAGTAATCATACTATTGGGTATTAACCCAAAGAATACAAAAACACTAATTCAAAAGGATATATGCACCCTTGTGTTTACTGCAGCATTACTTACAACAGCCAAATTATAGAGACAGCCCAAGTGTCCACTGACAGATAAACAGATAAAGAAGAGGTAGTATATATATACACACAGTGAAATACTATTTAATCATAAAAAAGAATGAAATCTTGCCATTTACAATGACAAGGGAAAGATCTAGAGAAAATAATGCTAAGCAAAATAAGTCAGAGAAAGACAAATACCTTATGATTTCACTTACATGTGGAATTTAAGAAACAATACAAATGAAAAAAAAGAGAGACAAACCAAGAAACAGGGAAACTTTTAACCATAGAGAACAAACTGATATTTACCAGAGGGGAGGTGCATGGGAGGACGGGTAAAATAGGTGATAGAAATTAAGGAGTACATTTGTAATTAACACTGAATAATATATCGAGTTGTTGAATCCTATATTGTACACCTGAAACTAATATAACACTGTATGTTAACTATACTGGAATGAAAATTAAAAAACTTAATAAAATCAAGAAAAAGTGTTAATGAAACTAAGAGAGCAAAACAAACAAAGCTTAAAATGGAAAATTGGCATTCGTTGAGAGCAATAAGTGTTGAGAGCTTCATAAGAAATGGTGTGTAAATGCTAACAGTTGATAACAATCTATCTTTAGAAGTCACTATTGTCATTAGGATAAGACAGATGCAAGGATGAAAAAAGGGAGCTGTAAAATATCTCCATGTTACCATGAAATGTTAGAAGGAAAGACATGTTGGGATGCGCTGGTGAAGATGGCGGCTTAGGAGGACGCTGGGCTCACCGCGCGTCCTGCTGATCACTTAGATTCCACCTACATCTGCCTAAATAACCCAGAAAACCGCCAGAGGATTAGCAGAACAGAGTCCCTGGAGCCAAACGCAGACGAGAGGCCCACGGAAGAGGGTAGGAAGGGCGGCGAGGCGGCGCGCGCTCCACGGACTGGCGGGAGGGAGCCGGGGCGGAGGGGGGGCTCGCCGGCCAAGCAGAGCCCCCGAGTCTGGCTGGCAAAAGCGGAGGGGCCTGACGGACTGTGTTCCCACAACAAGCGCGACTTAGCCTCTGGGAGGTCATAAGTTAACAGCTCTGCTCAGAAAGCGGGAAGGCTGAAGGACAAAGGGAGGGAGAGCTGCTGAGCCCCCTGACGACAGAGCTCAGTTTGGTGGGGAACAAAGGTGCTCGCCAGCGCCATCTCCCCTGCCCATCCCCCAGCCAAAATCCCAAAGAGAACCAGTTCCTGCCAGGGAACTTGCTCGCTCCGCGCAAACACCCAACTCTGTGCTTCTGCGGAGCCAAACCTCCGGTAGCGGATCTGACTCCCTCCTGCTGCCACAGGGCCCCTCCTGAAGTGGATCACCTAAGGAGAAGCGATCTAAGCCTGCCCCTCCTGCCCCCGTGCACCTTGCCTACCCACCTCAGCTAATACGCCAGATCCCCAGCATCACAAGCCTGGCAGTGTGCAAGTAGCCCAGATGGGCCACGCCACCCCACAGTGAATCCCACCCCTAGGAGAGGGGAAGAGAAGGCACACACCAGTCTGACTGTGGCTCAGTGGTGGGCTGGGGGCAGACATCAGGTCTGACTGCGGCCCCGCCCACCGACTCCAGTTGTACACCACAGCACAGGGGAAGTGCCCTGCAGGTCCTCACCACGCCAGGGACTATACAAAATGACCAAGCGGAAGAATTCCCCTCAGAAGAATCTCCAGGAAATAACAACAGCTAATGAGCTGATCAAAAAGGATTTAAATAATATAACAGAAAGTGAATTTAGAATAATAGTCATAAAATTAATCGCTGGGCTTGAAAACAGTATACAGGACAGCAGAGAATCTCTTGCTACAGAGATCAAGGGACTAAGGAACAGTCACGAGGAGCTGAAAAACGCTTTAAGCAAAATGCATAACAAAATGGAAACCACCACAGCTCGGCTTGAAGAGGCAGAGGAGACAATAGGTGAACTAGAAGATAAAGTTATGGAAAAAGAGGAAGCTGAGAAAAAGAGAGATAAAAAAATCCAGGAGTATGAGGGGAAAATTAGAGAACTAAGTGATACACTAAAAAGAAATAATATACGCATAATTGGTATCCCAGAGGAGGAAGAGAGAGGGAAAGATGCTGAAGGGGTACTTGAAGAAATAATAGCTGAGAACTTCCCTGAACTGGGGAAGGAAAAAGGCATTGAAATCCAAGAGGCACAGAGAACTCCCTTCAGACGTAACTTGAATCGATCTTCTGCACGACATATCATAGTCAAACTGGCAAAATACAAGGATAAAGAGAAAATTCTGAAAGCAGCAAGGGGTAAACGTGCCCTCACATATAAAGGGAGACCTATAAGATTCGTGACTGATCTCTCTTTTGAAACTTGGCAGGCCAGAAAGAATTGGCACGAGATTTTCAGGGTGCTAGACAGAAAAAATATGCAGCCGAGAATCCTTTATCCAGCAAGTCTGTCATTTAGAATAGAAGGAGAGATAAAGGTCTTCCCAAACAAACAAAAACTGAAGGAATTTGTCACCACTAAACCAGCCCTACAAGAGATCCTAAGGGGGACCCTGTGAGACAAAGTCCCAGAGACATCACTACAAGCATAAAACACACAGACATCACAATGACTCTAAACCCGTATCTTTCTATAATAACACTGAATGTAAATGGATTAAATGCACCAACCAAAAGACATAGGGTATCAGAATGGATAAAAAAACAAGACCCATCTATTTGCTGTCTACAAGAGACTCATTTTAGACCTGAGGACACCTTTAGATTGAGAGTGAGGGGATGGAGAACTATTTATCATGCGACTGGAAGCCAAAAGAAAGCTGGAGTAGCCATACTTATATCAGACAAACTAGACTTCAAATTAAAGGCTGTAACAAGAGATGAAGAAGGACATTATATAATAGTTACAGGGTCTATCCATCAGGAAGAGCTAACAATTATAAATGTCTATGCGCCGAATACCGGAGCCCCCAAATATATAAAACAATTACTCATAAACATAAGCAACCTTATTGATAAGAATGTGGTAATTGCAGGGGACTTTAACACCCCACTTACAGAAATGGATAGATCATCTAGACACACGGTCAATAAAGAAACAAGGGCCCTGAATGAGACACTGGATCAGATGGGCTTGACAGATATATTTAGAACTCTGCATCCCAAAGCAACAGAATATACTTTCTTCTAGAGTGCACATGGAACATTCTCCAAGATAGATCATATACTGGGTCACAAAACAGCCCTTCATAAGTTTACAAGAATTGAAATTATACCATGCATACTTTCAGACCACAATGCTATGAAGCTTGAAATCAACCACAGAAAAAAGTCTGGAAAACCTCCAAAGGCATGGAGGTTAAAGAACACCCTACTAAAAATGAGTGGGTCAACCATGCAATTAGAGAAGAAATTTAAAAATATATGGAAACAAACGAAAATGAAAATACAACAATCCAAACGCTTTGGGACGCAGCGAAGGCAGTCCTAAGAGGAAAATACATTGCAATCCAGGCCTATCTCAAGAAACAAGAAAAATCCCAAATACAAAATCTAACAGCACACCTAAAGGAACTAGAAGCAGAACAGCAAAGGCAGCCTAAACCCAGCAGAAGAAGAGAAATAATAAAGATCAGAGCAGAAATAAACAATATAGAATCTAAAAAAACTGTAGAGCAGATCAACGAAACCAAGAGTTGGTTTTTTGAAAAAATAAACAAAATTGACAAACCTCTAGCCAGGCTTCTCAAAAAGAAAAGGGAGATGACCCAAATAGATAAAATCATGAATGAAAATGGAATTATTACAACCAATCCCTCAGAGATACAAACAATTATCAGGGAATACTATGAAAAATTATATGCCAACAAATTGGACAACCTGGAAGAAATGGACAAATTCCTGAACACCCACACTCTTCCAAAACTCAATCAGGAGGAAACAGAAAGCTTGAACAGACCCAAAACCAGCGAAGAGATTGAATCGGTTATCAAAAATCTCCCAACAAATAAGAGTCCAGGACCAGATGGCTTCCCAGGGGAGTTCTACCAGACGTTTAAAGCAGAGATAATACCTATCCTTCTCAAGCTATTCCAAGAAATAGAAAGGGAAGGAAAACTTCCAGACTCATTCTATGAAGCCAGTATTACTTTGATTCCTAAACCAGACAGAGACCCAGTCAAAAAAGAGAACTACAGGCCAATATCCCTGATGAATATGGATACAAAAATTCTCAATAAGATACTAGCAAATCGAATTCAACGGCATATAAAAAGAATTATTCACCATGATCAAGTGGGATTCATTCCTGGGATGCAGGGCTGGTTCAACATTCGCAAATCAATCAACGTGATACATCACATTAACAAAAAAAAAGAGAAGAACCATATGATCCTGTCAATCGATGCAGAAAAGGCCTTTGACAAAATCCAGCACCCTTTCTTAATAAAAACCCTTGAGAAAGTCGGGATAGAAGGAACATACTTAAAGATCATAAAAGCCATTTATGAAAAGCCCACAGCTAACATCATCCTCAACGGGGAAAAACTGAGAGCTTTTCCCCTGAGATCAGGAACACGACAAGGATGCCCACTCTCACCGCTGCTGTTTAACATAGTGCTGGAAGTTCTAGCATCAGCAATCAGACAACAAAAGGAAATCAAAGGCATCAAAATTGGCAAAGATGAAGTCAAGCTTTCGCTTTTTGCAGATGACATGATATTATACATGGAAAATCCGATAGACTCCACCAAAAGTCTGCTAGAACTGATACAGGAATTCAGCAAAGTTGCAGGATACAAAATCAATGTACAGAAATCAGTTGCATTCTTATACACTAACAATGAAGCAACAGAAAGACAAATAAAGAAACTGATCCCATTCACAATTGCACCAAGAAGCATAAAATACCTAGGAATAAATCTAACCAAAGATGTAAAATATCTGTATGCTGAAAACTATAGAAAGCTTATGAAGGAAATTGAAGAAGATTTAAAGAAATGGAAAGACATTCCCTGCTCATGGATTGGAAAAATAAATATTGTCAAAATGTCAATACTACCCAAAGCTATCTACACATTCAATGCAATCCCAATCAAAATTGCACCAGCATTCTTCTCGAAACTAGAACAAGCAATCCTAAAATTCATATGGAACCACAAAAGGCCCCGAATAGCCAAAGGAATTTTGAAGAAGAAGACCAAAGCAGGAGGCATCACAATCCCAGACTTTAGCCTCTACTACAAAGCTATCATCATCAAGACAGCATGGTATTGGCACAAAAACAGACACATAGACCAATGGAATAGAATAGAAACCCCAGAACTAGACCCACAAACGTATGGCCAACTCATCTTTGACAAAGCAGGAAAGAACATCCAATGGAAAAAAGACAGCCTCTTTAACAAATGGTGCTGGGAGAACTGGACAGCAACATGCAGAAGGTTGAAACTAGACCACTTTCTCACACCATTCACAAAAGTAAACTCAAAATGGATAAAGGACCTAAATGTGAGATAGGAAACCATCAAAACCTTAGAGGAGAAAGCAGGAAAAGACCTCTCTGACCTCAGCCGTAGCAATCTCTTACTCGACACATCCCCAAAGGCAAGGGAATTAAAAACAAAAGTGAATTACTGGGACCTTATGAAGATAAAAAGCTTCTGCACAGTAAAGGAAACAACCAACAAAACTAAAAGGCAACCAACAGAATGGGAAAAGATATTTGCAAATGACATATCGGACAAAGGGCTAGTATCCAAAATCTATAAAGAGCTCACCAAACTCCACACCCGAAAAACAAATAACCCAGTGAAGAAATGGGCAGAAAACATGAATAGACACTTCTCTAAAGAAGACATCTGTTGGATGGCCAACAGGCACATGAAAAGATGTTCAGCGTTGCTCCTTATCAGGGAAATACAAATCAAAACCACACTCAGGTATCACCTCACGCCAGTCAGAGTGGCCAAAATGAACAAATCAGGAGACTATAGATGCTGGAGAGGATGTGGAGAAACGGGAACCCTCTTGCACTGTTGGTGGGAATGCAAATTGGTGCAGCCGCTCTGGAAAGCAGTGTGGAGGTTCCTCAGAAAATTAAAAATAGGCCTACCCTATGACCCAGCAATAGCACTGCTAGGAATTTATCCAAGGGATACAGGAGTACTGATGCATAGGGCCACTTGTACCCCAATGTTCATAGCAGCACTCTCAACAATAGCCAAATTATGGAAAGAGCCTAAATGTCCATCAACTGATGAATGGATAAAGAAATTGTGGTTTATATACACAATGGAGTACTACGTGGCAATGAGAAAAAATGAAATATGGCCTTTTGTAGCAACGTGGATGGAACTGGAGAGTGTGATGCTAAGTGAAATAAGCCATACAGAGAAAGACGGATACCATATGGTTTCACTCTTATGTGGATCCTGAGAAACTTAACAGGAACCCATGGGGGAGGGGAAGGAAAAAAAAAAAAAAGAGGTTAGAGTGGGAGAGAGCCAAAGCATAAGAGACTGTTAAAACTGAGAACAAACTGAGGGTTGATGGGGGGTGGGAGGGAGGAGAGGGTGGGTAATGGGTATTGAGGAGGGCACCTTTTGGAATGAGCACTGGGTGTTGTATGGAAACCAATTTGTCAATAAATTTCATATATAAAAAATAAAAAAAAAAAAAGGAAAGACATGTTTCTGAGCCAAGTTGAACTGCATCTGTACGTTCATTTTCTGTGTTATATCTCTCTTCCAGTTTGGCCATATTATTTTTAGCAAAAAACTATCAATAAAAAACTTAGGGGCAAATGAATATATTTATGTAAAATCAGCAAAGTTCATGGTATAGATCTGATGTTAAAAAAAAAGTAAGCTACCTTCCTTACTAAGGTAAATTAGAAAAGAGGTTGAGTCCAGTACCATCAGGACATATAACTGATGTGACCTTAGGTTTATATTACTCATATGTTAACAAAATTGATCATTGCTGGGCTGCCTGAGTGGCTCGGTCAATTAAATGTCTGACTCTTGATTTCAGCTCGGGTCATGATCTTGCTCTTCGTGAGCTCGAGCCCCACCTGGGGCTCCATGCTGACAGAGCCTACCTGGGATTCTCTCTCTTTCCAAACAATTTTTGGAACTTTTCTTGAAAATTGTGTTTAGAATTTGTGGTATATAAATAAATTATGAGAGATTTTGGTGCTTTTAAGATTTTAAGAGGAAAAACAACAAAAAATAATCGGGTGCTGTATATGTTGAATAATTTGGTGTTCCAGTTGAACGGCTCACTTTTTGCATTTATGGGGAAAAATAAGGCCTAACTATAAAGCAATGGCAGAGTTTTACTATGGGCTTGTGCACTAACTCTGGAGCTACTTTTAAAGGCAGGGTTCCAGGGGTGCCTGAGTGGCTCAGTTGGTTAAGCATCTGACTTCAGCTCAGGTCATGATCTTACCTTCAGTGAGTTTGAGCCCTGCATCAGGCTCTGGGCTGATAGCTCAGAGCCTGGAGCCTGCTTCAAACTCTGTGTCTCCCTCTCTCTCTGCTCCTACCCCGTTTGCTCTCTGTCTCTCAAAAATGAACAAATGTAAACAGATTTTTTTTTAAAAAGGCAGAGTTCCAAAAACATTCAAAGTAATTTTCCAAAGTAACTACTTGGAAGGAAAATGTTCATGTAGACACTGAAGTTAATCAATGTTTTTGGTGGTAAAGTTCTCATTAGTTCAAAGTCACATTTTATTTCTGCCAAGCATCAGGAGATCTAAATGATGCAAATTAAAAATAAAAATCCTTACATGGTACTGGTGACAGTAGAGATCAGAGTTGTTCTCTAGCATTTGCTATATTCAGCACCATTGAATGTGGGCTTCCAAGGCCCCTATAGACTGAGAAAACTGTTAAGATTTAGAACCTAGTTTAACAGAGAGTACCAAGGCAAACTGTAGGGCTTCCAAGTTTGGCCATTTCCAGGAAAGTAGGAGAAAAAGTTTGAGCAGGTTCAATCTGAATGATTAACAACTAGAAGCCAGTCTAGTCTTGTGAGGAGGATATCTTATCTAAGTAAATCTTTCCAAAAATCATTGCTAAGACTGATCTCTATCTAACACATATTGAGTCTGAAAGAGATGAGTTACCCCCTACCAGACTTTGGTTCCTGGGACACCTCCAAGTAGTCACTTGTTTTCTTTTGTGTCCTCAATTCTTTAAAGGCAGGCATATTTGGCAAAAAATAGTGAGTATATAATAAAATGATTCTGAAATAGACAGCATGATCCTCATTTTAAACTCTCATTTGTGATTTTCAATTTTTGTTTTCCTGCCCAGTGATTTCTACATTTCAGAATTATGCCTGTCAACTCAAATGTCACAGCTATTTCTTTCTTTCTTAGGCTCTCATTTGACCCAAGCATCTGGATGATGCCAGCATTACAAGAAAACAGTGACAACAAAGAACATGAACTTCAAAATGAACAATTCTCAGTGATTGGTATCAGTCTGTGCTCCCTTTTATTCTGCACATATTTTGTATTTATCTGGAACAAACAGTTGGGCAAATAACATCAATAGGGAAATCAATGAATAGCCCAGAATATGTGTGCTGCTCCAAAATATCTGTTTCCCCCCAGCTGTTTCGTATGTTTTAAGGCCTGAAAAGATAACACTAACTGCTCCTAGCAATGGCTCAACACAGTGCCTCAAGGAACTTTAACAATGAATAACCTAACTTCATAATAAAATAAAAGGAAAGTACTTTCAAGCTTATAAAAGTTGCGTCATCTATTAGTCTGTCTTACTCTTGTTAAGCAATATATTAGTTTAAGAGAGTTGGGGACAATGTAGAAATGTTTTCTTGCTTTCTCAAAAATTCTAGGCACAAATAAGGTCTCAGAGGTAAAAAGAAAGAAGTGGTCTATAAAAAAGATACCTTCATGTTAAAACAAAAATAAATTCAAGAATTGTGAATTAAAAATCCCCATTTTGTACAGAATGCTTTTTGAACAGTGTAGTCATTTGGAATTTACCCATACAATTGTCTTTATCTCTAACCCACTCCTGTACCTTCCCCATACCCCCCCAGTCCCTTTATCTAGTTGACTAGTATTTCCGCCTCAGGTCTCGTTGAAACATTTCTTCCTGTTGAAAATGCATTGCTAGGTAAGGCCCCTTTCTTATAAGTTTACATATTATCATGCATTTCTTCTTAATACACACAATTACTCACTATTACTTATTCAATGTGTCTGATCCCCCTATGGCAAGATCTCTGCCAGCAGATGCATCCATTCCTTCCTATATGCAATGTGATATCCTCTGAGAACTCCTGTGTCAACTTATATAATAATAGTATAAAAGGACCATCACGTCTGTATGTGCATTTGAGGGCTGTGGTCCAAGTTGCTCTGGGTTGGCCTGGTTACAGATGTGCTGCTTGATGTGCCAAGAACCAGTTAAGAATAAAGGCAACTTTAGTACCATGAGAGCGTATTCTACTAAACTAACTGCTTGGAATTATTTGGCATAGAAAATCACTGGTGGTCACTTATTTGGTAACCATTTTGGGTCAAACATCAAACCCAGCAAATGTTAGAAGGACCTATAAGAGTGAGTACTAATATACAAAAATTGCTAGGAGAAATAATATTGAGAACATGTAATTTAAGAGGATGAGAAGACGTCACAAGGGAGCCCAATGCAAGAACTTTTGAAGCAAAGAGAATGCAAGTTGTATTTGGCAGAGTAAGAGCCAAGATGATGCTTCATGGTGTCCTTAGGGCTTTGACAGCACGGTGACAATTATCACAAACTGAGTTACCTGCCACAATATTAATGAGAGAAGACATGCTCCATAAAAAAAAGTGGAATTTTGCAAAAGGGATAATGAAATAAAGCTCTTAACACCATGGGGACTACTGTTTCAGTAAAATCCATCTATCTTTGGTAGATCAGCAAATTATGATGCACTAGATGTTTGATAAAATAATATTTCCCTAAATAATTTTAGGTGCTGCTTAAAATAAGGTGGCTTACCATTAATGTAAACTTCCAGGTTTAAAAAATGTTTCAAGATAAGAGTATAATCGATGAAAATTAGTTAAAACTTCCAGGATATTTCATGTGTTTGGACGGATTATTTAAAAAATGAAAATGATTATGATGAAAACACCGTATTATTCTGGAGCTACAAGCCACCCAGAATGAGCACTCACCTCCTCTTCCACAATCAATCTATATTTCTTTCTTTCTTTCTTTCTTTCTTTCTTTCTTTCTTTCTTTCTTTCTTTCTTTCTTTCTTTCTTTCTTTCTTTCTGATAGAAAAAGAGAGTGAACATCAGAGAGGAGAGAAGAGAGAGAGAGAGAGAGAGAGAGAGAGAGAGAGAGAGAGAGAAAGCCAAGCAGTCTCCATGGTCAGCATAGAGCCTGATGTAGGTTTAATCCCATGACCCTAGGACCATGACCTGAGCCAAGATCAAGATGCTCAGCCAACTGAGCTATTCAGGCACCCTCTTCCCACTCTCTTTGGACTGTCTTATAGGGAGATGGATCCCCTGAACAAGTAACCTACAATCTTAAATAACACCACAAATGATATCATAAGAATGTATAGAGCTCATAAAGTGTGGCAGAGATGGGGTGTAAGGCTTTTCATTACTTCCCCTTACCATAGAAAAAAATCTTGCAAATTTAACAAAAGATTTTGAGGAACTCTAAAAGACAGACATTGATGACTATGAATCTGACAGTATTTGAAACTGACTGGTATTTGAGTATGTACATATTATGTACATTTTTTCATTCTTTACTTGGAAACGATTTTCAGAAAATATTACATATCTACAAAATTATAGTTTTAACTTGTTAGTCTTGCTTTTAATCACTCCATTAATTTGGAATGATTAACTACAGCATTTTAAAGATGGAATATGCATTGGATAATAACGTTAAACCTAAAAAGTTAAAAAAAGGAGCAATGATTGGGTATCCTTAGCAGCACATTTTTATCCTTATCACCATCATCTTCAATAATACACTGTATTGATTAGTTATCCATCAACTCCTATCTTAATTACTCTGGGCAAATAATTACAATTCTCACCCCATCAGGCACTCTGATAGAGATGCCTTGCTTTCCTCACAGGGTTAATGTCCTCTGGTCTTTGTACGTCTTATTCTTGGTTTTCTCCCATCATTCCAAATACTAGCCATTTAATGTTTAATTTAAGCCTCACAGCATAGCCAAGCCCTCACTGAACATAAAAGAATATGCAGAATTTAAAAGAAATCTACCAACTTTAGGAAAGAGAGCAGGGGATAAAGCAACTGGTTGAGAAGAGAAGAAAAAGAAACAAAAGTGTTTACACAAGAATGGAATAAAAACCAACAGCACGGGTGAAAACTTTGGGCCAACCTTTTCTGTAATAAATTCTAAAATGCCACACACAGAAGGCAGTCCAGCTAGGGAAGCTTCAATTACCTGTGCATCTGTGGGAATTATAATTCAGCTGAGAGCCAATCATCTTATATGTTCTTGATGTGCCTCACTGGCGATTTCATCATCCAGAAAGTAAAGAAAGTTATGAGCAAAATGGCTACTTGGGACTTCATTCCAGCCAAGGAGAAAGATCAGGAAGATGGAATGGGTGTAAGAGGAATGCTTGGAGAAAAGGGCCATATCCTACTGGTGTATAATGATGGATGAGAGGAATGGATACATTTTCACTAGACATGAAAATGATTTTAAAAAAGCAGGAAAGATGGAAGAATGTGATAAAAGAATTAAATGAAAAGAAACAAAGATCGTAGATATGACCACGACGTGTGTGTGTGTGTGTGTGTGTGTGTGTGTGTGTGTGTGTGTGTACAGCTTTGGAACATATTCTCTTTAAATCTGAGCTCACTGGAAATGCTATCTGCATCCAGCCCTATTAAGGTTCTTTTATATATACGTGTGTGTGTGTATACACACACACACACACACACACACACACACACACACTACTATGAATCTTTAAATTATCTCAAGAGGAAAAAAATAAGAAGGTATTAAAAGAACCTTAATAGGGCTGGATGCAGATAGCACTTCCAGTGAGCTCAGATTTAAAGAGAATATGTTCCAAAGCCGTAGAGCAACATGCAGGGTCTCTGGATATGGCTACTAACCATCTCTCCATCTCCTTCAGACCCCCACACCCACCACCATCCTGCCTACTGCTCCCCACTCAATGTCTCTTAGTTTTTGAAGATTCTGCTTCTTCCCCCCTTAGGTCTTGGTCCATACTGGTCCCCAGTCCTGAATCACCAGCACCTCACCAATTATTCCCTCTACCTCACCCAAGTACATTTTGTGCCTCTTTGAGATCTCAGCAAGAGGGTAGCTCCCCAGAAAAGTCTGTGTCCAATACCCTTTACACAATTGTCCCAACATTCTCCAATTTATTTATATATTATGATATATTCTTCCAACACTTTCCACTATGTGTGTGTGTGTGTGTGTGTGTGTGTGTGTGTGTGTAGTAATTACAACAGCTCCTAATATTATATGTAAAGAGTTTGTTGATTGATATCTGTCCCCCACACTAGAATATAAGGTCTACAAGTCCAGATACAAATTCTGTTTTGCTCATCAGAGTTCCTGTGTCTAATATAGGCCTTAGCCCATATTATGCATGCAATAATTATGTTTTGTTGTTTTTGCTATATTCACAAGGAAATGAATAAATATCAAAGACAGGAGAAGGGGCATTTGACAATGATGTGCACTCAAAAGGGAAACAAAACTGTTAGAATAATCACAGGAAGCTAATGGTCAGAAATAGCTGGTCTTTGCAAACATGGGGAATAATCAAGATAGGGCTTTTGTAGTAACCAGATTTTAAAAATTTCCATTCTCTTCTATCAGCTTCAAAAATAACCATGATGTTAATACCCGAGAAGTCCTGTGACATTCCCTCTTCAAGGTCAGATCATAGGGCAATTTAATTAAACCCTGAATTGATTCTGGCAGCTAAAGGGTCCAGTCTAATGGCCTAATGTTAGAGCAAAGCTAACATGGTCAATCATGTTTACTACATGTTTTCTAAGATAAAGTTTTTTCTAGACTATTGAATTTTACAGAAATAAGGGAGAACCGGCAGCGCAAATCTGTATCTTAATGAAATGCTGTGTTCCCCATTAAGACAACAGTTTTTCACAGATGAGAAGAAATGCAATTGTGAGAGAAATGGTATCTGTGGGCTTACTGTCTATACACCTGCCTTAATTCTTTCTCATTTTTTCAAGAGATGATAATGTATTTGCTTACATTGGTATCAGACACCACAAATCTGAAAGAAAAAAAGTTCTTTAGTAATAAAAGAGTGAAAAAGACTTGAATTTCTAATATCTACTACAGTAAATTCATTGCTTAGTGTCACAATTGTGATCAAATACAGACATTTTAGGCCACCAGGTCTTCAGTTACACAAATAACCTCTTGGATTTCATTTACATATAAGTCAGCTTGAAAATTGAAAAGTATGAAATCTTTCACTCAGCTGGTCAAAACCTGCATAGCAATCGGATAAAAACAATTAGAGAAGGAACAATTGAATAAGTCCATTTATTAATTCTAAAACAAGGTTGCCGTGGGGAATTTAGAAGGGGATTTTTGAACTTTTCTCTTTCTCAAAATGGTTTTTGCATAGAGCCTCAAAGTGTTCAGCACCAAGTGGATCCTCAAAGCATCCAATAAATCATTTTATAAAAATCTAACAGCTTTTCATTAATAGAATCACCCAGAGTCAGATTTATGGGCCAACAAGCATTCAGCATAAAGTTTGTACCTCAAGGCAAGTTTCTTAGGTTCTCTGGCTTATAGATTTTCCATCAGTAAAATTTGTATGAATTAAAGATTTATTATTAATATTATAAAAGATAATGTATATGAAACTACTAACCACAGTATTGAACATAATAGATGATCAGCTGGTATTATTTATATTGCATTATATTTGAAAAGAAATGCAAAAATGTAAAATTTTAAAAAGACAGTTCTGACTTCTCTCCCAAAATTTAAAAATAGGTATGTACTATTTTAGCAGGTAAAACACTCATAAAAAATAGGGATGATGTTAGTATTAAGTCAAAACAAAATGTAGTTTGTTGAAATAATATTTTGTATTAAAAGGGGCTTAAATGGCCTTTCACTTTGGAAAGATACATCCCTAAAAATTTGCTTTTGTTTCCAATCTCTCATTTTTCATGTCTAACCAACTCTGGCTCTTCATTGGTTCTTTTCTAATTTTCTAACTTTATCATATATGAAACAAATGAAATGTGTGTGGGAAGATGGCTTTATGGCATCTCACTATCCTTAACTTTCTCACCAGATTTCACAGCAATCTACATATTTAATGAAGTGTTAAATATGCAATTCATATTTTGTTTCCTTAATGATAGAATGTATTTCCTCCCTCAATACTTTCCTTTCCATGTGGTAAGGAACAATTCCAGTAATCATGATGGTCTTACTTCAATGTATTTATAAAATTTTAGTAATCCTTGCCCTGGCCTAACACTTGCCCCAAAGAAACATCTATTAATTTAAATATAGTTTCCCTTTAAACATTTTAACTGTAAAACATATTTTCTATCAAGACCATTTTCCTCCCACCCGACCAAGAAGGAAAAAAGGGTGCTGATTAGAAACTGTGATTCCAGCTTTAACATGTACAGATGTAGACTTAAAACAAGTCTATAATTATCAGGCAGCATTTTAAATAATTTAGCAGCAAGATACATCATTGCTTGTGGCTTTATTCTATAATAGCATTCCAATATCCATTATTCATAATCATTACTCTCCTTATTAGCAGAGCAATTTTTCCTCTGACTTCCTTGCAAATTCAGTTTTGCCAAGCATGAAGGTAAGCAGAACACAGAGTTAAACTGCATTATATAACCTTTTAATTAGTGTACATATAGCTTCTGATTACTAAGAGTTGATTCTTACCTGTGCTAAAGAATGAACCTATAACTTTTATTTAGCTAAAGATAGTCTTATCCACTTGCAAATTGCCTGATGCATTTCTTAAAAAAAAATCTATACGTTCCCCTTTTAAGATTATATTCTAAATTTGAAGTGCGCTTTAATTATATTCTAGGCTAAATGAGGGAAATTGATAGTATTCTGTAAAATAAAATTCTTATTTTTAAGTTTATTTATTTGTTTTGAGGGGGGAGGGCAAGCGAGGAAGGGGTAGAAAGAGAAAGGGGGAGAGAGAATCCCAAGCAGACTCCATGCTGTCAGTTCAAAGCCAGATGCCAGGCTCTGTGTCACAAACTGTGACATCATGACCTGAGCCAAAATGAAAAGAGTCGGACTCTCAACCAACTGAACCACCCAGGCACCTCGAAAAACAAAATTCTTTATGTATGCACACACACATGACTACAAAACAAAACATGCAAAGGTTTCAGATATGATACACAGTATTCACTTCAGAATTTGTAGAAACTACTAAAGTTATATTTTCTTAATTTTTTTTAAATTTATTTTTAGAGAAAGAGAGAGGGAGAGCACAGGTTGGGGAGAGGCAAAGACAGAGGGAAACAAAGAATCCCAAGCAGGCTCCACACTGTCAGCGCAGAGCCAGATGTAGGGCTTAGTCTCATGAATCGTGAGATCATGACCTGAGCCGAAATTGAGAGTTGGACGCTTAACTGACTGAGCCACCAGATGCCCCTACTTTACATAAAATTGACCTGTTGAAGTTTATGCTTAGAGATTTACAGAATTTGAAGAGTGCAGTTATTGTTGAAATATAGCTAGATACGTAGCATGATGTGTACCTGGCTTAAATTTCTGATAAAACTCAATTCATCAAAAGTTTCAGGGTACTGAAGTTGCTTGGGATGCAATTTTCAATACAATTTTTCTAAACCAAAGTTGAATTATTAAAAGTTGTCATTTAACTTTAGATTTTTCAATTCCTGTATCATATGGGTGTAATTTGGACCTTTCTTTTCTGTTTCAGCCTATCCAAGATATTTAGGATGTAGATGCTAGAGAGAATAGAGAAAACAATACAGAATATGTAAAAAAGTAAAAATGGTGTACATTAGGTTACACCAACTTTGATGATGATGCAACCCAGCTATTCAACTGCCTAAGTAAGAGGTTACTGTACGGTTTACATTAACATGACGATGATGACAAGACAATGACAATGGAGCAGATCAAGAACAGTGATGATGGATCCATGAAACTCTCCACAGGGACATTGATGGACTCAGAACCCAAACACTGAAATGTATTTATCATGTACTTTTCCAAAGCAATTCTGACTCAAATGATAACTGTTAGTATTTCAGGATGTTTCAATAACAATGTGGAAGGTAAAATCTGTGCTGTCTGTGGTCTGCTACAGTTCTCACGTCTACAGGGGTAACTCTGATCTTCCTCCACTCTTCCTGAGCAGACCATAGCCTGAGACTGAAGACAGAGGTCTTTGTCAGTCACATACTACCTGCTGATGAAGGAGCTGGTCCAGGACATATCCCAAGGGAAGCTAAGCACACAGAGATAAGGTTGTCAGAACAATACAGGGGTGAGGAGTTGAGTAAGCACCTGAAAAGTAGGCAAACATAATAAACCAAAAATAAGACCAAAGTGTTTGATATAATAGACTTCTCCTTGTAGCAGAGACAGAGGATTTGAACCAATGGGAAGAAGTTTCCAAAAGCAGATCATGACCCATTATACTTACACTAAATGGATATTTATTGATCTCTGACTTAGTGTGATGCTTTGTGATGGATAACTCAAGGGCTACTGCATAAATACACTGCAGTTCCTCCCTCAAGATGCTAAAAATAATACATTGTGTTAAGTCTTTGGAAGTGCAGGATGAATGACACATTCTGCCTCATGGAATGTGGAGAAATAATCATGGAAGATTTAACATTGAAATAAGACCTGAAGGCTAAGAAGAATTTTACCTGATAGAAAAAGAGAGGAAAAAAACAACAAGTAAAAATACCATTCTGTCATGTAGGCACATGGGCACTGCACATATATAAGTTGATAAGAGGCAGTAAAATGCCTCAATACAGGCTGTGGTGTCATACAAACCTAAGTCCTAATTTGGACTCTGTCAATACCAGTCATGGTTCTTCTTTTCTATAAACTGGGAAAATGACATTTATTTCAGAGTGTTTTGATGGGATTCATTGAGATAATATATGGACAGTGCTCATTGCACAGTCTGCCACATAGAAAGGATTTGATGTACCACACCCATTAATATAAGCACCATAACCTTTTAGTAAATTCAACAATTATAATGATCATTCACTCAGACTCAGTAATCCCACTTCTGGAAATCTTCCCAAAGGAGTTAATCTAAACACTGAAAAATTTAACAATAGGCACAAAGGCAATCATCTTAGTAAAAAAGCTGAAAGCAACTGAAGTGCCCAAAATTTGGTGAAAGCCAAGTATGGCATGGAATTGTCACTCAAATGAGGTTTCTTTAGTCAAGACATTTAAAATTACAGTTATAAAATTACACACTTTGTAGAAAATACTTATGATACAGTGTTATATGACAAAAGTAGTATGCAAAATATACACATTAGAATTGCTTTAATCTAAAAATACACATAGGAAATGACTTGGAAGAAAATAGTGCCAAACATTAATGATATCTATGTTACTAAGATAATATTATTAGAGGTTTTCTTTTCTTTTGCTTGATTCAAATATGCTATATAATATGGTTACACTATATTTGTAATACATTCAAATTGGGACAGAGCAGGGACTGGACTCAGGTCCCCTCACCCCTAACCACAAAATCCACCATTCTTTGGCTAGGTTTATAGAAGGAAAAGCCAAACCACTTGCCTCCTGAGTATTATAGTATACATATTCGGAAGTAGGATATTCACCTCAAAAGGAGGCTCCACTGCCAGAACCAGACCAAACCAGTCTGCACCAAGATGGATCCCAGCACCAGTCTTTCATGAACTTTCTCTTTCATTTTAATACTACAACTCACACCCAGGGATGGAGATTTAACATACTAATTAGACATGCGACACAGGAAACAGTATAACCTTTATGTGAGCAAGCACCAAAAAATCCCCACCCTTGTATGTGTAGCCATCAGCCTTTTCCCACAGAAGTCTCTTTAAAACTCTCCCCAACCTCTCCTCAGGGAGCTGGCCTGGGGATTCTTCCCTTTGTGCAGTCTCCTTTGTGCTCCAGCATAAGTCTCAATAAAGCCTTGCCTGGAACTGCTCTTTGGCCTCTTCTCAATTTCTATTCTTTACAGGGCCCAAGGGCCCCATTCAATATCAAAAACTAAGCATTTGAAATGTGCTCACTTGTGTCCTCTTCCAATCAAGAGAGGCGTTTATGGTGATATTGAATGACCCATGTCAGAGATGCTGTGAACCAGGGTTTGGTGAAAGATGGTCTACAGATGAAATCCTTCTGACGGCCTGTCTATGAAGCCTGTGAGTTAGGAAGGATTTTGAAAAACAGAGGACTAGCAGGGGAGGGGCAGAGATAGAGGGGGACAGAGGATCTGAAGCAGGCTCTGTCTTGAAAGTAGTGAGTCCAATGTAGAGCTCAAACCCACGAATTGCAAGAACATGACCTGAGACGAAGTTGGACGCTTAACAGACTGAACCACCCAGGCACCCCAAAAATAAGATTCTTAACTAGCGAACAGATTGTTACAAAAGAAAAGGAGGGGAGGAGGGAAGGGGTGAAATAGGTGAAGGCGATTAAGAGTACACCTATCTTGATGAGCACTGAGTAATGTATAGAATTGTTGAATCACTATATTGTACACCTGAAACTAATGTAACACTGAATGTTAACTACACTGGAATTAAACAAAACAAAACAAACTGGCCAAATTTGAATACACTTAATTCAATCTTTAGGTTCCTTCAAGCCTCAAAGTTCTCTTATTCTCTGATGGCTGTCTGCATATAAGAACTAGATGAAAAAACCATGGACTTTGAAACAGCAATACACATTGGAACTGAAGGGGCACCTGGTTGGCTCAGTCAGTTAAATATCCGACTCTTGCTTTTGGCTCAGGTCATGATCTGAAGGTTCCTGGGCTCAAGCCCTGAGCAGTATCAGTGCAGAACCCGGTTAGGATTCTGTCTCTCCCCCTTTCTCTCTGCCCCTCCCCTGCTCACTCCCTCTCTCTATCTCACTCTCTCTCTCCCACCTTCCCTCTCTCTCTCTCTCCCCCTCTCTCAAAATAAATAAATAACTTTAAAAAAGAAAACAACAAATTGGACACCCAAAAGAGCCCCAAATAGCCAGCAACAATATTGGCTATAAATAAGGTGGGGAGTGTGAGGAATGAGATGTTTCATTTTCAGAAATACCAATTAAAAGCTGTGCTCTCTAGTTAACAACAGGTTTACAAACTATTGGAAATATGTACCAAACACCCCCTGCCCCCAACAATGGAATCCCAAACCCTTAGACACTTTACTTCCTGGTTCTTGTTCCCCTCTGCATTTCGTAGGCTTATTTTCACCAGCTTTGCAATGAACATGTGCCAAAGAACAAAGGGACTAAAAGTCTCTGCATCACCTCAGGGAATGTACATTTGTTCCAATGAGCCTACTTTTTGCTTTGCATGGGCATAGGCCACTCTGGATGAGGCTGTAACCTCTAGTACTCAGCCAATGAGGAATCAGGGGAAGGACTTGCACTTGAAAAGGTAAATTGTCTGCTGTAACTTCCCAGAGTGTGCCTGTCCATCACACCCTTGCTTGCAATAACATTGACTAAAGCCTGGCTTCACTGTGCTCAGGTCTCTGCATCCCTCCTTTGATAGGGTGAGTGGGCTTATTTCTCACAGGAAGACACAAGAAAGGTAGGAGAACCAATAGCAAAGTAGACTTTAACCCTGAAGTTTCTTTCTGTCCCATCTTCCTCCACTTCTATTCTTTTTTTTTAAATGTTTTTTTGATGTTTATTTATTTTTGAGACAGAGAGAGACAGAGCATGAATGGGGGAGGGTCAGAGAGAGAGGGAGGCACAGAATCTGAAACAAGCTCCAGGCTCTGAGCCATCAGCACAGAGCCTGATGCGGGGCTCGAACTCATGAACCGCGAGATCATGACCTGAGCCGAAGTCAGCTGCTTAACCGACTGAGCCTCCCAGGCGCCCCCCCTCCACTTGTATTCTTAAATGGAGCTTACAGAGGGGTAGTTTTAATTTGACCCAAATGGAATTACTGTTTTTGTAGGTCAAA
The DNA here is from genome assembly GCF_018350175.1 of Felis catus. Lineage (NCBI taxonomy): Eukaryota > Metazoa > Chordata > Mammalia > Carnivora > Felidae > Felis > Felis catus. Next base: position 72,254,500 of record NC_058379.1, on the reverse strand, counting down.
AACCATCCAACAAGGGCAATTTTATATAGCACAAGTAAACTTGTGGAACAAAATTGCTAGAGTGGACCTGACTTTGCCACCTCAAAATCTGTCTCTTTGGCATAAATGATGAGGGAACATAAGGTAGCTGAGGGAAAAGTGCAAGCTAGAACCTTACCCCCCACACCCACCAGGGTGGGATATGTGTAATATTCCTTGGACACTCCTGCTACCCCAAAACAGGAAAGGACAAACAAACAAACAAAGAAACAAAACACATGGTTAAACGGATGAGTCTCCACTAGTTTACAAGAAAAAGGCAATCCCATCAATGGCTAAAGTCCAGGAACTCCCTACTGTCTCAATGAAAATTTAGCATATGAAAATCTCTTTGGAAACTTCCCTTTTGACTTTACCTCCCCCAGCCCCATGTTATATAACTAGCCACTCTTTACATCCCCAGCGCAGTTCTTCTTGCCCACGTGTCCTGTCCCTGTGCTTTAATAAAATCACCTTTTTGCACCAAAGATGTCTTCAAGAATTCTTTCTTTACCATCAGCTACAAACCCCACCATCACCCCCAAACCTCATCATTAAGATTATTTTGAGCTAAAGCCAGTCAAAACTCAGCTAATTTAGGAAAACCTCTTGTCAGTCCCTCTCTAGTGCCTAAATTTACATTAGAAAGGGGGTCTATACCAGGAAGAGAGCTAATACCAGAGAAACTTTTTACCTAAAAAATTTTCCTGTATAAGAGGGCAATCTTTGTTTTCCAAACATTTCCTTTTGGTGAATGACCTTCCTTTCTTTTGTATCCCCAGGACCCTACCCCTTTCCTCAGCTTGGGATGTTATATAAGCCTCAATTACCTGGCTGTCCTTTGGTTCTCATGTTTTTATGGGGCTCCTGTACTTATGAAAGTTGTTTTTTTCCTTTTAATATGTTTTATATCAATTTAATTATTAGACCAGACAAAGAGCCTAGAGGAAGGGAAATTTCAGCTCCTACACCAAGAAGGCAGTTTCTGACTATCCAGCCAAAATAATTCCCAATTTAGAAATGAATTAAATTATCCCATATAAGTAAATTTTAATGAAAGGTAGGTGCCTTACATTCAGAATGCTTAAAATGTTTTGTATTCCTAAGCTTAGATCAGATACTTTCTTTTGACATTTGAAGGATTTATATATGCATTTGACTGGATTTTCATTGATTAAAACTTTCCATCTCACAAATAGTTCAATGTGAATTTGGTTATTTAAAAGTTCACTTGATGGGTTGGTTGAAAAATTAAACTATTCCGGTCACAAGAGAAAATAAATTTATTTTATTTTTTTCAAAACTAACTAAATATAGGGGATCTGCCCTTTAGGTCCAGACATAGGAATGAGGGAAGTGGGTGAGATAAATGTGGACTGTTTTTTAAAGGTTAGCAACATATATTATAAATTAAGAAGAGGTGAGAAATCTTGAATTGCAATTGACAGAAAGATTACATTTTTTAAAGTTTATTTATTTTAGGGGAAGGGGAAAGAGAGAGGAATGGAGAGAGGGAATCCCAAGCAGGCTCTGCAATATTAGTGCAGAGCCTGATGTGGGGCTCAAACCCATAAGCCACGAGATCATGACCTGAGCCAGATGATTAAAACTGAGCCACCCAGGTGCCCTATAGAAAGATTAATTTTTAGTAAGAACTAATTAGCAATATATGATATTGAATAAAATACAAAACACACTCCTTTGTTGCAAATCATTTTAGATAATTCTTGACCTGAAACTCATTATGTTAAAAATTAAATAATGAATATCTGAAACCATGTATAACATATCAAACAAATGAATCTATCTTAGTTAAGACAGAATTAACTCTACAAAACAGAGACAAAACCACTGAACTAAACTCAAAATCATTCCATTTGTTGCAAAATTGGTTCTATCTGGGTTTTTTACTAAGTAACAAGTCTGCAGAATGTAAAGTTATGTGATATGTTCCTTCAGACCATGATGAGGACTCAGCTGAGTCATCAGCTGATCATTTCTGACTTGCTTTTCCTGGTCCATCTTTCTACATTTCCTACAGACTCACAGTTTATATTCCTGAGTTTACCAATCTGGAAAAAACTGTCACTAAAGAATAAAAAGTAGTAAGAGAAAAATTTTCTTCAAAGAAAAATGTTAATCTTACCGATCAGATATCCCCTAATGATGTCTTAGCAAACACACAATAATTTGTTTCAATTTCAAGTTGATGTTACTTTTAATGTTGAAGAACTAAAGGTACACATTAAGTGAACAAGAATCCTAATATGGGTTTTATTGTCAAAGAAAATACCTATTGTCTTTATGGCCAAAGGAGTTATGTAAATTCTTTTGTAAGTCAAAGACAAACGTTTTGTAAGTCATACCTTGTTATGAAAATACAACCATTGCACTGTTTATATTTTTCACAACTACTAGTGGCCAAACTTAATGGTAGAGAGAGATTCAACAGCCCGGTTTTGAAATAGAACTTAGAAAGATGGCTGCTGGTCATTTCATTAAGTTAGGCCACTAACACTTTCCATTCTCCCCCCATCCCTTAACTAAATACCTCTGCACATGAGTACACACACACACACACACACACACACACACCAACTTTAATATGTTGGGTAAAAATGCAAAGCTACTTCTTGAAAGACTTCATAGATACCTAGGCCTAGAAGGAAATCCATTAAATATTGTTGTGGAAATGTTGCCTTTTAATTTTATTTTATGAATATTTCTTGTTAATCCTCTTTTTTTTGATAGAAAGATTTCAGCACATTTTACATATCTCAGAAAACTGCCATTTGCTTACAACCACTAAACTAGTTTGCTCTACTGGGCCCTACAACACATTACACATTCAATGATACCACCAGTAATCCATTAGTGTACTGTTATCCCCTCCTACTTGAAAAGTCTATTTTTTTCCAAATCACTGGTTAGATAATAAATATTAAGTATTTTTTTAAGAAATAAAACTTGAAAATTCTAATGTTTGCTTGAAGTCAACGAGAGTCTTAAGAGTTCATTTCAAATAGGAGCTTAGCTTGCCAGGCAGAGAGAATGCAACAGTTCATGCCTTGACATTGATGGCAGTGGGCCTTGCTTTCAAAGTTCAAAATAATAATTGCATTTGCACACATTTCTTTCATGAAGTGTATAAAGATTTCTTCATCTGTATTCCATTTGGCCCCAAATAAGTGAACTGGCTCATTTTTATAAATTTGTGAATCCAACCATAAATGTAATCAAGAAACAAGGGCCCACAGAAATCTATAGCCCTGGCCTGGTCTTTTCAAAGTGATTTGAAGTCCTGAGCTATTCTATGTGGGGGCTACTCAGCCCAGCGTGGCTGATCTGCATGTAAATAACCCACCACATAGCTTGCCTGTGGTTCCCCTTTGCAGTCCTTTGGCTCAGTGTGTGCACTGCATAACTCATGACTTTTTGAAAACTAGCTTCCATTAAAAAAAAAAAATAATAACATCAAAACCCATTTCTCAATGGTATACCAGATTTTAACATATGCTGAAACTAAAGTAGAAGAAAAACACCTTTTGAATTTGTTTCATACACAAAATTACTTTTTAATGTGATTTCTGTTAGCATATGCAAGTTTTGAATCTCTGGAGAGAGTGCAGTATGCAGTTGGCAGGCTGTCATTTTTATTTTGAATGCTAAATATCTTTTTTTTAAATTTTATTTTGAAGTAAGCTCTCCACCCAACGTGGGGCTCAAACCCCACGTTGAGATCAAGAGTTGCATGTGCCACCGAGACAACCAACCAGGCACTTCTTGAATGTTAAATATCTTACAAGGAAACCTCAACTATTTTGAGTTAATTTACATTCTTGACATTGTCTTTTAAAGGCATTAGAGAGGGGGATTATTTAAGAAATGGGTAAACTTTAGAAATAACGCATTGCCAAGATTCAATACAAATACTACCAACTACATGACTGTTCGATAGAACATCATTTGCATACATATAACTATATTAGTGTAAAAGTGATGATGACAAAGAGCCATAGGATACAACTTTCTAGAGGGCTATTTACCTTTCTTTGATAATTAGGAGGTCCACAATTTTAATTTTGAAAAGAAGAAGAAAACACACTTGAAACTTAGAGAAAATAATGTTTCAGAAAATTCAGAAATGTAGAGCAACAGAGAAAATGTGAGCCTAATATAATAATGAAGGTACAATAAACACATCATTAAAAAAAAAAAAAAAACACTGGAAAGATTTAGTTAAGATCACATAAGAAAGTGACAGAAATGAAGTTACATGGCTCATAATCTCATCAATTAAATATAAAAGAAAGGCAAAAGACCCAGAATAGACTCAGAACTTTATTGTTTTTTTTTTTTTTAATTAATTTATTTAGGGGCATCTGGGTGGCTCAGTTGGTTAAGTGTCTGCTTCTTGATTTCAGCTCAGATCATGACCTCATGATTGTGAGACTGAGCCCTGCATCAGGCTCTGTGCTAACAGCGTGGAGCCTGCTTGGGATTCTCTCTCTCTGCCCTTCCTCTGCTCTCGGGCAGCTCTCTCTCCTCCCAAAATAAATAAATAAACTTTATTTATTTATAAATTATAATAAACTCTGTAAATACAGAGGAATTAATAAACTCTGTAAATACAGAGGAATTAATAAACTCTGTAAATACAGAGGAATAAATGAAGTTTATTTATTTATTTTGAAAGAGAGAGAGAGCCAATGTGTGAGTGAGGAAAAGGCAGAAAGAGAGGGAGAGAATCTGCTGAAACCATGGAATCCATGTGGGGCTCAATCTCATACACCCATGAGATCATGACCTGAGGTGAAGTCAAGAGTCAGATGTTCAACCTACTGAGTCACCCAGGCACCCCTAGACACAGAACTTTAAAAGTCAACAAACATTAAAGGAGAAGGATAAAGTTAGACTTATATACCCGATTTCAAGACTTACTATAAAGCTATCATAATCAAGACAGTGTGGTATTGGTGAAAGAACCATCAAATAGATTAGTGAAACAGAGTAGATAACCCAAAAATAGACCCACATACTTACAGTCAGCTGTTCATCAGCAAAAGAACAAAGGCAATACAATGCAGTGAAGGCAGTTTTTTCCAACAAATGGTGGTGGAATAACTGGACATCTACATGCAAAACAATGAATCTAGACATGCAGCTTACATAATTTACAAAAATTAACTCAAGATGGATCACAGACCTAAATATAAAGTGCAAAACTAACTATATCTTAGAAGATAGCATAGGAGAAAACCTAGGTGACTATGGGCATGCCAGTGACTTTTTAAGAAACATTAGAGGGACAATCCTTGAAAGAAATAATTGAAAAGCTGGACTTCATTAAAATTTAAACTTCCACTTTGTAAGAGACAACGTCAAGAGAATGAGAATACCAGCCACTGACTAGATGAAAATATTTTCAAAAGACACATATGTTAAAGGGCTCTTAAAACACAACAAGAAAAAAAAATAAACTGATCAAATTAATGTCCAAAACCTTAACAGACACCTTATCAAAGAAGATCTACAGATGGCAAATAAGCGTATGAAAAGATGCTCCACATCGTAAGTCATCAGGGAAATAAAAATTAAAACAGGGATGAGATATCATTATGTAGCTATTTGAACAGTCACAGTCCAAAACACTAACAACACCAAATCTTGATGAGGATGCAAAAAGACAAGAACTCTCATTCATTGATGGTGGGAATGCAAAATGGTACAGCCACTTTGGACAAGTCTGGCAGTTTCTTATAAAACTAAACATACTGGAACCGTATAATCCAGCCATCTCAATCCTTGCTGTTTACCAAAAAAAAAAAAAAGTGAAAAACTTATGTCTGCACAAAAATGTGCACATAATATTTGTATCAGCTTTATTTATAATTGTCAAAACTTGGAAAAAACTAACATGTCCTTCAGTAGCCAAATGACTAAATACTCTGTGATATATCCAGATGCTGGAATATTATCCAGTGCTATACATAAATGAGCTATCAAGACACGAACAAACCTGAAGAAACCCTATATGCATATTACTAAGTGAAAGAAGCCGATCTGAAAGGGCTATGTACTATACGGTTACAACTATAAAACATTCTAGAAAAGGCAAAACTAGGGAGGCAGTAAATAGATTAGTGGTTGCCAGGGGCTGGTGGGTACGGATGAATAGGCAGAACACAGAGAATTTTTAGGGCAGTCAAACTACTCTGTATGATACTATAGTGATGACTGCACGTCATGATACATCTGTCCAAAACCACAGAATATATAGTACCAAGAGTGAATCCTAATGTAAACTATGACGTTGGTTGATTATGATGCTCAATGTAGGTTCATCAATTCTAACAAATATAGGACTCTGGTAGGGGATGTTGGTAATAAAGCAGGCTGTGCATGTGTAAGGGAAGGAGGAGTATATGGAAAATCTCAGTACATTTCTCTCAATTTTTCAGACAGTCTCTTTAGCAAATGATGCTGGGAGAACTGGACAGCAAAATGCAGAAGAATGAAACTGGACCACTTTTTAACACCATATACAAAAGTAAATTCAAAATGGATGAAAGACCTAAATGTGAGACAGGAAACCATCAAAACTAGAGGAGAAAATAGGCAACAACCTCTTTGACGTCAGCCACAGTAATTTCGTGCTTGGCACATCTCCAAAGGCAAGGGAAATAAAAACAGAAATGAACTATTGGGACCTCATCAAGATAAAAACCTTCAGCACTGAAAAGACAAATCAACAAAACTAAAAGGCAACTGATGGAATGGGAGAAGGTATTTGCAAATGGCATATCAAATAAAGGGTCAGTATCCAAAATCTATAAAGAACTTACCAAACTCAACACATGAAAAACAAATAATCAAGACGTGGGAAAAAGACATGAATAGGTACTTTTCCAAAGGAGACATCTAGATGGCTAACATATGAAATGATGCTCAACATTGCTCACCATCGGGGAAATAAAAATCAAAACCACATTGAGATACCACCTCACACTTGTCAGAGTGGCTAAAATTAACAACTCAGGAAACAACAGATGTTGGTGAGGATGTGGAGAAAGGGGAACCCTTTTGCACTGTTGGTGAGAATGTAAACTGCTGCAGCCGCTCTGGAAAACAGTGTGGAGGCTCCTCAAAAAATTAAAAATAAAACTACCCTATGACCCAGCAATAGTGCTACTAGGAATTTATCCAAAGGACACGGGAGTGCTGATTCATAGGGGCACATGAACCCCAATGTTTATAGCAGCACTTTCAACAATAGCCAAATTAGGAAAGAGCCCAAATGACCATCAACTGCTGAATGGATAGAGAAGATGTGGTTTATATATACAATGGAATACTACTTGGCAATGAGAAAGAATGAAATCTTGCCATTCCCAACAATGCAGATGGAACTGGAGGTTATTATGCTAAGTGAAATAGGTCAGTCAGAGAGACAGATGTCATGTATTTTCACTCATATGTGGAATTTGAGAAACTTAGAAGACCATGGGGGAACTGAAGGAGAAAACTAGTTTCAAACAGAGAGGGAGGCAAACCATAAGAGACTCTTAAGTACGGAAAACAAACTGAGGGTTGATGAAGTGGTGAGAGGGGAAAATGAGTGATGGGCATTGAGGAGGGCACTTGTTGGGATGAGCACTGGGTGTTGTATGTAAGCAATGAATCATGGGAATCTACTCCCAAAGCCAAAAGCACATTGTATACACTGTATGTTAGCTAATTTGACAATAAATTATATTTAAAAATAATAAAAAAATAAACTACTCTAAAAAAAGTCTTCAAAATTTAAGAAATAAAGAAAATAAAGTTGTTAAATTAGATTAAGTAAGCTTAACACCTGGGATTTACTATTAGTTTGTTGTGAAGAAATGCATCTATTATACCTAAATGAGATACAGGCTTTAATAAAAAATAAAAGCCTTTGCTTGGATAATTCTAAAAATGACTTACATTCCAAACTTTTCTTGTTACAACAAGGGTCCATCTGACATAAGGTCAACTCTTACTTCCATGTACATAAACAAATAGGATCTATGGTATGCAAATTATATCTCAAGAAAGCTGTTGCTAAAGAAATAAGCAAACAAACACAGGAGAAGAAGAATAACAGTATCTGTGTGTTTTTATTTTTTTGTTTTTTGTTTTTTTTAAGAAAAAATAGATCAAGGCTAATGAAAATCATTATGTAGGGGTAAGTTTATGAAAGTTCCAAAAGGGAAGTAAATGAGGAAAATACATGTTTTATGATTTATTATATTAATCATCAAACTACTCTAAGCTTCTCTCTGGTATTGGAATGGAATTAATAAATTCTAACTATGTAAAAATGAATCTTACACATTCTGTAGTTTATTTACTGAGCAGTCTCTGAATAAAGGATTCCAACTCAGTGAAATTTGTCCCATATAAATATTTTAAAAAGAATAAGATATACATCAACTTCTTTAGCCTTCCCTTTTATATTGTTTTCAAATAAGCATTCCAGGATGTATTATTTGGTGGGTTCAGTTTAATTTTTAAATATATTTTAATGGGATTTTTTTTGAATCATTGGAGCCCTAGAAACTCATTTAAAAGAAAACCTCTTAAAATACTGGTCCTGCAAATTATTGATTCTATGAATCAGTCATAAGCAAAAATCCAAGTGAAAGAAGATAATTTTTAGGGGCTTTTTGAGATGTAACTATTCTAATTTCAATTTTGAAATTAAGTAACAAGTCCTATAAGTAATAATGACAAATAAAATGCATAGCAGTTACATATTTGGATGCTGAAAGCTAAAATAATTTCGTGATAGTAAAGTCACCATATCTGTTGCTTTATTCTATTTTGACCGCCCAGTGATCTTTGAATGTGACTAACACCCAATTCTACCAGAAGAATCCTGTCAATGTGGGATCTATAATGGGAAATGAAACAAATTTTCTTCCTATACTTTCAAGGATGTCCCCCAGAGTCTAATAAATATGTTTCAAATTCCTTCTCCTTATCTGAGGACAGCTAAAAATCTTACAGTTTATACATTACTCTCTTATATATCTGTTTCATTGTTCAGATCCCCATGATTCAGTCACTGTATAGCCCCCCAATACATGATGTAGCAGCACTGTGGTTGATAATAAAGTGAGATCTGGGTTCAAATTCAGATGTTGCCATTTATTGTCGGTAAACTGGCAAGTTATTTCACTATTTTAAGCATCATTTTCTTTGTGCAGCAGAACATCTCTCATAGTAGTGTTGTGAGGATTAAAAAGCGGGAAAACTGAATAATAAGTAATTAGAATGAACATCCACTAAACGTTTTTTTTAATTTTAATTTTTATTATTATGTCAAGGTGTTGATTGCTATAAGGAAATGAGCTATTAGTGTAAAGCCAACACTACTTTCCTTCCTCCAAAGTTAGCAGTATTTTAATGTTCTAAAATTATTTCAAATAAATTTTGGTATAACACTACCTAGATAGATCGCAAGGTTTTACTTATTTTAGGAGAATTATTTTGTATACTGGCTTCTTTTTTTTTTTTAAATCTTTTTTTTCAACGATTATTTATTTTTGGGACAGAGAGAGACAGAGCATGAACGGGGGAGGGGCAGAGAGAGAGAGAGGGAGACACAGAATCGGAAACAGGCTCCAGGCTCCAGGCTCTGAGCCATCAGCCCAGAGCCCAACACGGGGCTCGAACTCACGGACCGCGAGATCGTGACCTGGCTGAAGTCGGCTGCTTAACTGACTACGTCACCCAGGTGCCCCTGTATAGTGGCTTCTAAATACATGGCTAGAGTCAGTGCAGGAGGAAAGCAACAATGAAAACAATATCCAGTATCCAGTCAGACCAATATTCAGGCCACAAGGAAATGGATGTTTTCTGCTCTGCATTCCCACCCCAACCCCCATCCCCACCATTCCCTTAACACTGTTCTCATTTCCTGGTAGATCAGTGAGGCAATAAAGCATTCAAGAGAATTTTAGCAATTGAAACAACAAATTGCAATACAACTAAATGTCTAAAGTGACTGGCACTAGGTTGAATTTCCATTTTTCTCATTTCTCTTCAGATTCATTATCCTTAGAGGTTCTACTATATATGCAGTTATTCAATTAATTCCAACAGGGTCACAGATTTGCAGAGAAAATTTGGAAAATGGACATATATTCATCCTGTCAGTGTAAGTGCTTAGAATAAGATCGAGGGCCTAAACATCCTAAGAGTCATTTTTTCCTTCCTCCTTTAAAGAAATTTAAATAAGCTTTTGTGCTGTCAAAAGGCACACTAATAAACCCGGACTGTAAAATCCCTGTTTGTGAGGAAAGCAGGGATACCAGAGTGGATGCTTTTCTGAGTTGCTGTATATAACTAGGATAGAGAAGTGAAACTAAAATTGGAGGCCCCTTAGATTTACCTTTCTCTTAAACCTGGTCCAAAGTGGCAAACATCTGATTGTGGCTCCCTGATCATTCTTGGAAGTCCCCAAAAGTTGAAAGCTTGCTGACTGCTTAATTATCTGATTTCACTTCATCTCCAATCTACTACTTTTAGTGTATCTGCATAATACAGAGAAGACAGAAAATGCCAACAATGGGCTTTGTGTATCTGTCTACACATCTTGTTGATGATATTGACATGCCAATTAATGAAGTTGTGCTAAATCGGCTGAAAAATGGGGGAGCTACAAGTCACCTCACTTTATTTCAGAATTACTTTTTAGTCAATTTAATTATTCCAGTTCAGGGATAAGCAAAGGTGGACATCTCTTCTGCTTAAATATGTGAATTGTGATTATAGCAATTAAAGGAAAGAATGGTTCAAAGTTTTCATTAGAATAAGAATGATTTTGTGTGTGTGTGTGAAATATGAGCATCATATGTCAACATTTTCAATAGTTTATAGATGAATATGCACTACTTCCTACAAAAAATGTCTTCAAAGTGGTCAATTCCTAGTTAAGGTTTTAACTAGGAATAACAAATGAATATTCAATGAAAACAAGACTTCTGCTTTCTCTAATGGTAGAAAAGGTAATTCAGAATATTCCCATTGAGAACATGCAGGGAGAAAAAAGGGGGGTGGGTGAGTGGCAAAACAAAAAACATAGTCTGTCTAAAGGCACTGGAGAACTAAAACACAGAGTGAAGTTACCGAGAAATGGGAAAATATTACTGAGAAATGGGAAAATAGAGGCAGAGGGAAATCACCCCAGAGTTTAGGACCCATTTTACTCCAGGAGACGTGTTGTTTCCAGTGGAAAGAGAGTAGGAGGCCTGAGGATGGTGCTGCTTCAGACAGTCTTGATGAATTAAGGCTATGAGGATTTGTGTCTAGGACCAGTGAATGGGCTGTTGGAGGAGCCCTGCTGAGCCTTCCTAATTTCAGCTTATAGGCAAAGAGATATAGATACAGATATGCATACTATACCCAGTGAGCAAACATAAACCAGAAATATACAGAAATGTGGATTGAAGTTCAGTTTTTAGTTACCTCAATCTCTGCAGAAGGGGGTCTTGTGGCAGAAGCAATGAAAATTTTTGTTAGAGAACAAGAACATCTCCTTAGGTCTCATTTTGCTTTCTTAAACGTTTTTGAAGATATGATGCCTGTCACACAATAAGAGCTCTCACTCAGCAAGGTAGGAATAGAAGGAAATGTCCTTTATTTAATAAAAGTTATTAACTAAAAGCCTGTAATATACATTATACTGATTGGTTAAATATTAAAAGCTTTTACTTTGCTATCGAAACAAGGCAACCATGGCCACTACTGTCATTCCTATACAACACTATACCACAGAGTTCCTGGATTTGGGCATTAATGGCATTTGAGACTAGACATTTTTCTGGTGGGGGTTGTTCCTGTGCATTGTGGATATCAGGCAGCATACTTAGCCTCTATCCACAAGGGGCCGGTAGCACTCTTTGAATTGTGACATCAAAAATGTCTACACATTGTCAGATGTCTGCAGGGGGACAAAATTGCACTGGGTTGAGAACCAGTTCTCTACTGGAACATCCAGATGATGAAATAAGAGATAGGAAGGAAGGAGAGATGGAGGGAGGAAAGCAAGACACTCCATCATGAATCTCATGTAAAATGGATAAGACATCTATTTAGAAAACTATAAAATATTTGGGAAATGTGAACAAGGCCTAGTAAATACTAAAGTTTTAGAGCAACTTAAGTATTCAATATTGCAAAGAATAAGCATACTAGATATTGTATCAAGTATTGGAACATTGGAATACTGAATATTGTAAAGTATCAAAATGCTCAGTATTGTAATTATACGATGTCTCCTCAAACAGATCAATAGAACAGATCAATAGATTCAATACAAAAAGACAACTAATCAATGTAAAAAAAAAAGGATCTGAATATGCATCTCATAAGAGAATACCCAATGGTCAATACATATGTAAAATGGTAGCCACGCTCATTAGTTCTCAAGCAAATGCAGACTGAAAGTACAATGAAATAAAATCAGTACCTACCCACATAAAAGGCTACAACTAAAATGAAAGTGTTTATGAAAATGTGGAGTAACATTGACTCTCATAGACACTGGGCAGGAGTATCAATTGATAAAACCACTTTGGCAAACAGGTTAACATTATCTACTGAGGTTGAAAATATGCAATTCCACAACTAGATGCACACTCTATAGAAAAGCTTGCACTTGAGAATCGAGGGAGATATGTTCAAATATGTTCAGACCAGTCACAAACTGGAAACAATCCAAGGATCCATCATTGGTAAAATGGATAAGTAAATTAAGGTACACTGATACTTTGGAACACTAAATAGCAATAAAATGAGCAAACTCCAGCTATGCAAAAGTGTGGGTGACTCTCATAAACAAAATGCCCAGAGAAAAAGCTGGAGACAAAAGAATGCACACTTTGTGGACTATTTTGTGATTTCATTTACAGATAACTAGAAAACAAGAACAACTAAACTATAATGTTTGGAGATGCTTGCTTAGGAAGTATGACGTTGATGAAAAGTAAGGAAGTACTCTCAATCCAATTCAGCATCGTGTCTCCCTTTGGTGGGAAACAGAGGTAAGCAATAGTAAAGTCATGATGGTAACTTGGGCAGCTGGCAATGTTCTAACAGTAAAGACATAAAAGAAAGCAAACAAACAAAAATCTGCTGCTATAAATTTAAAGTTTCTAAATCTCTGAGATCTACTTATTTGAGTTTTATACTTAGTTTCTTTTGTTCTGATGCATTACTACTCTAGTGATAATGTACTGGAGGATAGTAAAGGGAAAAATAATAAACAGATAAGTGAGAGAGAACAGGAAGATTAATATAAATATGCAACACCCAAAAAAGTAAAAAAAAGAAACAAAAGATGAAATAAAACAATAGATTAAACATATATTGAGCACAAAGAAATCATAGGAAAATCATAACCCTCATGCTTACTTATTTTCTTCAAAGTATACATACTGAGCATGAGCCACCATTTCAAACTTTATGGCAGCATGAGGCAGAAAGTCTCTCGTGGTACCTTTAGGAAGTAACATGTGGTCACTGACAAATAGCTAAACTTCTTTATCAGATTAGCTAGTCATCTGGAAATACCTTCTAGGTAAGTTCTAACTGAAGAGGAAAGACAACTTTAGTATAAACTCCTTGGGTCAGGAATCAGGTCTTTTTTTTTTTTTTCCGTATTTTCATTTGGGGAAGCAAAGATTATAAGAATAAAAGAATATCAAATCCAATTCTGCTCTCCCTAGGGTAGTCCTTTATACTTTTCCAGACTAGAACTCAGTGTTGAACAAAAGTTTTCTTTAGAAAGTCCAGGAACATGAAGCCAGTTTAAGAACACACAAGATGGTAGACGTGAGATAAAAGATTCTTCGTTGTGGACGTGTAGGACATGCAGAGGGTAAAGTAGCTCTCTGTGGTTAGTTCTCAACATGCCTCTGTTCTTGGTATAATCTTTGGTCTTTATTCAAAGTTTGAGACTTTTTCTTCTATCGGAGCAGGGCCTGAGGTCTTCTGTTAGATCTTCGATTGTTGAGCATTAACTAGAAGTCTAGAGTGAGTTACCTCTTCTTTGCTACATCATGGCTACCAGGTGGCCAAGCCAAATCAGACCTATATCCAAGAATCTGGATTCTTAAGGCAAGCAAAAAGACATCCCAGCCCTGGAGAGTATAATGTATCCAGACTTCCAGCATACAATGAAATGCCCTATATAACCTGACAGGCCCAGGCAAGCAGATTGTGTTCTGTGAGCAAGCAAGAACCGGGCACATGACAGAAAGCCAGGAGCAGGACATTCCACTTTGCATTTTACACATGGCAAAATGTGCTAAAAAGTTATATCTGTCCTTAGCTAAGAATCTAATTTAGGTAGCAATGGGAAATGAGACACCTCCTTTGAGTTTTAACCCATCAAGCCCAATTGCCAAAAAGTTCAATAGAAAGAAACAGAAAACAATCTGATCTGTCAGGGATTTTATTAGCTTCCCTAAGTGATATCTGAAAGCTCTGATATACCCATGAAACTGCCACAGTCAAATAAAATAAAAAATGACAGAAATCAAGTAAAGCCAGGCTAGGGTTTCAAACAGCCTCGTCTGCTTCTGCTTCTCAGATTACTCTCTCATCTCAGGTCAGAGGGAGGTGTGAAAGAAGGCTAGCAGACAAAATGCCTGGGGCAGCCCTCGAAAATATACTAAAAGAGGACATTCAAAAGTTGGTCACACTAGAATGATTCTTTCCGGCAGGCATGATGGCAGAAAGCAAGGGTGTGAGACTACAAATTGTCAGAGACTGATAAGAAAATAACCTATTACCTACAAAAAATGCATTCTATTTCCCAGGCCCTAAAAGCATCTTATATAAATGGGATACGCTGAGGGGAGGGGACCAGAGTGGGTGAGTGAAATCAGGTAACTTACTTTATATGATGCAGAGCTTGTCACAGTTGGGATGAAGTTAGAGTATGAATAAAATTGCAACAGTATCAGAACAATCCACTTATGAATATGAGTATTTATCTCTTTTAAATTCAATCCTACGTGTATAGTCTGAATTTAACAATATACAAGCAAATATACATACACACCCTTTCCTGTACTAGGGCCCATGATAAAGCAAGGGCTATGAGATGAAATAAAATTTGTGGATTTTGAGCTGGATGCTCTGGCAACAGGATCTTTAAAGAGAGATAATCTCGGAAAACAAATGGTCCTTGGGGTGGCATGAGAACTTGTACATTTATCGATTGATTGATTAAAAAAAAATTGTTTTAATGTGTATTCATTTTTGAGACAGAGAGAGACAGAGCATGAATGGAGAAGGGTCAGAAAGAAAGGGAGACACAGAATCTGAAATAGGCTCCAGGCTCTGAGCTGTCAGCACAGAACCCTACGGGGGGCTCGAACTCGCGGACCACGAGATCATGACCTGAGCTGAAGTTGGATGCTTAACTGACTGAGCCACGTAGGTGCCCCTGATTTATTTATTTTTAATGTTTATTGTTTTTTGAGAGACAGAGACAGAGTGTGAGCAGGGGAGGGGCAGAGAGAGAGGGAGACACAGAATCTGAAGCTGGTTCCAGGCTCTGAGCTGTCAACACAGAACCCAATGCGGTGCTCGAACTCAGGGACCGGAGATCATGATATGAGCTGAAGTTGGACGCTTAATCGACTGAGCCACCCAGGCGCCCTCCCAGAACTTGTACATTTTTAGATGTCAACAAGAGCAGCTTCTTGCTCCCAATATCTCATCTAACCACCCCCAGAAAGGGCTGGGCTTTCTCTACTGAAGAAACCCAAACTGCTTGCTAAAGAATATCTGTGGCAAGAAATGGCATCAGGGAGACCACATTCTCCTCACACATAAGGCATTTTTGTTACAGCTTCTTCTCATCCTATTTGTCCAAGATCTGAAATTCTATGAATGCCAGTTAATACATGAACACATTTAATTAACAAATCTCCAAATGATGCCATTTCTTAGTTCAGTATTTAAAATAAAGATTGCTAACCCATTAAATGCATGCATGAAAACCAGAGTGCATTTACATAATCACAGATGGGAATTAATTTATCTGTTCTTTGTCTACTCCCATGTGGTATATTCATTTTGTGTTAGAAGGTTAAATTGAATTTCCATAGAACGTCTCTAGGAGATTTCACAGACAGAAGCTCTAAGTGATAAATAACCTACTTCTACCTCATAAACATGCAGGCACCAGGTGGTATGATCACTTAGCAAGAATACTGGCCTGGAGATGGGAGAGAAGGTTCTAGACCAAACTCTGCGGCTTATTCACTTATTCGTAAGTCCATATTTCCAGACTGCCATTTGACCTCCAGGGGCACTTCTACTTCTAAAATACTTAAATTCCATGTCTATTAGTAGAAACATTCCAGTGATATATGACCTCTTTTGTAGGGTCACTAGAAATTCAAGAAGGCAGGTCTTTTAAAAAATCTGACAGATGATATAACCTAGAGTTAAAAAGCTATAGCTGCGTCTATATCACAGATCTGCAACTATTCTAGACTGGTATCATGTTAAGCCACATGAAGCAAGAAGAAAATCTGGTGATACAAATTCTGTCTTTATTTAAAATCCTGATTATTTTGCTTGTCATGGATTTTTGCATTAATTTTTATTTTTAAAAACTATTACAATTAAAATGTTGCCTTGAATACTGAGTTCAAGGTTGGCACAACCTTAAATTTTGCACCTAGACAAGAGCCTCATTTGCCTGACGCTAGATCACCTCTCTAAACCCACATGCATTGTTCCAGTTGACACAGAGGCAAAGAAATCAATACACACACGTTTAACCTTTCCCTATTTGAGAATATTTGTTTTCAAATTGTGGCACAGAAAACAAACTACTTCATAAGCAGGGTTTTTTAAGAAACTACTGTTTTTTTTTTTTTTAACACTGTTGTAGGAATAGTAGAGACCAAGTTTTCTAATGTGGAAGGAAGATAAACCTTTCATTCTATGAAAGCACACCACAAGTGATTTTGGGGACAGCTGATCTGTGATTAGTTAGAACACAAGTTTACCACAATTACTGGCTTCTGATTTTCATAGAGTCATAGCATATTACTTTAATTATGTGTGACTATTTTATGCTATTTCAACAAAAACAAAATACATTGCTTTATAACACACACCCTTCTCATCCTCTCATGGTCCCTTCTTCTCTGAATCCTTTTGAACACCCTCAAGCTTCTGCTGTCAGAAACAAGATGTGTACCCTGGTCTCATGTCTCACTGGGAGAAGCTGGGTCTGGATTTCTAGCTCAGGTTATGATTACATTCTTACTTTAGGTTCTATGTCTCTTGTTTCATAGAATTTAGCATGAAGATATGCCCAGTTGATTACTCAGTAACTCAGTAAGAAGTCACTGAATGAATGAATAAATGAATAAGTGAGTGAATAGAGTGAATGAACAAATAAATAAATGATAATTTGAAAAACTGTGAGCTAACCATCCCTAAATAACTAGTCCTAAGAATTACGTGTTTTTCAAAATTCTCCCTGAAATTTAATTTTCTTCTTGAGTAGTAAGAACAAAACAAAATAATCCAGCCAATTTGTGAGATATGTAGATGGCTTGGGGGCATATTGCAGAAAGGCTGCCTTACATTTTATGATTTGAAATTCCTAAGAGGGTCTTCATGGAATTCTTGGCTGGTATGCACTATAACAATCCATTCTGAAGACCCTAAAGCAGGCTAAAGATTCTAGAAACCTAGACAGGAAATAGGTTAAAGGGTACAGGAAAGTTGTTAGTTGGGTCAGCAGTGAAGGGATTTATCTAGTGCCCATATGCCCATAGCATTGAGCAAACCAGGAAAATAGACATGGGATGACCTTTAAATTTCACTGTACCATAATTAACTTTAAAAATCAGCTAACCAGACTATCTGTTTGAGGGAGCAAAGCTCATTCACTCACAGGAATATAGCCTGAACATTAGGCTGGAAATACACATGCTTTTAAAAATTAGGCAGAGGTCTTTTCATATAATGTATACAGAGCCTTATAGAGTTTGGAAATGGATTTTATAAAATTATAAAATCTTCTAGATCTCACATGCTGTAAGGAATAAAAATATGTGGAATGATCACTCATATTGCTTAAAAATGCTTTTTTAAAAATCAATGTCTCTAAAAATCACTGGTGAACAACCAGCTCACTTTAAAATATACTATGAACATTTTATCATATTTTTTTCGAAGGAAGTAGGAAAGTAAAGTGCTAGTAAATAGGGGTATTCTGAATATGGGATGCTAGTTAGTTATAATAATTACATTTTTTGTGTGTCTGCGTTTCAAATATGGACATTAGGATCTGTCTTTATGATGAAGCAGTTTCAGAGTCATATGCCAACTCTACAACTTCTGTTGCCTTCAGTGATAATGAGCATGGCCTCTATTGATGCAAAAATGCATGAATCATGGCTCTGGAGTCCTTAAGTTCTCCTGAGAGATTTGCCTTAATGCAGGGCCCGCTTATATGCCTGAGTCTGTCATTCCCTGAAAGCAGAGGAGATATGCCCTTTTCATTCCCTGCTCCTGGACTAATTACAGTCTCAGGTAATGGGTCAGTGGGGCACCTGGGACTTCTACATGCCAAGAGGAGAGAAATCAATGTCAACACTTTAAAGAAAACAGCCCAGTGGTAGTGTCAGGAAGCAATGCCACTTGTCCTAGGGAATCACCAGGAGCTTGATGGCATCTCTTGTATAAACAAAGTGTCTTAGAATCAAGACTCCGCATTTTATTCCCATCCTGGGAGGACGACTATGGAACAAAAGACAACAAACATGTCAGTAAAAAAGTGAGCTGTCTTCTATGTTTTCTTAGCTAAGTAGCCATACGGGAAATCAAATATTTCGAACAAATACCTCTGTGTACTTATTGTTCCCAGTATGCTGTTGTGTGACTCACAGTCTGGAGTATTCTTTATGTAAAGATCACCTTGCCCATTTTTTCAGGGCTAATAAGATTTGGGGTTAGCACTGTGTTAAAGGGTCCCATGAAGGTCTGTGGATTTAGCATCGATCCCACTTCTCATTCTGTCCCATGCAGCAATTTCATGGCTCAGTCCCCAAGGGTTAATATAACCAACTTTTGGAGTCAGCCCCTACTCGTCTCCTTGACTTTGTGATATCACAGTTTCCTTTGGCATCATGAATGATCCTACTGCCAAGTGCACGAATGAGTGTGTGTGCCCACCAACACACCCTCAGGGAGAGGGCAGATATGTCATCCATCCTTAAACATTTGGAATCAACCTTGGGCTCTGATATTTTGATACTAGCTGGAAGAAGATGTCTCTTTAAGGCAAATTCAAGATTCCAATTGTTCCCAGTTTAATTTGTTTCTGCTATCTCTAACCTGTAAAGCAAAATTGTACTGTTGGTAGAAAAGTCAGGAAGGCAGTTACCCAAACAAATTTTAATTGTATAGAACAGGATCATGGTGAAGGGGCTTTGGGATCAAAGGGTACAACTCCTCCACCCCCAGGGTCTGAATACTACTGACGTTCTCCTTGTGGACAATGCTTCATAATACCAGAGATAAAAGGGTGGTAGCTATCTCCCTATTTTAAAATAGGCATTCTCCCACTCCCCCTGCTTTTGTTTGCAAATCTCTTCTTGGAAGCTAAGTATTGGAATTATATTATTTACTGCACAGGTGATCTGAGTTCTCAGAGTTTGTCATGAGATGACTCAGGTACCACCAGGCATGTGATCCCTGAGACAACTACGTTCTTCGCTCATAAGCAGCTGGCTGTTCTCTCCCTGCCTCCCTCCTCACCTGTCTATGTTCTTCTGTCTCTCTCCTCTGATTCTACTACAATACCTAAAACAGTTTCTCTCTCCTTTCTTCTTCTTTCCCATGACCGGTATGGCATTTGACACTAAGAGATTGCCAAACATTCTTATTTAATTAGAACTGAGATTTTAGAAAATGTAAATGAATATGCATCTCTCCTGATACTCAGCTAAATCACAGACACACTTGTCTTATTCTCTTCCAACCTTATGCTTAAGGGGTGGAGTGGGGGTGGTTGAAGGGTCCTAAGCTAGTGCCATTCATATTCCCATACCCTCTAACTGTAACTAGGCAGCCCACTGCTATTCCATAGATAAAGGTAAGCCTTAGTTATTTCCATTTTTATTAAAATAAAAATAACATTTAATAATACCATACTTAACATTTATTACCTTCTTGCTTTGCCCCTAAAGCCACTTTTCTGGATTCCACATCTGGATTCCAAATCTGGATTCCAAATTCCAAATTTCTTCAGGAAATTACTATTTTTATGTATAAGAAAAAGTTACTTAATTCCTACCAATCTTGCAGGATTAAAGGACACATATATAGTACTCAATAAATATTAGCTATTATTATTAATATTATTATTGTTATTATTTTAAGCACTGGGTTACTCTGCTTTATATAGGCTTTCTCATTAACCCTCATTTCCAATTCTTAGATTAGAACACCAGGACTCAGGTTTTACTTGCTAAAACTGCACAGCTAGGAATTAGCAATGCCAGAATTGAAACTCATTTCCATGTGACTTCATGTACTTTTCACTGCACTATTTGGAGCTTTGTGGTTAAGTATTTTAGAAATTATTCAGGTTACGATGTAATTGGAACATGTCAAAAGGGCATAGTAAGTAGCTAGAAGGACTCTTTCTGGCCAAATATGAAATGTGAATATCAAAATGTTATGGTCTGAATGTACATGTGTTACTCACATTACATGTGTTGAAAACCTAATGACCAATGTGATGCTATTAGGAGGTAGGGACTTTGGAAGTTGATTAGGTCACGAGGACAGGACATTCATAAATAGGATTAGCACCCTTATAAAGGACTCCTTAGGGAGATCCCTCACCTTTTCCCCATATGATGATAACACAACAAGTCTGCAACTCAGAAGAAGGTCCTCACCAGTCCATGCTAGCGCCCTGATCTAGGACCTCTAGCCTCCAAGACTGTGAGAAGTAAACTTCTGTTGCTTATAAGCCACCTAATCTGTGTGATTTTGTTATGGTAGCCCAAGAAGGCTAATTCAGCATTGTAATACAGACTAGATATACTTAGAGCCTTAAAAGATGCATAAAAAGTGAACTTGTATGTTTTCATCTGGTTTCTCTAATTTTTGATGCCTTTGTTGATCTCCCTCAGTCAAGTCTATGCTCCTTGCAAGTAGGTATTTCTTTCATATGACCTCATACCAGGCATATAGTTGGAAGACACTCTTCATCTTTCTCTATCTAAATGTCTTTATGGTTGGTCAAGGTGAGGAGAAAAAACTTGTAGGCAGCAGCAGGATGTGGTGTGAGCAGAATGATGGCCCATGTGGACCAGATAAGTAAAAGGACATAGGGAATGGCCAGCTCACTTCTTCATTGACTGACAAGTGACTCTACATTTTTAAATGTATTCAGGATGGAGAAAACAATGCAGAAGGTGTATAAATCTAAACGAATGATTGTCTACGTTAATCAACCACTTGAACATAAAACTGAATATATCAAGCGATTTATTATTGAATGGACAAATTAATACATATTATAACTCCCTTTTTTGTCATACTAGGTTTTTTTTTCCCTTCAAACATTTTGGTATTATTCCCTAAAAACTCTTTTCAAATATCATAAAAGCTACCTTCCCTGTTCTTCAGCTTTTTGTTTTTTTTTTACTTTTCCTCTTCTTTCTTTTGATATGTGTTTCAAACTATATTATGTAGCTTTGTAAACCTTTGGAGAATGTATTTTGTGTAAAATGCACTACACTAAATATTAATACATTTTACTTCATTATAGAGTAGTTATGATATTTTTAGCATAGTAATTATGGTAATGTTATCACAGACAAGGATCATAATAATAATTATCATATCATAAACTGTAAGCTGATTTTTAAACAATTGCTTGGGCTCTCTGCTTAATCTCTCTTCTTTTCTTCTCCTGCCTCCCTCTATCCTTATTGATATATCCTGGAATAAAGTTAAAGGGGGTCTAGAACCCACCATAAAGCTATGTAAATTCCAGTAAAAAGTACAACCCCTTCATTATATCTCTTTTAATGTCTTTAATTTTCCTATATATAGCCTATACCTTCTCTACTTTTTAATTTTGGGTTTCCCATGAAAACAGTAGAAATATTAAAGATCTAAATAATAATAATACAATTACATAATTATAATTATAATAATAAATTAGATGCCAGAACGAACCAAACAACTAAATCGAAAGTCTGCTTTCCATCACCTGCTACACTCAACTGGAGATCTGACCACACGATTATTAGGTTATTCTTGCATGAAAACTGTGCTTTTCTTCTTTTTTTTTTTTTTTAATGCTTATTCATTTTTCAGAGAGAGGGAGAGAGCGTGTGAGCAGGGGAAAGGAAGAGAGGGAGGGGTACAGAGGATCCGAAGCAGGCTCTACACTGACAGCAGGGAGCCTGATGTGGGGCTCAAACTCACAAACCGTGAGATGATGACCTGAGCTGAAGTCAGACACTCAACGGACTGAGCCACCCAGGTGCCCTGTGCTTCTCTTTTGGGTATAAATCACAAACTCATTTTCATTTTCATAATATTATTTCTTTTACATCTCTATTCATTCTCACGTACTCATTTGGGAAATATTTGTTGAGTGCCTACTCTGCATGCCTTTTAGAAGACTAAGTTGTTTGTGTCTCCGGTAAACTGAATAAGCCTCCTCTTCCCGCAGATAAAGGTATGTGTCTGAACTGTAATTCCTGCAAAATGTGAATATGTTAATTTACATGGGAAAAGAGACTTTATAGATGTGACTAGATTAAGGATTTTGAGATGGGGTGATTACTCTGGATTACTCAGTTGAGCCCAATGCAATCACAAGGGTCTGGGACAAAGTGAGTAGTACAGTGACAACAGGAGCAAGAATTTGACATGAGGAGGGGAAAAGGAATGCTGACGACCGCTTTAAGCTGAAAAAAGACAATAAAACTGATTCTCCCTAAGGTTCCAGAAGGAATCATTCCCACCAACACCTTGATTTTAGCCTAGTTAGACTGACTTTGACTTCTAATCTCTAGAACTGTAAGATAATACATTTGTGTTGGCTTAAGCCACTTCATGTGTAGTAATGTTATAGCAGCAGTAGGAAACTAATAGAGTTTTGTTCCATTTTCTTAGAACTGAAAAATACTATCTGAAAGTCTCTTATCAATTCTACCAGTAAAGACAGCTGTTTCCTCTGTGATAGACAGAGGATACCCACGGGAAGATGGACCATCCAATCCCGTGTTTTTCTGAAGATGGGTTAGCAGTCATGTCTACATTTTGACATGGCACTCAGGGGTGTTCATCTCCTTCATACTTTATTTTGTGAGTAATCAGAGCTCCTAAAAAGAGTACCACCAATGACAATTGGGATATACTTATATTTAACCTTTATAAAAGACCGCAAAGCAAAATGTCCATTCTAATCAGGAGAATTACACATGAATAGAAGAGTCTATATTTTAATAAGAAAACAGGTAAATAAGCATTGTTAAATCCTGTTGCCAACTGTAATTATGACTTTTATTATAGAAGTTAACTGCACTCTCAGAATTTGTAGTAACAGCACTACACAACCATAGTACAAATAATGCTAAGCTTTAATATAGGGTTCTAGAGTAGGAGATTAACTAAATTAGTGTTATTATATTATTACTATCCTCTACTACTTATCAGACCTAGTTAAGTACAACTAGATATTAAGTAGCCTTAATAAATATTAAATATCAGTAGACAAGTTTAGAATAACAGCAAAATGGATTTTTAGAAATCATTTAAAATTTCTCTGCACCCAAGACAAAAGTAATAAAGAATGATGGAATCACTGGGGATGTCCAGAATGAAAATTATCCTATCCATATATCCTACAATCTCTGCTGGGTCTCTCTATAATGGATCTCTTAGTTGCATTCATTCTTATTAAGACATAAAGTCACTGGGAATTGTTTGATAAAATTCCGTCAAAGTTTCACCAATTTAGGAGTTTAGTTTTCAGCTGATGCTATAAGTGTCACTGCAAATTTAAGAATTCCACAGGGATTCTTAGACTTTTGACAATCTTATGATGTGTTGTCAAAAAAGTAATACAAAGCAAGAATGCTGATGAATCTTTCAGATAGCAAGGATTGGGGCTAAAAGTGACAGAATCCTAAAGGAAAATGAAACTTGCAGGTTTATTATCTTTCAGGCTTAATACCTTAAAAAGGCAAATTGCCTTCAGAAAAAGGAGAAAAAGAGATAGTGCATATTCCATCGCACAGTCCTCCAATCAAGACACTTGTCTGTACACATCTTCCACCCACTCATTCTACATCTAAAACAATACAAGTTTTATTTCAAAAGTAACCTGTTTTCATCATATAACTCAAATGGATACTAAAAGCTTAAATACTCTGTTCTCAGGCTAGAATACCCTGGGGAAAATCTGTATTACCACAAAGTGAAACAGGTTAATAATAAAATCATAATTTCACTGATGGGTATTTTTTTAAATCTCAGTTTTACGCATTCCTCATTTATAATTCTGAGGGTGATGTGGTTTTTAAAATTTATTTATTTTTTTATTTTAGCACTTAATCCCACTACCAGGGTATTCTATTAGTTATTCTCTCAGATTGACTCAGTTATCGTTGCCAAGGAAACAGCCAGGAAGCAGGAGTTCAGCAGACTCTTTCATCTGGCGAGAGGATGATGGGAATGGATGAGGCAGTAGTGCAAGGTCAGGCGTTTACCACTGAATACAAATCTGTCATGCCTAATAGATGAAGCTCTTTAGTTTCTGCACTGCTCAGGCTACTCCCAGCAGCCAAGGAGAAAATAAAAAAGACACTCAAGCATGAATGCCAATCAGCCTGTGCTGGCAACAGTGATGTATTTACATGTGCCATAGCAGCTGTACTAGGCTTGGCTACGGATGAAAAGATAAATTAAATAGGTGTCAATAATTATAGAAGGTCAGAACCTAAATCCTGAGGATATCCTAATAAGATCAGACAGATGGGATTTGGCTGATCTATCCTGTTAACGTGCCGAAACCTTCCTTCTCTGAGGTCAGGGTTCAAAATATGTCATGGGCTCAAATATATTGAGCTGAGAAAACCCTCAGTCAGTCTTCTGATGATTATTTGCCAGGGCTGACAATCTTTTGATATTTGTTGACAGATGCTGTATATCTAGCTCTTACTTTGAGTGATAAGATGTGTGATATAACTGTAATAGTTCTTCACAATGTTTTGTTATCAATATTAAAGCCCTGTGTAAGGACGTTATTTTCATGTTAATGTTCACAATGACAATAATAGTAATATAACAGTAATATAGTAATGCCATAGTACATACATTTACCAGTAATGGAGCTGTTCATATTAGAGAAATAATGTATCTTTGAATCTATTTATGTGATTCAGTTGCTGGCATTAAAAACACTAGATTGTGTGTGCACATTTATTTATATATAAATGAGTAGTAATTCATTTCCTCAACAAGTGTTCCAGGGTCTATGACATATCAGATTCTGTGACGAGTACTGGCATGGGTATATGGAAGAAAATTAAGGACCTTTACCTCAAAGAGAGATAGATAGGTAGACTGATAATTGTAAGTAAAATAAGTATTTGAAATATAATCCCTTCAAATACTATCAGTTAATGCCACATCTAAGATAGTTTCATACATGTTAGATCTTGAGTTTCATGAATTCCAACATATTCACAGACTAGTTACAGATTCAATTTCTTTCTTACTCTGTCAAAATATCTACCTAGGAAATTTTTATTCCTAAAATAGATTCTTGCAATACAGTGAAAAATTGATATTATATCAGATTTATGAGTTTTAAGAAAACATTGTTAAGGATATAATAAGTGTATGAGGGTGTGCTTGGTTAAAAATGTCAATTTTCTACTCATGGACTAATTGTTAATTCCTCTAATAATTTATTATCCATTTACATCTCTTAGAAGGAAGGGAATCAGAAGTAAAGCAGAAATTAAGAGACAGAATACAATATTTATAGAATTCACTTGCTTAAAGCATTGACTCCAAAACTTGTTTGATTTTAAGAGTCACCTGGGTTACTTATTAACAATGCAACTTCCTGGGCACATTAAACTTAAAAAAAAAAATCACTAGGTATTCTAATGAAAAATAATTCTTAAAAACCCCTTTAAATGTATTCTACTTAAGATTAACACTAACATCTTCTCCAAATTTTGAAGTCTAAGAAATCACTTTGATCACCAGAATAATGAATCTATGAATAACAAAAAGGGTTATTCTATAGCAATCTACTATTGTATTAAATCTCTTAGAATTTTCAGAATTTTCATGATAGAGATAGTTCAGAGTTCTTAATGACCTCAAAGTCTAAAATGAGAAATCAGTGAAAATTTCAGTCCAATAGAGTTTTGTTAATCAGTGGTATTTAGAATTCACTGAATTTTAAAGACTATCTGTTAAAAAGGAAAGAGGTTTCTGTTTAGTTTGGTTTGGGTTTGGTTTTTGTTGTTTTGTAAAAGGGCCAAAGTAAATATATAATTTTATAATTTATGTAATATATAAATGACATGATTTTTTATGTTATTCCCTGGCATAACATCACTCCCAGTATTTTAGAGATGAATAGCTAACTGAAGCTGCTTGCATTTATAATGGATATACAAGTTCTAAGTACATGGGGCATCAAACTTATCAGAAGTCTTTGATTTACAGTTTCCAACTTAGCACGCACCCACTAAGATAGCCCATCTCTCTTATATTCACATGCTGTAGGTACTTGGGGCTCAAATCCTGCTGAGACTGACACCCTGAGGAATGAATTACTGCTTCAGGATGGGAAAATGATGCCGGAATTCTGCACCAACTCCTGATATTCTATTAAGATGCAGCTGTCCATAGGCGCTGTGGACAGGATGACCCCAGGACACATCTGGTCAACTAAACAAGGCTGTAAGTTAACGGGGAAGCATGCCACCAGTGTTTACCACCCAAATTTTCCTAAACTGTAAGACATTCTAGAAAAGCTATGAAAAACTATTAATATTAGTAACTTGGTTGAACTGGTTAGGATAGTCTTAGCATCAAAAACCACTGCACATTCCTTAAAACACCCCTCAAAACATCATTTCTGGAATATTTGTCTGCATAGCACTTAGTATTGAACAAAATTCTAGCAGATTGAAAAGACATTTTTAATTATCAGACAGCAAGAAGCATGCACTACCCTCGTGAACTGGTATTTAGAGATCTATTTGCTCCTTAAATAATGTAGATAATTATTTGCCTCTAAAGAGTACTATTAGAATATTAAAAATATTTTCTTATATTTATTTAAGAAAAAAACAGATATGTTAGTATAACAAGTGACATCACATATAAGTTAGGAATAACCATTTTCATTAGTAAAAGATTTTCTAAACTTTAACACCTTTCACAAACATGAATACATGAGACAGAACAGGAGCTCTAGTATACAACATCATATGTCAACAGTAGGAGAGATAAGAAATTAGAAGTCAAAATTCTCAAAGCTTAAATGATAGATGCTATTTGAATTGGGAATTGATAGGAAATAAAAATTTAATTCCTTTGTGGTAATACAGAGATTAATGAAAAAGAATGATTCCATTGATTAAAAAATTAATTGGCACAACCTTACAGAATATACCTATGACATAAAAATGATTTTAAGATAAAATGATTTATTGAACAAGATGAAAATTGGGCTAATGAAACAATTGATTAACTGTCATGTATCCAGACTTCAGAGCACTTAAAAAGGTAGGCCGAATTTGCTAAAAGTGTAACCATCGTGTTGCTATAACAGGGCTGACGTATCTGTTGGCTCCAGTGGGTACAGTATTGAGGGTCCATGGGACTTTTAGGGACCAATAAGATGCTTTGTTCATTATTTTTTTAATCAGCAGGGAATATAACCCAGCCTAAATTATACTAGTCTTTAGATTAACACAGTTATAAAATAAAACTCTTTAAAAATTTTTGTTTCGTGGATAAAGAGACTAACAAAGCCCAAAGTGCCCTGCGCCATGAAAGCTGTGTGCAGCCCCAGCTGTAAAAAGGCTTGAGTTTAGCGAAGAAGGGGATGGTACCAAGAATGGTATTTTTCATGTTTTCGTATCCTTTCATATCTCACACATTTTCTTCTCCCCTTTTCCAGAGACAATAAAATAAAGAAGAGCAGAGGCATGAAAGGAAAAAGAATTATTAAAAAAAATGATAAAAATATGAGCATTGCATTGCTTTATAAAACTAATGATTATGTTAGTCATATTATTATGAGGAAAGTCTGGTCATATTTATCATAAAGGACATGTGACGGGATACAGTTCTTCTTAGAGTATATTCATATTGTCAAGCATCATAAACTTTTCAAGTGTTAGATTCATGTTCATTGCTGGCCAATCTTATTTAATATTCAAAATGAGAGCTATATAATTGTTAACTTTGTTCTTAAGAAAACCAATTTAAATACAATGCAAAGGAACAGAAAACGATTGCTGGAAATGATAACAGCATCATTGTTAAGAGGTACTAGGTAGCAGTGATGTAAGAAAACATGCTATCAGAAGCTAAGGAGGCATAGATAACGGATTTGGTGCAAAAAATAAAGTGCTTACTTTATCCTTCTTGAATGGCTGATTCTGTTTGTTCTTTCATCATCGAGTCCAAAAAGATAATTTTTTAGAGGAGAACCATTTCGGCAAACATCTGAAAGTGAATAACTTTGTACTTATCTGAGCTTAAGAACCAGCAAAGAGAGCAACATGGTTTTAGAGGGAGATGTGGTGATTGTTCTACTTTCTAAAAAGTTAGTTTCATATTTCTGTTTCATTGAAAAGAAATGTAGAAGGTAGCCAGGTTGCACAGAATGTTCTAAGAGGAACATTTTAATGGCTTCTCTACTCCTGACACCAGAATTTGATTGTGCTGAGTAGGTAGGGTTTAAACAATCCAGGTAAATCCTGATAACCATATCTTGCAGGGTCTTTAAGAAAGAAACTTAAGAAGGTGACTAGGTGATTTGGGGAACTTACTTAAGTTAACAAATTGTAATGAGAACTTGACACTGTGGAACCAGTTATTTTATTATTTTATTTTATTTTATTTTATTTTTATTTTTATTTTTATTTTATTTATTTATTTATTTACTTACTTACTTACTTACTTACTTACTTATAGCAAGCATGAGTGGGGGAGAGGGGAAGAGGGAGAGAGAGAATCCTAAGCAGGCTCCAGTCTCAGCACAGAGACCAACGTGGGGCTCAATCCCAGGACTCTGGGATCGTGACCTGAGCCAGAATCAAGAGTCAGATGCTCAACTGACTGAGCCACCCAGGTGCCCCCAAATAAGGTGATTTTAAATAAGTTTATTTTCTCTATATGTTCATACACCTTTCTTAATAGCTCTTTTATTAAACCTTTCTTGAATTAAGCATGCTATTCCTTTCTTTCTGGGATCCTTGTATATTCACACTTGAATTTTGAAGCTTATGATTCGAGTTGATAAGGATAGTTTTGAAACAATTTTTAAAGAAAAAAAGAGTAAATATTATTAGAGTATATCTTAGCAAAACCATCCAAGCATCTCTCTCTTCGGTAGGTTTTTACCCATTTCCCAAATTTCTTGGGCACTTATTGTTTCTACCATTTCTCCACTGTAGCAATCACATTTTGATAAGAGTATTACAGTCAGGGGCACCTGGGTGGCGCAGTCGGTTAAGCGTCCGACTTCAGCCAGGTCACGATCTCGCGGTTCGTGAGTTCGAGCCCCGCGTCGGGCTCTGGGCTGATGGCTCGGAGCCTGGAGCCTGTTTCCGATTCTGTGTCTCCCTCTCTCTCTGCCCCTCCCCCGTTCATGCTCTGTCTCTCTCTGTCCCAAAAATAAATAAACATTGAAAAAAAAAAAAAAAGAGTATTACAGTCAAAGGGTGGGAGGGGGGGGTTCTATTGCTTGATTAAATAATACACAGTTTTAAGGGCTGGTTACACAGTGTATGTAAGGCTGTTATTTCTGAGTCTGGTCCTTGAGCTTGAAGTTATCAGGGCAGGAAGTTGAGAAGGGAAGATGGATGTGAACCAGAGAAAGCAAGGATAAGACAAAATCTGCTAAGCTTAGATGGAACTCATGAGGACAGACTAGAATCCATATCAATCCTTCACCATCTCTATCTCATACCTAAACACGCACCTAGCCCAAGAGTTGGAGAAGCCGAAGCCGAAGGTAAGGCACAAAGAAGGTAAGACTGCTGCCTTGTACCAACAGGTGAGCCAAGAGACAAGCAGCAACATGTGCCCTGCAACAACCCCCAAACGTAAAGAAGTGTGGCTATGTCTTTGTGTCTACTTGCCAAATCTTCTACAAAATTTATCTTTGGGCCTACACTACACTAACTTAGAACCATTCAGGGAGGCAACCCTGAGAAATTCAGTTTTAGCTTGACTAAACTGAGGCATTGATATCCACCACATCCATGTTTACCCTTTGATATTCAGATGTCTGTGCCACAGAAAAAGGATTTCTGCTGCTATCACTACAGCCATTCATTTTTTCCCCCAAAGCCTTAAATACCTGGAAACATTGTAGGTGAATTGGACTACTGACATGAATACTCCAAAATTTTCATGAAGTCTTTACACATAGGTGTAAAAACAAACAAATAAACAAACAAAAACTAGATTTTCCACATGATTCTCTCTAAATAATGGCATATGATCATAAACTCTTGGTATCTTTATGTCTTTAAATTTATTGTGAATAGCAAAGAAAGTTAAAATGCAGTCATTCTAACAACTAGTGTGCAAGGAATCTTGCTAGTTATGGATAACACATTTGAGTCAGTAGTATTTGTTAGAACACAAAACGTTCCCTGGATGATTCTAACAAATAGTCAACAAAAAGGAGTCTTATACATTCCTCCAGTTTTAGTACTCTTGACAGCATCATAAACTATAAGAGACACTGGCCCAACATGCAGTATTCACTTTTAATATCATCAGTGCTCATCCATGTTGTTAACCATCTAAAGTATACCTGTGCTACGCTTCAGGCCTCGAGGGTCTCACGTATCAGAAATCAAGTCATTTCCAAGGCAACTTGGATATATGCCCTCTTAAAGTAAGAATGTATGGAATTTATATCCATGTATATTTCATCCACAGTCATCAATATGCCATCTCCAGCCTACTAAGTGTCACTCCCATTTGGGATAATTGGAAAACAGAGGAAGTGAGTTTTGGGAGAGAACACTGTGTTAAAACACAGAAGAGAAAAATAAATGTTGTGATGATGATGATGTGGAGGAGGAGGAGGAGGAGATGATGATGATGATGATGATGGTGATGATGATGTGATAATGATGGGTTTATTTTGTTTTGTTGGTCCATGATGGCTTGGGTAAGTTAGTAGAGGAAAAAGTATAGGCGAAAACGATTTCAGAATTAAATGTTCCCTAGTAAAATCTGTTATGAAGCAAGGAATGGGTCAGTGTTGCAGGGGTACAAAGATGTAGAAATCAGTGAGGTGTAGAATTTAGGGATCCACAGAAGCAGGTTTAAATATGATAAATAAGGAATGAGAGAATGGAAACCCAGAGAGGCAGGAGTCATAAGCCAGATATTGCTAGTTAACTAATCCTAGGCCAGAAAACCAGCAGCAATAAAACTAGGATACGTGTTTGCTGAAGCAAAACAAACCATTTTGTATACACCACATGGAAACTATGACACTGTCAAAGGTTTCTAAAAAAACCAAGGGTTGATACATACAGTTAAAGCAAAATACCATTATAACTAATTTAAAATGTCATTAGGGATGCCTGGGTGGCTATGTCTGTTGAGCATCCGACTTCAGTTCAAGTCATGATCTCGTGGTTTGTGGGTTCCAGCCCTGCATTGGGCTCTGGGCTGACAGCTCAGAGCTTGGAGCCTGCTTCAGATTCTGTGTCTCCCTCTCTCTGCCCCTTCCCTGCTCATGCTCTATCTCTCTCTCTCTCTCTCTCTCAAAAATAAATAAACATTAAAAAATTCATTGATACTGAGTTTATCTTAGCATGTTGTTTAGTGATTTGTTAGTAAAAAAAATGGTTATACAGATTTTATGTATTTATTTTAATTCTTGGCTACCTGATACAATTTTTAAAATATTCTATTCCTCAACTACAATTTTTTTTGAACAGCCTTGGTAGGCAAAACTCTGATGTATATGAAAGTGGAAATTAAGGAAACTAATTTTAGAATATAAAGTGGTTACAGTGAGAGAGTCAAGTCTGTTGCAGAAGAAGATCTCTTTGGAGAATTATATTTTAATCACCAGAAGAAATGATTAATAATAAAGCTAGATTCAGTCAAAACTATATAACATTTTGTTGTTGTTGTTTTGTTTACAGCCAGTTTACAAGGTTAGTTTATACATTTTCAATGTGGATTAGACTATTTACTACATTCAGTGTTTTCTATTTTAAAAGTAGAATGAGGTTAAAGACCCACAAGGCCTGTACATTGCATAAATTGATAAGGATGGGTAGTTTAAAAAATACAATTGAAAGCCTACATTGAATCTTATGCTGAAATAAAATTCCCATTACTGCTGCATGGGGACCAATGTGTTCTCCTTTGACAAGGACAGATTTTAGATTAAGTACTCTTAGATTGTAAATTACCATTCTTGATAGAAGGCCTCCCCTGTCTATGGTGCCTTAGAGAGCTGGGGCAGACAGAAAAAGTGTAGATTTCAAGAAAGCAAAATCCTGTCTCTTAATGACCCCCAACCCCCACACCCAAATTTCCATGTTTCAAGAGAAAGAATAGTAATGCGAAGATACTGTTGAATTTAAATAGGAATAAAGAACATTATAATTACAAATCTTAGTAGCCATTCTGAGAATAGTTGGCTGACATGTCCCATCACCAATTACAATTACATCAAATTCGGCCACCAGAGGTAGGGAAGGTGGGGGCCTGGCTCAGAGAGGCACCTCTCTGGATTCATCTTCAAACTTGCAAGGATTTTATTTTACAAATTCGTTGCATACAGTTCAGGTTAAATAATTAATATTTAAATAAGGTGGATATGACTTTCTTGAACAAGGGAAAAGATGAAGTGGAAGCTTCACAAACACAGGGTCAAAGTCTTTTTTTTTTTTTTTTTTTTTAATCCTGTCACTCAGAGATAAGACATTAGCATCAGCACCCAATAGAGAGACTGCTTCCCCTAGGAGATAACTGAAGCTTCTAAATCAGTTTTGTTTTGGTTTTGACTCTGCATTTTAAAAAGAAGGGGATGACAAAATGATCATGGAGTAGATTTCTTATTTTTTTAAGAAAATCCATTCATCATATCAAAGTGAGTCCACACACAGGTATGCCTTTCAAGCCATAGTAAGCAGATGTTTATTTCCTAGAGCAAATACATACCACAAAATCAATTTGTGAACTCATTACATAAATCCATATTAAACTACTTAGTCTATATTTAATACTATAACAAGGATAGTCAGGGTAAATTAAATGGATTTTATTTCCAGATGGCAGAGAGCTCAAGTTAGTCCTTTTATTTCTAATTTATTTCTTGGTTCTAATCTGTGTCTGCCACAGACAGAGGAGAGACAAAGAAGAGAGAGAGAGTAAAAAGAAGTGATCACTTTTGCTCTTCTGATAGTTAAGGGCTAATCAAATCAATATGTTCCAGTCCTGGCAGTGACAGTACTCAATGATTATCTTATGTTCATGCATAACCCTTTAACTCATTCTTCCAACATGGCAGCAGGATGAGTCCCTTCTTCAAAGCTGGGTAAAATACATTCAGCAAGGAGGAGTCATCTCATCAGTGGGAGAATGATTCACTTATATTTTATCAAAGAACTTAGGATACATAATAAGGCCCCGTCAAGGCTCCCTTAAGCTTTTCATTACCATCAGCAATGCCAATAACTTACAGGATTTCAGGTCAGCATCAAATGCTCCTTTTCAATTCAAATGCAAACTGCTAACCATTTCCTCTTCCATATTATTCTTTGAATTTCTCTTTCTCTCTACGAGCAGAGTGGCCACTCAGTTCACACCACAACTATTTCCCTCTGGGGATATTACAAAATATCTGCATTTATTTTTTTCTTCTGCTCCAGTCTTTCGAATCTACATGACAGAATATTGTTTTCCAGTCAGACTATTAACTGTGTCTATTTCAATTATATTGCTTTGAGATTTTAAAAATATTTACCTTTTTTGCTTCATCTTCTAATCTATAATAGTTTGTAGATTGTACAAACTATAGATTGTAGATTGTACAAACTGTAGATTGTAGTTGTAGTTTCTACTCAGCATTATCAATTAACTAGTAATCAGTAATTGAGTGTCTGCCCTTTACCAGGTGCTTGAAATGCAGAGATGATCAAGACAGGGGCTCTCATGGAACTCAGAATCTAAACTCTTTCTGTCAAAAAACACTTAGGTCACTCTTTGTGATGTTCCACCTTTGGAAGTAATGGCTTTGCCATTTATTCAGTTAAATTAAGAATCTAGGAATCATCCCAGGTTCTTAAACATTCTTTATATATTAGTAGATCATCTCCACGTATTGAAGATCTAATATATCTGCTCACTCTTTCTGTATTGTTGTGGTAGGTGACCTTGTTCTGTCTTGCCCAGCTTCTTACTGATATACTTTCCCTATTAGTTTTGCTATTTCCAGTCTGTTTCCACCACTGCCAATGTAGCGATCATCCTCACTACTTCCAGAGTTCTCTTTTGAAAACACCAATAGCATCCTTTACATTCTAGCTATCAATATCCCACATAGCCTAGACAAAAAGCCCAATTTTCTTCGCATATTCAAAAAAGATACTCT
This sequence comes from Felis catus, assembly GCF_018350175.1. NCBI lineage: Eukaryota > Metazoa > Chordata > Mammalia > Carnivora > Felidae > Felis > Felis catus. The sequence goes on along the minus strand of NC_058379.1, from coordinate 72,219,537 downwards.
GTGATCCATGCTGCATATCTCTCCAGTTTCACTAAGCTACACATACTTCACTGAAAATATACTTCTGCTTCTATGCTATTTCTCTAGGCTTTAGGTGTAACATTTCTTCTATCAGCCGTTTCTTTGCCCTTCTTGACAGCTTGGCAAAATCGTATTTCTACTTCAAAGTCCATCTCAGCTCAGATGTCACATCCTCAGCAATGAGTTTCTCTGATTCCCATAGAAAGAGTTGCTTAAGCTCTCCATTGTGTTACCCCTACATCGTGTATTTACATACTCTAGGGACTCATGGTAATGATTTGTTCTGTTTCCAACTTCTCTATTAGACTAGAAGCTTGAACAATTTTACTTAGCATCTGCATTCAGAATAGGAATAACTTCTAGGATAACATTTTATGTGCAAGAAATTACATACTTGGTATGAGGTTTTATTGCTGTTGTTATTGTTCTTGATATAAAAAGCAAAAGGTATTTACCACTTCACTCAGTTGAATTTCCCCGAGGGTCATGTTATCCTTTCTAGGCAAGTGTGTTAAAGACCTAAAATGTCTGATCAGAATTGGGCTCAAAGGCTCATGTTAAATAATGAGAAGTAAGGCTCGTGTACAAAAAGAAAGCAGGTGGTCTGTATGTCAGAAATCAGACATGGCATTCATGAGATCCAAAGGCTTATGTATGGACGACCAATTCTGTTATCTCTTGCTTCTTTCTATTTATGGAAACAAGAAGACAAGGCAAGAGTAAAATATAAAATAAGCTACATGGTATTTTCATTTCTTTCTTCTTCCAAGTAACTGCTATGCCATTAGGAAAAGATCACTTAGAGAATCGTTCTCCATTCAAAATAGTCTATTCTGCTTTTGTACATTTTCATGTACATAAACTTAGTTGACATCTTTCAGAACTAAAGAATATTTTACCTGATTATCAGGTAGCTCTTCATTTAAATAGAAACTAGAACTGAAAAGTATCAGGAAATATGGGAAGATGGCTTTTCTACTTGATTTTTCTTGGTTTGCAATACATGCTTTACTTTGAGGATGGATTGTTTTTTTATTTCAAGTGAATTTTCTTACATTCTACAATATATCACACTCAGACATAATCCAAATAAAAGAAATATGTTTTGTCAATATTGTCAGGGAAAGTTAAGGTTATCTAGGGATCTTGGTGGATATTTGTCAATACAAAATAACAAAGACGGCTATACATAGCGCATACTAGTCATTTAGGCTTATTAACTAATTTTTTGGTTTTCAATGGAACTACATTATAGGTTAAAGACCTATGAGGAGATATTTATGTGAAAGCAAACTGTTCCCCTCCCTCCTTTAAAGATAAAAAAAAAACTATTTTGGAACCTGGAACTTCTCTCTTAAAGCGGGGAACAAAATAAAACAAGTGAAGGCACTTTTCTAAACAACAGAAACCTTGTCAGTCTGCATGACAAGTGATACCACTATCCTCCTCAAATAGGGTTTAGACAAAAACATAGTAGATGAAGCACTAGCTGTATTAGAATTTAAGGAATTTGTCTTAATATACAAAGAATGAAGCTCTCTTTAAAGGATATCTACCATCCCTAATGCTCTTTTCAGTTTTGTAAGCCTTTGGTATTCTGAGTATTTGGTAAATGTTAAATAATCAATATACCATTATAGGTCATGCTGCACTAATTACATTTAATAATTAAGATTAGTTATGCTAAATTTTTATTTTTGGTTAAACTACAGATTCCTGGATAACAGGAGTTACGTAATATTTACCTTTAAGACTCAAGACACATTGTACAACTGGCCCACCCCTAGCAATGACTTTTAGCACACTGGGAATTTGGGCAGATATCATTTGTGTGGCAGAATCTCAGGAATTTTAATTAATTTCAAGCTCCTCTCCTTTATTAGTAATTCACAAACTAGTCTGACTAAACTCAAATAAATATTAATAATCCTCCATTTCCCTGTCCAGGCTCCATGTGGTAGACTGAGTGTTGGGGGGGAAAGTCACATTATGGCAAAGTGGCTGAGACAGCAGGTGTGAAAGTCAAACTGTGCCAGCTGAGTGGCCTTGACAAATTAGCTACCTTCCTTGAGCAGGATGTTTCTCACCCACAAAGTTAAAGGAAAAGAACTGTATCTCCTTCATAGGATTCTTGAGAAGAATCAATTAGTATGGTATTATAAAGCCCTGACTCAACATGGTGCCCACCAATAAAGATTTAATAGTGTTTTTCAAATCCAGCTCCACCCCTTTAGAGCTGTTCAAATTACCATGCTATCTGACCTCTCTGAAGCATAATCTTCTAGTCTGTGGAATGAGAAGAGTAATATATTCTGGACCAGATTATCATAGAAGAAAATGGAATGATGCTTATGAAGTACTTAGCACACAAAACCTGACACAAGTAGGTTTTTGAAAACGCCATTCTCTTCTGTATTTCCCTTTTTCTTCGGTATTTATATAGATCTTACTCTAAGCAGGGCTGACCAGAGCCCTATTGGCATATTCTTCTCCATAATTAAAATGGTATTTATTTTCTTATGTTTCTAAGTTTCTCATTAAATTTAAAATAACAAAATACAAAAGCCTTGTCTACTAGGAACCTTTTTGGTGTTCTGACAGGCAGAGAATACTCCAAGTAGTTTATTTGGGGGCTGAAGTCACAGACAAAATCACACTCACATTTCTAAAACTCTTGGCATACTTTAGTATATATTGCTTGTTGTTTGATGCTTTCTTTGCACCCATGTATTTTGATTTCTAAAATAAAAATAATATAGTAGTTTAATGAAATTATAAATATAGATATGGAGATGATTTAGATTTAAACTTATTTTAAAGGTTCATACCCATATTGTATAAAAATAATTATATTCTACTTTTTTATACTTTATTATGCCATTTATATATTACATAAATTTCTTCCACTATACAGTAATATTCCACTTATCACTGTAGCATATCCTGGAAGAATGGCAGAGGTTAGTGTTACTCTTAGAGCCCTAAGGAATGATAATTCAATCTGATCCCTACAAAAACCAGAGCAAACCTAGAGAATGACAGTAGACAGCTACGTAAGTAGTGGTTCCTATTCTACCTGCTATGCCAGATCCTATACCTCTGTGTGAGCAGATTAACACAACCTCTAGTACAATATATTTAGCCATAGTGATGTGTTCTTTTACAATCAGAACATTTTTTTCTCACTTACCAAGAATAAGAAGTCATCATTCATTTTCAGTCATGTCCCAGGGCTATGTTAACTCTCCCATGTTCTGTCATAAAATAGTCCAGTGGGACCTGGACCATGCAGATGTTTTGTAGCATATTTCATTTGTCAATTGCATTAATACAATCATGTTAATCAGACAAGTTGAGTGTGAAATGGCAAACATATGGGGGGTTTTGGTAAAACACACATCCTTCAGCGGTGGCAGACAAATCCTATAAAGGTACAGTGGCCCATAATAACATCAGTGAAGTTTCTAGGGGCACATGGTTTGGAACATGGCAAGACAAGTCCTATAAATAGGGACAGATTATTGTATTTCATACCTCTAAGTACTGAGGAAGAAGCAAAGAAACACTAAGAAAACACTAAGAAAGAAATACCTATAATTGCTCATCATAAATTGGGTTTTCAGAAATGCATCAAGTCAAAAGGTCAGCTGGCACCATCATCAACTTGTAGCAAGATTAAAGATTAAACAACTGATATCCGGCACAAACATGACCAGAGGGCATAAGAGCAGCTAACCCCAACAACCATATCTCCACTGTTATATAGGTATCTTCCCCTCAACTCACACTTATGGCCAAGTGACTGAGGAGGAAAAAGACCAAGCTTTGTCAGTTTGGTATGTGGATATGTAGGTGTACTCAAAATAGATGACTATTATACCACAGCCTCAGTCAGATATAACCCTGAAAGAAGGCAGTGAGAGAACATTCCCCGGAAGGCAGAATGTTGAGTACACCAGGCCATCTACCTTATGTGAAAAGAAAAATGGAGCAAAGTAAGAATATACATATGGACTATGAGCAAAGTCAGATGGTTTGGCTGATTGACTATAGTTCTGGACAGAGAGTGAAAGTTCAGGGTCAAGGAGGTTTGGAAAAGAGGGATATGGGTGGGCCTATGAGAGTGAACACCAGGTGCAAAGATTCTTGAACCTAAACACCAGATTGTATCCTCCAAAAAAGAGGCACTAAACAATCAAATAGATGGAACAGTTCAGCCAGGTGGCATCGGCCAGGCTCTGGTGGTGGCACAAAAACATGTGAATGAAGAGGCTATAGTGGTCATGATGGAGTCTACACATTGCCCAATAGCATGGGCTCAAACTCAACAAAGCTGCTACTGCTTACCAGCAACTACTACTACTGCCTTATATGTAATATACAAGCAAACAAGACAAATGCCTAGCACTCAATAAAACACCATTCTTTGATGAAACCAACTAGCCTATTGGTGACATATTGTTTATATTGAACTGCTTCTGCTCTGGAAGGGGTAGAAATTCACCTTGACTGGAGTATACACATGTTCTTCCTTTCCTGGTCTTGTTCTCAGGGCTTCAGCCTGCAGCACTATCTGAGAGCTCACCAAGTATCTCAGCCATCAACATGGGATTCTACATATCACTGTGAAAGATCAAAGAACTCATTTAATAGCAAAAGAGGTGTGGGATGAACATATGACCATAGAATCTCCTGATCCTCTCAAATACCAACCACTGAGAAGCTGCTGACTTGACTTATGACAAAAGTACAGCCTTTTGTAGGAGCAATTGAGGAAAGAAATGAGAGGTGATATTCTAAGATGGGGTACCTTCCTCTAGGGTGCAGTGTATTCTCTAAACCGATGACCAGTGTATGTTTCCATGTCCTCAACTGTAGAGTACGTGGACACAAGAGACTGAAGTAGGTATGATCCTGCTTACTTACCATTACTCCCAGTCACCCAGTTGGAATATGTGTGTTTCTTTTTCGTGCAATTCTAGACTCTATGGATTTAACAGTCCTAATCTCAGAGCAGACATCATTGAACTTGAGGGATCATTGCTGCCTGGTCCTTTCAGGCTTCTTATGCCAAAATGCCAGTATGCAAGGCAAGAATTATTACCCAGATCATCAGGAGAAGGAGGGAAACAGGGAAGAATTATTGGCACTCAGGTGATCTACTGGAGGTGTCTCTTGGTAGTCTTTCCCCCAACTTTGATGGTAAGTGGACTAGTACAGTTTCTATGACCTGTGAAGGGATAGGAGTTTGAGTCTTCCCACATGATGAGCCACGTGGACCAGCAGAAATGATAGCTGGGGGTGAGAGGAATACCTAATGGGTAGGAAGAGAGAAACAATGAATACCAGTTGTAGCCCTGAGACCAGTTGCAATTGCACCGGAGGGGGATTTAATTCACACCTCTAAACTTCCTGTTTTCTCCAGGGAAAGAGAGCAACTCATATTCTGAAATAGTTATTTCCAAAATTTTATTACATGAAGGAAATAGATCTGAGTGGCGCAAGGGGAGGACCGCAGTAGATAAGAGTGGTACACCATCCAGCTCTCTCAGGACTGCAACACTCATTCCTCCTGCTGGAGGGAGTGGTAGTGCCTGATGGCTCCCTACTGAAGCCATCTCAGGTGATAGCCTTTAGCTAAAGAGAACACCACTCAAGGGCACACCCATTTCTGGGGATAGAAATGAGAGGACAGCCTGAGGAGATTTCCCAGTTTCAAAGCTTCCACAGGGATCATTTGAAGTCTTTGTTCTGACTGTATTGTAATTGTAATGCTCTTCAACCTGTGTGTATGAATGCCATTTCATTATAGTTCTATCAATATTGATATTATCACCTAATAATTAAAAATTATACCTATATAATTTTAACTATTCAATTCTATATACCTCCTACTATCACATTGGTAAGTTAACATTTTCTAATAATAATATATAAGAAAGTATATATATATAAGAAAGAAAAACTATACATATTTGCATGTGTGTGTATACATATTCCTGTTATCAAGGGGTGATTTACCTGTAAAATACAGAAGTATAACAAGCACATGATCATTTGAATCCCCCATAAAAATCAAGATTCTTATCTACTTCCTCCCTATAGAGGTAAGAAAAAAAAAGATCTAGAATACCACTTTTTGGTGTCTTTACCACAAATGTATGATACGATCAATATTTATGAATCTATCAAGTCTTCCATATTGTATGGATTTATAGTTATCACTGGTATCAGGATACATCACATTACTGTAGGACTCATTTCTAATTTCAAAGTCTGCCATACAGCCATATCCTCCTGATTAGCACTGAGCTAGCTTCCTACTTGAAGCACATGCTGAACCAAGGACAAGGTGAATGACAAGCCTTTATTTGCTGAGAAACCTCTGCCAACATAAAACTGGAATGAGAAGTCATTAAACTGATACTGCAAACCTTGCAGCAAACCTTTCCACTAGCAGTCATTTTGAAACAAACCTTTCCCCTTAACCTTGTCCACCACACTAAAAACTTAAACTCAAATGGATGTTGTTGTTGAAATATTTGTTTATTAATTCTTTTCTTGGAGGATGAAAAACATGCCAGAAGAAAGCTGTCATTGTACCCACCCTATTAAATGCCTGCTATTTTTCTTGAGAACAAACTAGCAGAAGACTAACATTTGGATAACATTTGGGTAGCAATTTAGAGCCTACAAACCTCTTTTACATACCTTTATTGTAATAAAGTTTTGAGATGATTATCTACTGCATTTTATAGCTGAGAAGATAAAGACTCCGAAAGGTTAGGCAACATTGTCTGTGATTCTGTCCATACATATATTCTATATTCCATCAGGTTTTAAATCTTTATGGGTAAACTAGAAAAGGATGTGGGGATGAAATGTAGACATATCTCATCTACCATATGAATGCTATATGATAAAAGATTAAATGATTGCTTTTTGCCAAACTTAGGCCATCACTAAACCCCTCAGGAAAGTATTAGTTTGAGTGTCAACGCTCTAAGGAAAGGGTACTTTGAGGTAGAAAATAAAACAGCATGGACAACCATCCTCTTATTTTATCTCTACCTTGGCAAGCAAAAATAACATTTCAGCAGATTGAACACATTCATGGCCATATGCGCTGACACTGGAAGCTACCTTGAAAATTCTGGTTCTGTATCCTATTAGCTACAGTTAATTACCAAGGTTTATAAGGGAAAATGCTCGTGGAAAACTTATGAGCTTATAATGTCACAACATCGGTAATATGTTTCAAAAATGTTAAGTTAACTTTTATTTGTTCAGACTCAATGATGGAAAACTAAAGAGAATGTTTTAATGAGCATCTCACTTTGTAGGAGGAAACTGTCTAATGACTTAGTTTCTAGCTTGGATCCACAAACATGTTAGTCTAGTACATGGAATTGGCCCATCTAAATTATCTACAGAATTCCAGGAACAATTTGATCCCACACTAAATACAACTGAGCATTTAAGTCATGGTAACCTTTGTCATATAAGAGACAAAAATTTAATTTAATTGACCACCAGTGACTAATATGAGACTGAGAAGTACTTCCTATTAGCTTTGGTTACATCGTTTTACATAGTTGCTTAAATGCTATTACACTCACAAATTCTAACAGATTTTGAAGTGTTAAGACTAATTGTACAATTTTCCATTGCTTCATATAATACTACTGAATTTACTATGAAAGAGTCAATATTTAGTAAGAAACACTATAATTAGTTGCAGTTAATATACAATTATATGGATGAGCATCCAGATATTCCTCTTGTCTGTTTGGATTTCAAGGTATTCTTTTCACATCAATAGGGAATAAGTCACAAAAACAGATCCAAACAAAACAAAACAAAATAAAACAAAGCTTCTGATTTTATGCCTTAGTGATTATGACCAGACTTAAATACTTCTGCTAATTTTATGCTATATGATACACTGCCTTAATAAATTTTTGAAAATTCAATGTTATTTGTATCAGTAGACTTTTCTAAGAAAGGACAGGGAATTGATAAAAGCACACATTTTCCTAAATGCTGAACCAATATATTTTGCCTCCTACAGGGAGGGAATTCTATTTTGTTACCAGTGTTGGCAGAAAAAAAAAATAAACAAAACCAGCACTAGAAAACATTCAATATTAACATGGACACATAGTCCATATTACTTTCTCTATGGAAGACATGATATGGTACCTTTCCTAAACAAACCTATACTTAGGGAATGTTTATAATGGCATGCATTCATTTTGGCCATGTAGCTTTTTTTTTTGTGCACATTAGAATATGAAGAATATATTACTTCTTCCCATGGCAACTTCATTCTATCTTTACCCATTTCTGCCATTAAGTTAAAAATATTCCAGACTGCATATGGCCCAATCATCACTGCATTTATTCCCTGGCCCTCAACTCTCCTGGACAACAGTTATGTATTTTCAATATCCTTCACTGCAGACCACTGCCAGGAAAATGAATGCCAACCAGCAGCTGGAAGAAGTATAATCAGCTTAGAGATAATGGATACCTTATATCTATCTTATCTTTCCAGCCTTGTTCTCTATCCCGCATCCCCTCAGCAAAAGAAAATTGCTAACTTTCCCACCCAGCTATCAAATAGTTTTATTAATTTAATTACTACCTGCCCACACTCCAATTTACTGGATAACTTGAGGGTAAGTAATTCATCAACATCAGGTTTGCCAACTGGATCCTAATTTAACTGCTTACAGGTTTGCAAATCTGGCTACTGAAACCTTGTTCTTGTGACACCTACCACATTGATTCTTGATACTTTCTGGCTGGTGTATTCACTGACTGGTGGCCTTGGAGCTATAGTTGGCCTCCTCCATTTGGAAAGGCAGCTTCTTAACCAATGTGCCCCCCCCCCACCACATAAGTAAGCAAATAAATTAAAACAAACAACAATAAAACTTTTCCTTAGCTATTATAAGAGATAAAGAATACAAATAATATAAATCAGCAAAAGTATTTTAATTTCCATTCACCACCACTTACATAATATGGGTAAATCTTTCTGATGCATGTGTAAAATCTTAAGAAAGCAGAACATTTTCTGTGCTTTCATGATTATGTGAGTGTGCATGTGAGAGAGAGAGGGAGGCAGAGAGGCAGCAGTCTAGCACTGTGTATATGGCATCACAGTATTCCATATATACTGTTATTGATAGGACTTCCTATAGTAAGATGACTTTTTTTTAATGCCTTTGATCCTCTTGACCTGTGTATATATTTCACCTGTTAGAGTACACACATCTCAATATTTCTCCCAAATTTATTTTCTGGAGAGCAAAACAAGTCATTAACTCGGTTTAATTTAGTAGATTATGTTTACTCTATTTCCTAAGTCACTAATTGCTAGAGTGGGAATAGCTAGCTGTATATAAAAGACTATGTGGAAACTTCATTAGGCTTATGTAAATATCCATTAACAATGGACACTGGCTGGAATAGGCCATTGTGTGTGCTTCAGTGAGAAGCAGATTGTTATGGCTGCCAAGAGTAACTCTCAGCCGCAAGCTTGTGGACAGACCAAAGCTGAACAGCTGGCCATATGAGCCCAAAATGTGCCTCAAAATATATGGTAGCCATTTATTGTTGAAACTTAAACAGAGAGGGCTATGTTCTTCCCACCGTGGTCAGCCTCATTGCTGAATTTATATTTATAGCTGGCCTCTCCACCATCTGTGCATGTGGACTACACCGCATCTCCAAGGAGTTGGAGAAGCATTATATGAAGACCCGACTGAATAGCTGGGAAAAAGCAGTCCATCATTTATAAGGGTGTGTGTGTGAGTGTGAGTGTGTGTGTGTGTGTGTGTGTGTGTGTACAGCAGTCACAACAGTGTCCTGCCATGCTTTCAGATTTTTATCTTCATTTTCTTTTACTTTCTGTTCTAATCTGTTGCCAAATACATTAAACACTGACCAAGAGTGCAGACTCTACTGACAATACTTTACCATCTACATGGAAGAATGAATTATCCAGATTCACAGAGGCTCGTCCCAGTGAGGAGGGAAATGACTCACCTGCCTAGGGGAGGCTTAGACCTAAACGAATCAGGGCCCGGATGGAATACAAGATGCTGGTAATAAATGGCTACCTGTTGAAATCAGAGCTTGCTGGGATAAGTGAAGCTGGAGGCTTATAACTGGTTTATCGAATGAGCTGAACTGCTAGAATATTAAGAGGAAACAGTTTCATTTTAGTCTGTGGTCCACTTTCATACACACCTTGTCAGATCTATTTCCTATCCCTGATAGCAATTTGGGCCATTCCTCTGGTCCTGGGGTCAGCTTACAATATCTTAAAAGCCTTATCTTCAGGTAATAAAAACAACAAATAACAACCACACACACACACGCGCGCGCGCACACACACACACACACACACACACACACACAAACAGTAAGACAGTAAGATCTAAATCAAAACACCAATCTAATGTTCAATTTAAAGTTTCTTCCCACTTATCAGAGTAGACCTGAGACCAAAAGTGAGGAAGAGCTAGTGGGACTGTCAGTGGTTTTTACAGTCTCTTAGATCTATTGTTTTCTCCTCCATTTAGATCTATTATTTTTTCCTCCTCTATGTCTCCCCCTGTCTCCAGGGTCAGACATCCAGGAGAGGATGGATTTGCTCTCAAAAGAGGAAGGCATCCACAAGCCTCTTTTTTCGTGAGGCAGCTCTGTGGGTTCTTGAGAGACTGCCACCCTTCCCTTAGGAATGCCCTCACTGGACTCTTGGCATGGTCTAGCTGGCCAATGCACCAGCTCCCCAGCTCAGCTCCCTCTCAGGTGGTGTCTCTCTTCTGGTTTGGGTAGCCTCAGCAGGCAGAACCTCTCAGGCATAATCCTTGCAAAATGTCTCCAGTCCTGCTATCTTCAAGTGCAACTCACATCTTTGTTCGTTCCCAAGCTGGAAATAGAGCTTCTCCCCACAGTCGCCTTCCCCTTTCTCTTTCCCAGCATCCTTGTGGACAGTTCCAGACAATTTCCAGCTTCTAGCTTGTGTAATTTTCCCATTTCTCACTTTTACAAGCAATTCCTAGTAAAAGATAGACACACACACACATACTCGCGCACGCACGCACACACAACCTGTTCAAGAGGTTTTCTTGGTGTCTCCACAACTTGACTTGTGTGGAAGGGAAAATGCCCTGATTATCTCTAATCCTATGAATTCTAGCACTTCAGAGAATCCTCCATTCCTATGGGCAATTGTAGGGAATGGTCACTGGGTGTGTTTGGTCAGTGTCAACAAGTTTTAGGAGAAACTATTTCACGCCTCTTTTTAGAAATATAGGATTGCTTATCCAGCATTTCCCTCAGCTTTATGGCCATAGCTGAAAATCAAGTTTAACTAGAATTCTCTTATTCTGTGACTTGTGATAGCACCCATTACTAGCATAAATGTGGCCATACTGTCATTACTAATGAGATGGTGCACAGTTCTTAAAGCCTGGCTCACATTACAGACTGATTTTAGATGTTTCTTTTCTCCTACTTATCCCTTACTATTTCAGCATAAGAGAATTTACTTTGCCACACAAATAATGTTACACTAACACTTAAAGCACATTAAATGGAGGGAAAATAAATAGTCCATCAGTGAAATCGGCAATCTTGAATGAGAGTTAATTGTCCTTTTTAATTCCTAGATAATTCCTTTAGTTCCTTTACTCATCTGGGACTGTTGCTATATGGTTGCTTTTTTGGTTTCAATCAAGAAAGAAAGGGAAAGTCATCATCAAGCATTATTATGAGAGTCCAAGAGCCTTCAGATGATTGGTTAGGGATGCACAAAATATAAGGCCTTCCAAGACACATTTTAAATGATAGAAGCCAACGAAAGACTTTGTCTCATACATTTGAGTTACTTTCTATTAAACTTACTGCAGGGAAAGAGTGAGACAAGAGTGGTGAGTCATGTCAAGAGGGAGGAAATTGGTCTTGAAGAGTTGAAAGCAACATAATCAACAGGTGGTATGAAAACTTCCATAGAAGATATTAATATTTTAAAGTATTTGGATCTATATAAACAAATTTTCCACTTCTGTTTTTTTAAACAAATGAATACTTTCGACTTTCTTTAGTGATAGAACATTTCAGAGCAGCTGACCAGTTTGTTTTTCTTTTTCTTTTCTTTTCTTTTTTCCTGACAGAATTTTTGTTGTTTGGGGGATAAGAAATATGTCTTATCATAGTTATGATAGTTTTGAATGCACCACCATATTAAACTTCCAAAAGACTACAGGACAAAATAAAATTAAAAAAAAAAACAACTTTACAAATCATAGACAAAAGACATTTCATCAAAATCTATTTATAAAAAAATAGAAAAATGGTCAAGTGATTATTCTACTATTTCCACTGATTCAAGACCATATATATACACCATATATATGGTATGTATATATATATACACCATATATGGTATACACACACACACACACACACACACATATATGGCATTTATATATATATATATATATATATATATGGTATTTATATATATATATATATATATATATATATGGTATTTATATATATATATATCGAGAGAGAGAAATACATATATATATTATATATATATATATATATATATCAAGAGAGAGAGAAGAATATATATAAATACACACATATATATATATATATATATATGTCTTGAGAGAGAAGTATATATATATATATATATATATACATATATATATATATATATACAGAGAGAGAAGTATTCTATATATAGAATATAGAGATACTATATTCTATATTCTATATATATATATATATATATATATATATACACATATATGTGTGTGTGTGTGTGTGTATTCTATATTTACCTGAAATATTAGAAGAAAAGCAGGCCACAAGAGGGAATAAGGTAGTAATTTAGTGGTTATTATCTTGACAACCAGAGGCACATACTGTTCATGACTATCTCATTGGATGGAGATACATACCTAGTTTTCTAGAAAGAATATGCCATCAAAACATAAATACACACCTTGATAAACTAAATAATTAAATAATTTCCAAATGACTTTGAGAGATAGGGAAAACAATGTGGATGTTACAAGTGGACCATGCATAATGGCAGCTACCAGTCCCAGAGCAAAGTTCCCCTCATCTTACCAGGCTTAGGGACAATGAGCTGTGCACTGGTCTGGGCATTTCCAGCCTCATTTTCAGCTACACATTGATAAAAGCCTTCATCTGACTTTACCACTCCAAGGATTCGTAAGTTGCTTCCTCCCTAGGGAGAAGAAAGAAGCAGGTAAAATATTTTACAAAGCAAAAACAAACAAACAAACAAACAAAAACTCAGAGACAAAATGAATATAAAATGTTAATAAAACTTCATAGGAGAAGCAACAAGGGAGGCCATGAGAGTTCTCAGCCTCATAGATATGTCTTATGCCACTTGGAAAATGTCACAGATTCCCAATACTCTGTCGAATCTATGTGTATCCATTTAAGCTAGTTCTGCAATAAAAACTATTCTCACAAAAATACACATCATCCTCAATATCTAAATTAGCAGCAAACAGAGAGCTCTTTTATTAAATAGGCAAGAAAAAAAGGTTAGCTCAAAAGAAATTTCATTTTTTCCCTTGTTATTGAAGGAAATTTGGGTTCAGCAGCTTCTGGGGAAAAAGAAAAGAAATCAAAACACTGATTTCTGCAGCTTCTAAAAGACAAGAAATCTAGGTGGGATATTTTCTGGAAGTGTTTACCGAGAAAATAAAAGTCCAAAAATCCTTTTAAAACTGTAATTGCTTTGACTTGTGCCCTTTTGGGGGATTTGGAGTGGTGGTATGCTAGATATTTTATACCATGTCCTTCTTGTTATATGGCTGAAATGCTTCACCTTCAGAAATCCATAAATTAAACACAGCAATGTTAACTCCTATTTTATATAAATTGAGCCACCATCTTTTTCAAGGATGGATGATAAAATGATCTGGAAATAGCATTTAATTATACTAACTCAGTTTTTCTTCAATATTAGTGTAAGAATTAGTTCAGTAAGTGAGACGTGTTAAATCACTTCCCCTGAAGTCATTAAGAGATAAATATTACCTCATGGGGAATTCTTAATTGTTTTTAGTGTCTTGTAGTCAATTCTCTGCTGATGTAAAATTCTTAGATAAAGCTGACTAACTTCTAATTAACAATTCTCATATAAGTTACTATTTGCGCTAAATGTTACTTTGTGACAGACAATGGTTCTCAGATTTCTGCAGCTATTGGGGAAACATTTTTAAGCACAATTTAATGTGAACAGAGCTCACACTGTACATTTTCTTTTTACCTTAAGAAAAGAAACATTTAAATAGGTTGGCTGTAATGAGTCATTCTGGGAGAAAGATTATTCAAACTGTAGAAAAAAATAAATGTTGCATTTTATCATGTGTCCTTAAGGGCACTCAACAATTTCCTTTATATGCAAGTAGCATATATTCTAGGCAGACACAACACATTTCAAGTTGCCCCATGGCAGGTCATTTTTAATTCAGTGGTAGTAGAAATGGCATTACACTTAAAGGAAATAATGGATTGGTGTGGCACTGAAAAGTTACATTTTTTCTCTTTCTTACTCCATTCCCAACCAATTAAACAAATGCAACTAAAAGGGGAAAATACTAACTGGTGATAAAAGTAATAAAGATATGCTTTATGGATATATTCCCTAAGAACCCTCGTGGTGTGACAAAATGCATGCATAAAGAGTTATGGAAGTTTCTGACAGTCAACTGATCCAGCAACAAAGAGGTGGATCCACAAATGAGCACCAGTGCAAGGTCAAGTAGAGCACCTGCCTGGATTGGCAGGGCACCTGTGGTCTATTACCCTTCTGCCAGAAGACCTGGCTTACACACTCTTCTTCGACAGGTCATATCTGCATCTCAACCTAAGAGAAGTAGGCCTAAATACTCCTTCTTTAGCTACAAAGTTCTCTGATATTTGGAAAGTGCTTTTCATATTTCTCATATATTCATATCCTTGAATTCAGAACCTCCCAGGCCAACCTACACCTAAAGGAGAGCTTCCATAGAGAATTTTTTACATGAACAAAGAATTCTGCTGGTAACAGCAAAAGCAAAGCTAATAATGATAGGTATTGAGTGCTCACTGTGTACCAGGAAAACAACGTAGTATATATAATACATCATCCCTATTATTCCCCAGAGGGGATAGAATGCACTAGAACTTAGAGAAACTATAAGAACTGTTATTCTCAGCTTCAATTCTTTCCAATGTTCAGAAGTGCAATGCCATGTGAACTCTGGATCTCCATGGCTTTGCTACCAAGGCAACTACCACTGTCATTGTTATTGTCACTACATCCTTTTCTATTGCTCTAGTAGGATCAGCTGTCCTATTTGGAATGGTAGCAAAAATAAATGCCTGTATTATGGAAGTAAGACTACAATAATCATAAGTTGAAACAAATAATCTTGTTGAAACTTATATATATATATATATATATATATATATATATAAAGGGTAAAAGGGTAAAAGTCAAAGAAGTAAGATATTCTTGGCTTCATATAGTTTAGGAGTAGGTTCTAAAGGGTAAAAGGGTAAAAGTCAAAGAAGTAAGATATTCTTGGCTTCATATAGTTTAGGAGTAGGTTCTAAACTCTGTTCTCCTAAGAACCAGCAATGAGAATAGTTGGAAACATAGTCTTGGGTCCTCTGTATTTTCCATTGTTTGTTTACTTAAAACCTTGTCTGTAAAACAAGGGGGCTGGGCTGTTTGATCATTCTTTTTCAACTCAAAAATTTTAACTCTAGAAAATCATTTACTTTACTAGAAAAATTTTAACACATCATAAAAATTCCAAACAGGAACACTCTTCCCAGGAAAGGAAAATGACTGAAAAGATAGGAAACAATGAATGGGATTGTAAAGCTAATATGAAAAGAAGATAGTTACCACTATTTGAAAATAATCACTAGGAATGACCACATCTCCATTCTTCATCCAATTCACAGTGGGCACAGGCTTTCCAGAGACGGAACATTCAAACTCAATATCCATGCTTTCATAGGCATACAGGTTGGAAGGGTGATTTAAAAACCATGGCGGAACTGCAAAGACAGAAAACAAAAGTAAGCGGATGAGAATATGAACCAGCATGCTAAGGTCTTTGCCCAGTAAGATGCACTGAACAGGAATGGAGAATATTTGTAATTCAAATAATTCCCTGAAACCCTTAGTTTGTTATACAGAAACCACTGTAGAATGCATCTTCCCTCTTCCAAACACAGTTAAACAGTTGTAGTTAGTGGTGTTTTGCTGCAGGAAAGAATAACAACAACAAAAAAATGCTTTTGGAGAAAATATTATATAGGTAGTAAACATTCTGAATACCTAAGTATTTGTATCCAATTGACTTACATAAAGGATAGTGAACAGTGCATAAAGCTATGGAAACTTAACCTGATAAAGTAAATAAAGGGAAGCTGATAAATCTGAGAAAACCCAGACCGCAAGAGAAGAAAGCCTGGTGTCTGTAATTCTAGAATTTCACTGGGATTTAGTTAATGTGATGGACTCATTCCCTGTTGAAACTGGCTGTGATGATAGGCACAAAGAAATGACTATCACCTTTACTGTGGACACATTCCTATTGTCTTAGCAATTATCTATTGTGGCACATAACTGCACTGCATTATTATTTTCCCAGCATGATATGTGATATACTAATTTAATTTAATGTCTTAATTGCCATAATACTAGTTACTCTATGATGGAAATTTGTCATTGAAAGAAAATTACAAATAAAATATAGCACACCTTTGCTAATGAATCTCTCAGGCTTGGTCCATCAAAACCCTGCCTAAGAGAGGTAAATTTTAAAAAGAAATGTTCATTCTCTTCCATTGGGAGTCTTAAAGTGATGTTAGATTTGAATATTCATATTGCCTTGAGACTCAGGTTAAATTCACAGTGAAATAGCAGCCTTGATCCTGTTTTCACATAAGACATGGACATGCATTTTTAGTAGCCATTTTTAAAGTTAGATTGCATTTCTGTCATTGCTGTTGCTATGCTCAGTGAGTAAGGAGTGCCTAATTTTTGCTCATTTAACAGTGTATTTTGCTCTCTCTGACTGCCATCAGCTCTTTCAAACCACCACTGACTTCACAGTCAACTTGCAAACATTGATGATGGTTCTGGAAAAATGGGGGAGCCAGTGGAAAGTGTCCCAGGTTCAAGTCCTAGTTTTTCTACTGAAAAATCTCAGTCTCTCTCTCCCTCCTTTTCTCTCTCTCTCCCTTTCTCTCTCTCTCTTCCTCCTCCCTCTCTCTCTACCTTATTTTCCTGATTTTTAACTAAATATTTGGACCTCTAGTACTACACAACTTTAAAATTCTTTAATCTTTCACATGGGCAAATTGACTTGTATGACTCACCTGGGATGCATTAATATTCACAGACTAAACATATGGGAAAAATGTGTCAGATAGCTTTTCTAAAAAGAACATATCCCCATTATATACAGAGCTGAAATTACTTATTTATAATTGATAATATTAGTAAGAGACTGTTTTCATCCCTTAACCAAACTCATTGACAATGAACCAAAAGGCATCAGAAACATTTATTGAATGACTCTCTAAGCAAATACGTCAGTTGTCTGTTGGATTCTGTTCTCAATTTTATTATAGATTTTGATCAACTATTTATTTACTTGCAAATCGCCAATATTTATTGTAGGCTGACTGTTTATAATTTATTAGGCTAAGAACTTTATATTTATTATATTCACCACACCTAAGGCTTTGTGATTCCCGTTTTACAAAGATGCTGAGGTACAAGGAGTTGAACTAACTTTCTCCAAATGATGCTACTTGTAGACCACGGAGCCAGACAGGCTGACTCCCCTGCCTACATTATGAACTACTTTGTAATAATTGTCTCTTTTGCCACTTGAAAATGCAGGTGGAAGAATAACTCATTAACATTCCTGAAGCCCCAAAGATAATAAAGATAAATAATTAGAGCTATTAAAAATATATATAATACCATGTTGTCTATTCCTCTTCCCCCTTTAAGACCTTCTAACCTGGGGCCATGAAAACTTCTTGAATCCTCCCATTCTTAGTGTTCACTTTCATCAGAATTCCTGATATCACTTAGGCCTATTTCAGAGTTTTCAAACTGTGAGTGACATCCATTCGTGGAATGGCAAATTCATTTTTGGAGTTGAGACTAAAATTTAAATATATATGCATGTAAATATGTACATATACATAAACATATACAGATATACACATATATATCCAGTTACACTTCATTTTATTGTACTTCATTTAATTGAGCTCTATTGTGCTTCCCTGACCCCAGATTTTTTACAAATTGAAGGTTTTGTGGCCACCCAGCATTGAGGAAGCCTATTGGCACCAGTTTTCCAACAACATCTACTCCCTTCCTGTTTTTGTGTCACGTTTTGGTAATTCTTGCAATATTTCAAATGTTTTCATTATTATTATGTTTGTTAATACAAACTGGTCATCTACGATCAGTGATCTCTGATGTTACTACTGTAATTATTTTGGGGTACCATGAACCACATGCATGTAAGATGGTGAAATTAATGAATAAATGTTGTATGCGTTCTGACTGTTCCACAGACCAGCCACCCCCCTATATTTCTCCTTCCTCTTGGGCTTCTCTATTCCCTAAGACATAGAAGTATTGAAATTAGGTCAGTTAATAATCCTATAATGCCCTGTGAGTGTTCATGTGAAAGGAAGAGTCACACATGTCTCTTCCCTTAAATCAACAGCTAGAAGTGATTAAGCTTAATGAAGAAGGCATGCTGAAAGATGAGACAGCCCAAAAGCTAGGTCTCTTGTGTGAAACATTCAACTTGTGGATGCAAATCAAAAGTTCTCAACGGAAATTAAAGCTTTACTTCAGTGAACACACATATGATAAGAAAGTGATAAAGTCTTATCACTGATATAAAGTTTTAGAGATCTGGATAGAAGATCAAACCAGTCACAGCATTCCCTTAAACCAAAGGCTAATATAGAGAAAGGCCCTAACTCTCTTCAGTTCTGTGAAGGCTGAGAGAGGTGATGAAGCTACAGAAGAAAACTTTGAAGCTAGCAGAGGTTGTTTCATGAGGTTTAAGGAAAGAAGCCATCTCCACAACATAAAGGTGCAAGGTGAAACAGCAAGTGGTGATGTACAAGCTACAGCAAGTTATCCAGAATATCTAGCTAAAATCATTAATGAAGGTATCTACATTAAACAACAGATTTTCAATGCAGGCAAAATGGCTTTATATTGGAAGATGCCACCTATGACTTTAATAGCTAGTGAGGAGAAGTCAATGCCTGGCTTCAAAGCTTCAAAAGACAGGCTGACTCTCTTTTTAGGGGCTGATGCAGCTGGTACCTTGAAGTTGAAGCCAGTGCTCATTGCCATTCTAAGAATCCTAGAACACTTAAGAATTATTCAATCTAATCTGCCTGTGCTCTATAAATAAACAGTCCGGATGACAGCACATCTGTTAACAACTTGGTTTACTGAATATTTTAAACCTTCTGTTGAGAGAAAAAAGATTTCTCTCAAAAGATCACTACTCTTTGACAATGCACCTGGTCACCCAAGAGCTCTGATGGAGATACACAATCAGATTAATGTTTTCAAGCCCACTAATCTAATATCCATTCTGCAGTCCATGGAACAATGAGTAATTTTAACTTTCAAGTCTTATTTAAGAAATACATTTTGTAAGGCTATAACTACCACAGATAGTGCCTCCTCTGAAGGATCTGGGAAAAGTCAATTGAAAATCTTTTGGAAAGTATTCATCATTCTAGATGGCCATTAAGAAAATTTGTGCTTCATGGGAAAATGTCAAAATAACAAAACTAATAAGAGTGTGGAAGAATTTGATTCCAATCTTCATGGATGACTTGGAGGGGCTCAAGACCTTAGTGGAGAAAGTAATTGTAAATGTGGTGGAAACAGCAAGAGAAATAGAATTGGAAATGGAGCTTGAAAATGTGACTAACTGCCACAATATTATGATAAAATTTGAGTGGAAGAGAAGTTGCTTCTTATGGATGAGCAAACAAAGTGGTTTCTTGAGATGGAATCTACTCCTAGTGAAGATGCTATGAAGACTGTTGAAATGACAATACAGAGTTTAGAATATTACATGAACTTAGCTGACAAAGCAGCCTGAGGGTTTGAAGGGACTGACTCCAATTTTGAAAGAAGTTCCTCTGTGGGTAAAATGCTATCAAATAGCATCACAAATAGCTACAGAAAAATTATGCGTGAAAGGAAAAACAACTGTTGCAGCAAACTTGGTCATATTTGAAGAAATTCCCACAACCACTGTAGCCTTCAGCAACCACCATCCCAATCACTAGGTAGCCATCAACATCAAGGCAAGACCCTCCACCAGCAAAAAGATTACAACCCACTGAAAGCTCAGGTGATGGTTACCATTAAAGATTAAGGTAGGTAGTACATCATTTTTTTTAGACTTAATGCTATTTTATACTTAATAAACCATAGCATTGTGTAAACAAACCTTTCACATGCAGTAGGAAACCAAAAGATTCATTTGACTCACTTTATGGCACTACTGACTTTATTATGGGACCTGGGAGAAAATATATACATACACAGAGAGATATGCATATGTATGTGTTTGTACACATATATATTTAGGTATGCATGCTTGTGTGTGTGTGTGTGTGTGTGTGTGTGTGTGTGTGTGTATACACACACACACAAATATTTGTATATATATATGTATATGTTTGTATATATCTATCTAGGGAGTGGGGGTGGAAGGAAGAGTAGAATAGGAATCAAACAGTATAGAAGAAGAGAAAAGGAAGATAGGAGAATTTTAAATCTATACTCAACAAAAGCAAAGGAAAGAGAAGTTTCAAGAACCCACATGATGGGACCAGATCTTCCAAAGCGGATCATAGCGAATCTTCAAAACCTTCTGTTTTATTGATTAATAAAATATAGTGACTCTGATTAGTTAATGGAATAATTTGACTTAAGTATATAATTATAACTGTAAAACAATAAACACCAAGGATGCCTCAATGTTTTTTTCCTACTTCCAAATATGTACATGAGTCACGATCTATAATCTGTGATTTTCTCTTATTCCTTAGGCTTTCAGCATTACACTGGATACCTCGTCCTCCCTGGCTGTCTTAATACCTTCACTTCTATATCAGGTTTTGCAACTTTCACCATATACCAGGCAGTAAATGAGGAAGAAAAAGTAGCTGCCCTCATTTAGATGGGAACGTTGAAACATGAAACAATACCACACCATCAGAAATGGGTCTAACTTTCACGTTTTCTGAAAATATACTGTCTAACTTGGGCAGCGTTGCCAGTCATGAGTAATTTTGTGGTAAGAACAAGGGCTAATGATTTCTTTTCATATCTCAATGCCTGTCACAGAGCCTCATCCCCAGCACACACTCAGCAAAGATCTGCTGACGGTGCTTATAAGAACTCAAACAATAAAATACACACTTTCCCTTTTGCTGTGGCAATATTAGTATAAGATGATGAGGAGGAGTTTTGACAATGTCATGGAAACTACACAGCTAACAAAATATTATTTTATTGTTGTGGAAAATAAAACATCAATGAATCGTGAGAAAAAAAATAAAGAACAAAGAATTGGCTAACTGGAGAAAGGGCTAAGTATTTGTTATATTGGATACCTTTTCAAAATATTCCTAAAATTCTTCCTCGTTTGGGCAAAAGGAATTAAAATAAATATAGAATTCAGGAGACAGTTTTGAAAAGGTCTAAATAAAAAAGGCTAGGTTGGATTAGAAATTACATAAAAGTTTTTCAATCTTGCTTTAAATAATGCATAACCAAACTGCTACCTGTTTTCCTGAAGCTACTGTCCACATATCCCTTACAAAAATCCTCGGTTTTAATTTAACAATCCTACCTGGTCCTTTTCTAGCCCATCTTTGTTCATTCTGTTTTCTCTTCCTGAACTGTTTTTCATTTTGTCTTAGAGTGCAGACATCCTACCTATCCGTGAACCCACTTCTCCAAAAGCGTCACCTTAATTTTTCTTTTTGTAAAATTTTATCTCCTTTTAGAAACCCCAGTGGTATTTATTTTGGCTGATTTTATGGCACTTTGATATGGTTACTTAGCAACAGTTTGTAACTTGTTAGGGGAAGACGCTCTGTCATGCTAACATCAATTCAACCTATTGTTTAATATATTTTTGATGATGACACTATTCTGGGAGAGAGTGAACAAAAGAAGTTTACCCACTTTTTTTTCTCTTCTTATTTGATCCCTTTGTCTTTCTCTGTTGATGAACAAACTAGAATCTGCTGCCTGGAATTTAGGATCACAGCACTGGAGTTGTATATTCTCAACATAAAGTGCAACTGGGACGAAAGAAGGAATATGAATTATCAGTCGCTGAGGGTATGTGTCATCAGCATTTTCTGATCATGGATCCTTGCCTGGAATTACATTCCTCAGAGGACACGATTTCTATTTATTCTCTAAAGGGCAACTCAAATACTCCTTTTCCCATGACATTTTGTCTTTTGTGAATTGGACAATGGATTTTCCTGCTTCTTGTAGTGCTCTCTCTCTGTGCCCAGTTTTTATACCACTTATTGTTTTAAGATATATTTCACATGTATCATTATTTACCAACCACAAAATGGATTCTTAAAGATGGTATCTGAAGCATATGCTATCTCTTTTAATGTCAATATTACACAATAACCCCTCCCTTCCACCCTCGTGGAAGGAATAATTTTACTTTAAACTATTTGGTGGGTAGCAATTTCTTAATGATTAATAAAAATGGAGTACTGTGAATTTGCAAGTTTATCAAATAGTGCCATTTACATAGTACTAATCTATTAATGCATTAATTATTAATCCATTAATCCTGAGAATTGCATACAATGCTACAACAGTTTCAGGCAAGATACTGATTTTAGTTATACTGTCTTTGAGTAGAATAAAAATTCATGACCAGAAATAAATTACTCAAATTTCCCTCAGATGTTAGTTTCTCAGGATCTTCTAAAGTACTTACAGTATATATATAAAAAATTATTTTTATTAGGTGGCTGAGGGAATAAGGAATAATGACCCAGAGTGTCTAATAAGCAACAGAAATATGGAAAAAATATGATTTGTTCTTGAAAGTGTTTATCATACTTCGAAATGACTAATACTTGAGAAAATCCTCTATCCTGAAATCGTTAGACTTGTATAACTAAATTTTATATTTTGAAAATTTTTTTGTTTATTTATTTTTGAAAGAGAGACAGAGTGTGAGCAGGGAAGGGGCAGAGAGAGACATAGATACAGAAACCAAAGCAGGCTTGGGGCTCCAAACCATCAGCACAGAGCCTGATGAGGGGCTCAAACACATGAACTGCGAGATCATCACCTGAGCCAAAGTTGGACGCTTAACTGACTGAGCCACCCAGAAGACCCTATAACTAGATCTTAAATTTGAGTAAAAGTTTTCTGTAAATTTACTTGGTTTCCTCCTAAGAGTTTCTATGCTATGACTTGTCATTTAAATTTTGTAGAGGAAAATTTCTTTTATAGTATCAACCTCAAAGTCATCAGCAATAAACTAAACAGCATTTTGATTTTTATTTCATATAATAGATGCCTCATAAGTATTTTCAGGAATGTCCCATATCACTCCTTAATCTTTAGCCTTGGCTTCTAGTATTTTTATTTTTAGATAGGTTATTTGGCTATTCTTTTTCCGTTGTTTATGTATGTAATAAAATTACCTTGATTTTGAGAAGATTCTCTACATTCTAAAGATTTACCATAACTCTGAAATTGCAGATAATGCATTTTCAAAGTTTGTTTTGAGAGAGAGACAGACAGACAGACAGGCAGACAGAGAGGGGTTGAGCTGGGGAGAGGCAGAGGGAAAGAGAGAATCCCAAGTCAGCTCCAGGCTGTCAGCACAGAGCCTCATCCCAGCAGGGCTCATCCCAGGAACTGTGAGATTATGAGCTGAGCTAAACTCAAGATTTGGACACTTAAATGACGGAGCCACCCAGGTGCCCCAAGAATGCATTTGTAAAGCCAGGCATGTGGTTTAAATAAACACTACGCAGCACAAATTACTTTGGTGAACGACAAAAAATAATCGAGGAAAAAAACAGATCGGTGAGACTTTATTAGGAGGAAAATAAAAATTAGCATCATCCTTGAGTGGCTGCATTTCCACTCTGAGAACACTGGACAGTCAGCTAAGTTTCCCTGGAGCCAAACAGCTCTCTCCAGTGTTCCCAGGCCCTTTGAAGTTAGTTAATTTGTCCTTGAAATAGTGGGCATAACCCCTTCAGTCTTCTCTTAAATGCAAATATTTGAAGAGGCAGACCACACCAAATGTCTAACAACAAATCAGACTACTTCAGTATCCAAAACAAATAGGCTCTTTGAAGTGCCTATTACAATTGTTTCAACAGATAATTTCACTTAAGGACCCATACTTTCATATGTAATTACATTCAGATTACTACAAAAGAGGTAGATTACTACAAAAGAGGGCAGATCGAATGCAGGTTTAGAGATAACATATCCTAGCAGGGGAGGGGAAATAATCTATCAATTCAGGCTTTCATGTTAAGTCCCTCAGAAAAATCCTAGTTTTATAGAATAATGTTTCTAAAAGGACTACCCAATTTATAGATTAGAAATTGTTTTCCTATTCCATAGTTTCAATTCTTCTTGCACTAACTTTTGTTGCCAGTAACTTTCTTTCAGCTAACTTGATCTTTAAATGCATAATCCTCCTTCTCCTTTTTTAACAAGGAGCTATGTGATGTATCTCGGCCCAATTCAACACTTCTATCCAGGTCTTTTCTTATGTGACAAGAGACTTGAAATCTGCTGAATATTGCTCTCTAGTTTGCGTTTTCCTTCCTACACATCTGTCCTCCCCCGTAGGACTGGGTGTTGAGATTTGCATTTCATTTTCTATTTAAGTTGTCTCTCACACATACCTGTCTGTACTCTCCTAAAAAATTTAGGTTGGTTTCTAACCTTAAATGACTAGAAGGTTTTCTGCATTGGAAACAAAAGCACACTTGAGCTTTAACTATTAATATTGACTGGGGTTCCCACTCTGGAAAAAAAGGGTTTTTAAGCTATGGATTTTCTTCTTAGCATTTTCCATTTTAAGAAATATTTCAACCTAGTGCATCAGTGATCATTTCCACAGAGAGACAGAGAGAAAGGGTGGCAGGGAATGGAGAGATAGGTAGGCAGGTTTGGGTTCTTTTAACAACTGCTAGAATGAACATTACCTTTTTTATTTTTCTGACTAAGCCTAAGTGGTATATTTAATTATACATATGGCGTGTTTAATTATATATATATAAATATATATATTTTATATACAATATATAAATATTATAAATATATAAAATAAAAATATATATAATATATATTTATATAATATAAAATTATATAAAATATATATATTATATATAAAAATGATATATTTATTATATTTACTTATATTTATATTTACTTATAAATATATACATATATATAAATATAGATGATATATTTACTTCTGTGTGACACTATATATGTATGTATGTATATCTATCTATCTATCTATCTATCTATATATATATATACACTAAACACTAAACACTAACTGACCAAAAACAACCAGCAGATGAAACAACAATTTCTTCCATTGTGGCATCAATCTGACTGTGAATCCACTAAGCTACTAGCTTCTTAAGAATGGGGACTGCCTTACCAACTCTGTGTCCTCAAGGACAAGCATGGGATAGGTGCAAATAAGCATTATTTAGGCTTGGGTGTGGCTCAGGCTTAATAGGACAACCCCCTGGCATTCATTCATTGTCTGGCTGCAAATGAGTAATAGCTATGAAAAATCTAGATGAGGAACAACATTTAAGACATAGGAGTATACTTTTCTTCAAAGTTTATTACAATAGGACATTAGAAGCATCAACTATAAGCTATTCTGCTGTAGCTGGCAAAGACACTATTTTCATCACGTTAGAGAAATGAAAACTTAGACCTTTTGCTTTCATTTTCTACACCATTAGTACTTCTCATTGTGAACACAATACACCAAAAAATTCCTCCTCGTACCTAAAAATTCTGGTCTGCGTGCTGTGGGGGTGAAGAACACCTTATCTTCAACCTTTACTTTAGAGTCCTTTATATATGCTTGGCAATTATTTTCTCTCTCTCCTCACAATTTTCTTTATCCAGACAAATAATCCCATTACCCTTCCTCCGTTCCAGCTCTTCCTGCAATCATGGTTCCTTCTCTATAAATCCAGACTGAGTTTTCCATTTCTTCTTTAGTTGTGGAGCCTACGACCAAATTGGTAGATGATGTTGTGAGGCTCAAACCAGTGCTGAAAATAATGCGAAGATTACCTCAAGGTCCCAATCTATATGCTTACTGATGTTACTGCCATGCCTTTGGAATGATTTGTGTGCTATCAATTAAGCCTTCTGTAGATACTGGCAACTCTCCAACAATTAAGTTTGTGTGTATAGACACACACACATAAAAACATGTATGTGTATGTATATGTAAATATAAATATATATTTTAATATATGTATTTCTATCTATATATTAGTATATATTTGTGTTCCCAGAAACTTCTATGTAAACAATATCATCACAGAGAATACCATTTTAAAATGTCTTGTATATACATAAACACATAAAATTATACATCTACATATATATAATTTATAAACATCCTTGTCAATTTTTAATTTTAGTTATGAAGGAAATAAAAACATGTTGACAAGATAAAATGTTAATTCACATGTGTTGTATGATGACAGAAGTAATAAATATATAAAATAGGTTATCCAGTTCCAACACTGCATCCTGACAGGAATCTTAGAGCTATCATTTTTCCCTCGGTTAAATGTTTTCTAGCTTTCTTGGTATTTGAGAGTAAAAGATGTAGGTATTTTAAAAGTCTAAAAAAACATTTCTGACATGCATGAGAACTATTTCTATGTATTTTAAAATGTACTCTGAAGAGTTACAATAAATTACAGAAGAAAAACTATTTTTCAAGTTGCTTGTTAGTTGTAGATATTCAGTGAGGGAATCTTTCAACACCTTCAACTGAGAAAATGATGGATTCTGACACATAACTAATTTCTCGCCCCCAAAACCTAATGAAATAAGCTTAAGTCCCAGAGCACACTCGTGCACGTACATAAATATCAACAACAAATAAAAAAAAAAGAAAGCATAGTTAAATGAAAAAAAAATCAAAACAGACATTTCTGGAACAGAGCAGAAAGGCAGATTAGGATTGAATTCCTTATCTGTTTTTAGCCCAGAAACAACTCTGAACTTTGGGGAAAAGCCTAGGAATTCTCAATAATACCTCCAAACCTGAATCAGTGCAAAACCTGTGAATACAGCCTTATGCTTCTCCTTTTCTGAGAGAGGAGGGTTGTCCTCCTGGAGGACAGCTGGAGGGCTGTTGAAGTGATACACAGGAGACAGAGGTAACTAAGGTGAAGACTCTTGGGCTAACAGTGAGCTGAAGACTTGGCCGGAAACCTAAGGACCAGGCCTTCCACGTTGTAAGGGAACAGGAACAGCATCAGCCATAGTATGTTGCTTCAATTACACTCACTCCCTAATCATTCCCCTTGGTTCTTAAAAAGAGCACAAAGCCTCAAATCTCCAGCCTTCAAACTGGAGTCCAGAGGGGTAAGGCAGGGTGGTAAATAAGTCTACATGTAATTTGTACTGTATTAGAGCAAATGGTTTCTGGACAGAGCTACCCATGCATGAGCTTGTACATAAGAAATATGGAAATGCTACAGCCAACAATAATGCGAGACAGACACAGAGACATAGAGATGGAGAGAAAGATGGTTGGGTAAAAGGAGAGAGAAAAACAAAGCTCCCTATTGAGAAGAGAATATAAGGACAGGAATGGAAGGAAATTGCTCAAGTTGCTTTATACAATGGCTTCATGGAATATGAAAATAATTCAATACAACTAGAGGCCAAAGACTAGATGATAAAATGGCAGAATGAAACAAAAAGGGAGATAGTGGAACTAAAGAAACAAATCAAGGACCAAACAACATCATTAGAGACTGGCACCAATACATACATTAAAAAGTACAAATAACATAATAAACACTACTAAAAATCAAGTTACCAACATACAGGAGATCTAAGATAGTCACAGTGAATGTAGATGAAAAAAGCCAAGGGTCTAAAATAACACAAAGCTCATATAGAAAGAGGAGAAGCAGAAATGATCCAATAAGGTAACTGGAATTCTGATGTAGCAATCCCAAAAATGTATACATTCAAAGCCCACAAAAGATATACTTAAAGATAAAATAATAGAACATTTTCCTTGAAAAATAAATCTGAATTTTAAGATTCAAAGTCTTTACCATGTTCCTAGGAAATTAAATACATAATTCCTGATAGTGAGACATCTCCTTCGGGCTATTGAATCTGGAGGATAAAGTAATATCTGAACATCCAGACAGAAAAATAAAAATCAAATCATTCTATATGAGGTAAGGGGGAATCAGACTCCCGTATATCCAATGTAGCAGAAGACAACGGAGCAATATTACCCAAGAGTATTATACATGAGCCTTTCTATATAAAGCCACTTTCTCAGTTATGAAGGTACTCAGAAAATATAGCCCTTTCTAAAGTAAGTCTGACAACAAAATCCAGGCAATTAAAAGTACCATCAAAATAAAAAGTTAGACAACCATGATGAATGTGATGAGTATTGACAACATCTCTATACAGAAATAAAATAAACACAAGGAAACTATGGTTACTGACGAGAATTCAATTGTTATAACCTGAACAGGAGACAACTAACACTGTAACAACCAAAATCAGAGGGTGGGGAATGAGATGGATGAGTGAGGATGTTAACCCCGCTGTGAAGAAGTGCTGTCTTGATGGCAGGAATTTAAACTGTTCTGCACTGAAATAAAACATGAACTTACAAAGACTAAAAATAGTATCTACAGCTGCATCACACTGTCATAAATGTATTTCTACCTAGCAACTATTCCTGTACATAGAAGGATATATGGGATACTGAGAGTTAGGGAGATTTTTTAATTCAGATAGGTTATTTTCACAAAGTTTAAAAAGTGAATTTTTTTTCCAAAACAATTTTTTTTAAAAAGACTCTGGAAGAAAAATTTTAAGACATTATAGTGGTTATGGAGGTATGTATATGTCTTCTTTCCTTGTTAAAAATTTCTCTTCCTTCTTTCCTTCTTTCCTTCCTTCATTTATTTAATTCTTTTTTTAGTAGGTTTCAGCCCAGTGCAGAGTCCAATGTGGGGCTTGAACTCATGACCCTGAGATCAAGACCTGAACTGAGATAAAAAGAGTCAGACACTTAACTGACTGACTCACCCAGGCACCTCTAATTGTTAAAAATTCCTAATGATTAAAAAAGGTGACTCAAAATCTATTTTCAGGAGGTGCCTAGGTGGCTCATGTCAGTTGAGCATCCAGTTCTTGATTTCAGCTCAGGTCATGATCCTACCATCCTGGGATCAGTCCTGCATTAGGCTCTGCACTTGGTGTGAAGCCTGCTTGGATCCTCTTTCTCTCTCTCTACCCCTGTCTGTCTTTCCCCCTCATGCATACTCTCTCTCTTTCTCTCAAAATAAATAAATAAATAAACATTAAAAACATTCTATCTTCAGAAGGACTCACTACTATCGCTTTAAATAGAAGAACCCACTGGCAATTCTTTTTAAGTTTATTTTTATTTATTTTGAGAAAGATACAGAGGGAAAGTAGGGGAGGGGCAGAGAGAGAAGGAGAGAGAATCCTCCACAGTGCCAACAAAGAGCCCGATGCCAGGCTTGAACTCACGAACCGTGAGATCATGACAAAATCAAGAGTCAGTCGCTTAACCAACTGAGCCACCCAGGCACCCCCCACTGGAAATTCTAAGAGCTTTCATAAATAGTACACATGATAATCACATTTACTCTCTGTCTTTTTTTTTTTTTTTCTTTAAAGTCGTACTTCTCCACTGGGGCTTAGAAGAACTTCAGAGGAACTTGTTGCTGGTGACAAGACCACATCAACTAACTCTTGAGGAAATCATATGGAGGAAAGAGCAATGCAAAGTTTTCTACCACAGATTTGCTGAAGGGAGACTATTTACAGGATGACCCATGAAAACTGCTGTATGACAGCAAGAAACAGTCAGGAACTCTGACTCCTGGCTCTGGTCCCACTGTAGGGACATATGGACACTCAGCAATTAACTGAACTTTTGTTGACTTCAGTTTCTTACTCTGAAAATTCAGAGGATTGAATGGAATCTCTATTTTCAAATTCTCTGAAATTCCTTCAAGTGTTACTGGGGAGGGGATGGCTGTGAAGTTACTCCCCACCCCTGTAAAACCTTCAAGGAAAAGACCTCCAGGTTGACCAGCAGTAAATGTGGAGCTTCTGTATTGACTGAAAGCTGCATGAGAATATTCTCTGCTGCTAAAACAAAGTAAATTATCCCCAAGCTTTTTTTCAGCCTTAAAATTTTGTGAGTCTAACATGAGAGTATATATGGCTAGTCCAATGCTGTTCAGCATGAACAGTTTATATAGAGTTGATTTAGCAAAGAAAGAACAAGGAAAATAAAGTTGTCAGTTTGCTTTTTATTTTGCCACTAAAATAATATTTGGCTAGCATTAATGCATTGCTTGAAACAATAAATACCAACCTAAGCGTCTCATAAAAATCACAGGAAGTGACTCAAAGGCAGGTCAAGGGTAATTAGTTCAATGCCTTGCTGCAAAATGACAGTATTCCTTTCATACTAACACTTAGAAATGACTTACTTTTAAGATTACTTGGTAAAAGAGTACTTCCAGCATTGATTATATTCTAATTTTGAGACTCTATCTGCTTTTTTCATTCCTGCATTTTGGCCTCAAGAGACAGCTATCTCCCTACAGATAAGACCAAACTTCATGGTAATTTCATTTATAAAGATAAGCATGGATATCAGAAACCATGGAAAAAGCATGTATGTGTGTGTGTGTGTGTGTGTGTGTGTGTGTGTGTGTGTGTGTTTTAAGATGTATAAAATCCTTCCACAGACAACCCATGTAAACTGGAATGCCTTCTTGCACAGTGAATGGAAATACTCTGTTTGAACATTTTGCCCGATACTTAAATAACAAAGAAGGAATGCTTACTAAAGTCTGTGTACAATTCCTAGTGCTAAGTTGGATTTAAAAACTTGGATTTCATAAAATTCATCTCAGTTGGAAAGAACTGTTATCAAATATTAAAATACAATGTATTAAGGGCAAATGATAAAGGCATGCATTAGAATAAAAACAGCAAAATCTACTACATATTTAACAGCAGTTTATATTAAAGGGATCTAGGAATTTTGTTGACTGGTAAGAATTCTAATCTTAGGAACCCTGCCCTGGGTCTTAACACTTTATGCAAGTTACCCTGCATACTATAAAAAAATACACATATGCATGTGCACATGTATGTGAACGTGCATGTTAAAGAATATTTGCCAGCTTTGTCACTGGGATCTGGCAGTCAGTGCTGGCACAGAACAATTCATTACCCTAAACATCCTCTCCTGTGACTAATATTTTTCAAACCTCAGGAAAATACTTCTTCATTGCCTCCCCTCTGCTCACCAAATACAAGGGCCAAATGTAAGGCTAAGAAGTGTTGTGCTTCTACATTTTTGTCCTTGCATTTCATAGTAAAATCTTGTTGCACACAAAAGCTCACTGGGAAATGGCTGAAAAGCAAAGCTTGAGAAAATATTTTATGGTATTTTTCAAATATTACAGAATCCTTCCTATCTCTTCTCATTCCCAGAAGTATTTGCATTTCTTACTTACCATATGATTCATTAATTAAAACAAAATGGTTATTAGAAAGGTTATAATTCATCCATTGATTCTGATTACAATATATATATATGTGTGTGTGTGTGCGCGCACTTTTCAGAAGCTTTTAAAAAAAGTTCTTGGTATATTTTCATGGTTCTCATTTTATTTTTGTATACACATTTAATTCCTGTTCATATTACAAACACAGAAAGTCATATAAATAAACACAAGCCTTTACTTCATGATTTTATATATATATGTATATATATACAAAAACATAATAACATATATATCACGTATATAATAACATATATCTCACATATATAGTAACACACACACACACACACACACACACAGCTACAAATGTCTATGTACTATAGCCAGATACATGGCCTTGAATGTTTTTACACTTATTGATATGCCTATAACAAAAGTACAACCTGAAATCTGAACATTCTGCTTTTATGTGCATATTTTTAAAAAGCGGGTACAAAATCTCTGCATTGTGCTGAAAGCAAACATACCAAGTTACAAGTCAAGTTATAAGTTACCTAGAAGGAGCCATCTTTTAATTTGCTTTTGCTTTTTCAATAAACCCAAACTTCAGGTAGAGTAGAAATGTAGGCTATGAGTACCTTGAGAATAGAACTGCGCCTAATTATTTACTAATTTATATTCTAAAACTTAATGAGTTCTGAATAAATGCTGATTTAATTGATTGATTGACTGATTGATGGGAGCTATAAAGTATCTTAGAGATCTAATTCCAATTCCTTATATTTTACAGAGGAGAAATTAAGGATAAATGAAATTTCTATGGCATAACACAGCTCGTGAGTACCAAAATCAATATTAGAACCCAAGCTTCCTCAATTCTAACTAATGGCCTTTCCTTTTCCCAAACTACATCTAAAAATACATATGAATTACTAACTCAATTTCACTGCTGGCAGTAAGTCTGTTCAAACTTTCTGTTTCTTCCTGCTTCCGTTTTGGTAGGCAACATTTCTAGGAATTTATAGGTTATCCACTTTTTTGGCATGGCATGTGATTTTTATAATCTCATCATATTCTGTATTTCTGTGGTGACAGTTGTTATTTCTCCTCTTTCATTTGTGATTTTATTTGAGTCCTCTTTCTCTCTCTCTTTTTCTGTTTTTGGATGAGACTGGCTGGAGGTTTATCAATTTTTTTGATCTTTTCAAAGAACCAAGTCTGGGTTTCGTTGATCTATTTTATTTTTTGTTTTTGGTTTCATATCATTTATTTTTTTAATTTGTTTTTAACATTTATTCATTTTTGAGAGACAGAGACAGAGAGTGAGTGGGAGTGGGGCAGAGAGAGAGGGAGACACAGGATCCAAGGTAGGTCCAGGCTCTGAGCTGTCAGCACAGAGCCCAATGCAGGGCTCGAACTCACTGATCATGAGATCATGACTTGAGCTGAAGTTGGATGTCTGAGCCATCCATGCACCCCAGTTTCTATACCAGTTATTTCTGCTCTAATCTTTATTATGTACTTTCTTCCTTCTGCTGGTTTTGGGTTTTGTTTGTCTTTTTTGTTTGTTTGTTTGTTTTTTGTCTAGCTCCTTTAGGTGTAAGGTTAGGTTGTTTATTTGACATTTTTCTTCCTTCTTGAGGTAGCCCTGTATTGCTATACACTTCCCTCTTAGAACTACTTTTGCTGCATCTCAGGGATTCTGTAGCCTTGTATTTTCATTTTCATTTGTCTCCATGTAATTTTTTTTCTTTGTTGTTTTGGTTGTTCCATTCATTGTTTAACAGCATGTTATTTAACTTCCATGTAATTTTGGGTTTTTTTTTCCCCAGATTTTTTTTCTTTCTTCTTCTTCTTCTTCTTCTTCTTCTTCTTCTTCTTCTTCTTCTTCTTCTTCTTCTTCTTCTTTAACATTTATTTATTTTTGAGAGAGAGTCAGAGCATGAGCAGGGGAGGGGCAGAGAGAGAGGGAGGCACAGAATCTGAATCAGACTTCAGGCTCCGAGCTATCAGCACAGAGCCTGATGCAGGACTTGAACTCAGGAACTGTGAGATCATGACCTGAGCTGAAGTTGGACGCTCAACCGACTGAGCCACCCAGGTACCCCCCAGATTTTTGTCTTGTGATGAATCTCTAGTTTCATAGCTTTGGGGTCAGAAAAGATGTATGGTATGACACTGATCTTGAATTTGTTGAGACTTGTTTTGTGATACAATATGTGATCTATCCTGGAAAATGTTTCATATGCACTTGAATAGAATGTGTAACCTGTTCTTTCAGAATTGAGTGTTCTGAATATATTTATTAAATCCATCTGATCTAGTATGTCAAAGTCATTTTTTCCTGTTGGTTTTCTGTTTGGATGATCTGTCCATTGATGTGGGGTATTAAAGTCCCCTACTATTAGCTCCTTTAAGCTTTATTTCTTCCTGTTGTGCTTATTATTAACTGTGTTATGTATTTGGGTGTTCTCATGTTGCGTGCATAAATATTTGCAGTTGTGTCTTCTTGTTGGATTGATCACATTATTATTAAATAGTACTCTTCTTTTTTTTTTGTTACAGTCTTTGTTTTAAAGTCTATTTTATCTGATATAAGTACTGCTACCCCTGTTTTCTTTTGACATCCATCTTCAATGATAAATGTTTCTCTATCCCTTCAGCTTCAGTCCAGATGTGTGTTTAGGTCTGAGATGCATCGCTTGTAGATAGCATGATAAGTCTTATTTTTAAATCTATTTTGTAACCCTATGTCATCAAAAAAATCCCAACAAACAAAATCTAAAACCAGACTGCTTCACAGGTGAATTCTACCAAATGTTTAAAGAACAGTTAATACCCATTATTCTCAAACTGTTTCAAAAAATAGAAGATGAAGGAAAACTTCCAAATTCATTTTATGAGGGCAGCATTACACTGACACCAAAACTAGATAAAAGTACCACACAAAAAAAGAGGACTACAGGCCAGTATCTTTGATAAAAATATATATAAAAATACTCAACAAAACATTAGCAAAGCAAATCCAACAATACATTGAGAAATCATTCAACACAATCAAGTGCGATTTATATCCAGGATGCAAGGGTGGTTCAATAGTTGCAAATCAATGTTATACATCATCACATCAACAAGAGACAGGATAAAACCATATGATAATTTCAATAGATGCAGAAAAAGCATAAGACAAAGACCAACATCCAATCATGATAAAAATCCTCAACAAAGTACGTTTAGAGAGAACATACCCCAACATAATAAAGGTCATGTATGAAAAACTCACAGCTAACATCATCATTTTTTAATGTTTTTATTTATTTTTGAGACAGAGAGAGACAGAGCATGAGCAGGGGAGGGGCAGAGAGAGAGGGAGACAGAATCTGAAGCAGGTTCCAGGCTCTGAGCTGTCAGCACAGAGCCCGAGGTGGGGCTCGAACTCACAGACCATGAGATCATGACCTGAGCCAAAGTTGGATGTTTAACTGACTGAGCCACCCAGGTGCCCCCTAACATCATCTTTAATGGGAGAAAAACAGAGAATTTTTCTCCTAAGGTCAGGAACAAGACAAGGATGTCTTACTCTCACCACTTTTATTCAGCAAAGAACTGGAAATCCTAGCTACAGCAATTAGCCAACAAAAATAAATAAAAGCCATCTAAGTAAGTAAGCAAAAAGTAAAACTTTCACTGTTTGCAGATGACATGAATGTGTGTGTGTGTGTGTGTGTATCTCCATCCCAAAAGACTCCACCAAAAAAAAAAAAAAAAAAACTACTAGAACTAATACATGGATTCAGTAAAGTCACAGGATACAAAAATAAATGTACAGAAATCTGTAGCATTTCTATACATTAATAATAAAGCAGCAGGGACAGAAATTAAGAAAACAATCCTATTTATAATTGCACCAAAAATAATAAAATATTTGGTAATAAACTTAACCAAAGAGGTGAAAGACCTTTACTCTGAAAGCTGTAAGACATTGTTGAAAGAAATTAAAGATGACAGACAGAAATGGATTGAAGAACAAATATTAAAATGTCTATACTATCCAAAGCAATCTACACATTTAATGCAATCCCTACCAAAATACCAACAGCCTTTACCACAGAACTAGAACAAATAATCCTAAAATCTGTATGGAACCAAAAAATAAGCTGAATAGTCAAAGCAATCCTGTAAAAGAAAAACAAAACTGGAGGTATCACAATTCCAAACTTCAAGTTATATTACAAAGCTGTAGCAATCAAAACAGTATGGTACTGGCACAAAAATAAACACATAGAAAGTTGGAACACAATAGAGAGCATAGAAATAACCCCCCAATTATACAATCAATCTTTGATAAAGGAGGCAAGACTGTGCAATGGGAAAAAGATAATCTCTTCAACAATTAATGTTGAGGAAACTGGACAGTGGCATGCAATAGAATGAAAGTGAATCCCTTTTTACACCATATACAAAAATAAACTCAAAAATTAACGACCTAAATGTGAGACCTGAAATAAAAATCCCAGAAGACAGGGCAGCTAGTAATTTCTCTGATATTGGCCAGAGCAATGTCTTTCTAGATATGTCTCTGGAGGCAAGTAAAACAAAATCAGAAATAAAGTATTGGGACTACATCAAAATAAAGAACTTCTGCAGAGCAGAAGTAACAAACAACAAAACCAAGAGAACCTACTGAGTGGAAGATGATATGGGAGATATATTTGCAAATGACATATTTGATAAAGGGTTAGTATCCAAAATATATAAAGAACTGATACAACTCAACACTCAAAAACCAAATAATCTCATTAAAAATGGGCAGAAGAGGGGCACCTAGCTGGCTCAGCCAGTTAAGTGTCCAACTTCATCTCAGGTCATGATCCTGCAGTTCATGGGTTTGAGCCCCGTGTCGGGCTCTGTGCTGACAGCTCAGAGCCTACTCTTTCAGATTCTGTGTCTCTCTGCCCCTACCCTGCTCATGCTCTATCTCTCTCTGTCTCAAAAATAAATAAACATTAAAAAAAATTTAAAAATGGGCAGAATATATGAACAGACATTTCTCTAAAGATAAACAAATGGCTAACAGACACATGAAAAGATGCTCAACACCACTTATCATCAGGGAAATACAAATTAATACCACAATGACATATAATCTCACACCTATCAGAATGGCTAAAATCAAAAACACAAGAAACAAGTGTTGGTAAGGATGTGGAGAAAAAGGAACCCCTTTGCACACTGTTGGTGAGAAGTCAAACTGGTACAACCACTGTGGAAAACAGTATGGCAGGTCCTCAAAAATTTAAAAATAGAACTACCATATGATCCAGTAATTCCACTATTGGGTATTTACTCAAATAATACAAAAACAATGATTTGGAAAAAAATACATACATGTACTCCTATGTTATTGCAACATTACTCACAATAGCCAAATCATGGAAGCAAGCCCAAGTGTCCATTGATAGATGAATGGATACAGAAGATATGGTGTGTATACATATATATTATACACATATACATACATATGTACATATAAATACATACATATCTGTGTATATATATACACACATATACAATTAAATACTACACAGCCATAAAAAAAGAAGAAAATCTTGCCATTTGCAATAGGAATGGAGCTACAGAGTGTAATGTCAAGTGAAACAAGTCAGTCAGAGAGAGACCAATGCCATATGATTTCACTTATATGTAGAATTTAAGAAACAAAACAAATGAAGAAAAAAGAGACAAACTGAAAAACAGATTCTTAGCTATAGAGAACAAAGTGATGGTTATCAGAGGGAAGGGGAGGGCAAAATAGGTGAAAGAAGTGAAGGGAACTAAGAGTACAACTATTTTTACGAGCACTAACATAGAGTTGTTGAATCATTATATTGTACATCTGAAACTGATATAACACTGTATGTTAATTATTCTGGAATTAAAATAAAATAAACTTAAAAATACATGTCAAATAAGTTATCAAAGTATTTCAATGGCCTATACAATCGCTTCAGGTTTTCAGGACAGGGAAACTGTTCATTTTCCATTTTTTTCCTAACTAAGAAACAGACTATCTTGCTTTGCCTTACACAGTAAGCAGACATGGAAGGCAAGTGATATCAAGTCCAAAATTCTCCACTGTCATGTTTTTAAGATACATGCTTCCAGAAATTGTACCTACTTTTGTTTCTTTGAAAGGATTCCCAACAATCTTACTTGTTATGTCTCTAGTTTTTGTTCTTTTTTTTTTTTTTTAAAACGTGCACTTTAACTTTTTTTTTTTTTGATTTGATTTTTTTTTTTTATTTTTGGGACAGAGAGAGACAGAGCATGAACGGGGGAGGGGCAGAGAGAGAGGGAGACACAGAATCGGAAACAGGCTCCAGGCTCTGAGCCATCAGCCCAGAGCCTGACGCGGGGCTCGAACTCACGGACCGCGAGATCGTGACCTGGCTGAAGTCGGATGCTTAACCGACTGCGCCACCCAGGCGCCCCTAGTTTTTGTTCTTAAATACAATTCCTTTTTTAGTAATTCTTCAATATGTACTAATATGAATAGATGAGAACAATAATACTGAGCTCTTTATGAAACACATTTGAAGATGTCAGTACTATTCTCTATTCTGTTCAGAAAAATTTCAGAATTTGTTAGTTCAGTTCAAGTGTGTCCTGCCTTCAGCTAGGCAATCAGGAGCATAGGAGCTGCACTGTGATGGAGGGGTTAAATGGCATCATAGAATTGAGTAGATGAGGATAATATAGAGGAATATCAGGGGTAAAATCTTAGTTATCCACATTGATTGTTTACTAGAACTTGACAGTGCAAAATCATCTAGTATCAAGTTACATTAGGATAATGAAACTGTTAATGCACACAATTTGGGAATAAACCATCTAAAATGTAACTTTGTCATTCAGTGGTATATTCTTTTTTTTTTTAATTTTTTTTTCAACGTTTTTTATTTATTTTTGGGACAGAGAGAGACAGAGCATGAACGGGGGAGGGGCAGAGAGAGAGGGAGACACAGAATCGGAAACAGGCTCCAGGCTCCGAGCCATCAGCCCAGAGCCCGACGCGGGGCTCGAACTCACGGACCGCGAGATCATGACCTGGCTGAAGTCGGATGCTTAACCGACTGCGCCACCCAGGCGCCCCAGTGGTATATTCTTCTTAAGGAAAGTCAGCTTGAATGTTAAGTTAGGTACATTACTTTCAAAATTCTCCTTTGGCAAGGAAAACTCACAAAGTAATTCTGAAGTTTCTAGGCCATTCAAAAGTGTAATTTCATTGGTTATGCAAATAACTGGTTTGCTTATTGAGAGAACTATGCTTTAAAGAAGAAAACATCAGATGAAAACTAGTCTCCAAAGATTTGTTTCTGGTTTTCCTGCTTTTTAAATCTTTTCCTGAGCATTCTCACCTCCTGAACCTTTCTATTTTCATTGCTAAATAGATGACCACCATATTTAATTCTGGTTTATCTCATGAGTCCCACATTTACAACTAACTGGTTGCTGTTTCCAATTTGTGTTTCTGTCTGTTACCTTAAACATAATTATGGCCAGCATTACTAGTTCCCCTACTAGGTGCTCCCATAGCATTTTTCACAATGCTTTTTCATGATCTGTCTTCTTTTCCTCCCCTTCTCCTCCTCTTTCTCCCTTCCTCCCTCCCTCCCTCCGCCCCTTCCTCCCTCTCTTCTTTCTTCCTTCTTCCCTTCTTCCCTCACTTCCTCCCTCCCTCTCCCTCTCCATCTCTCTCTCTCTCTCTCTCTCTCTCTCTCTCTCTTATTAGTTTAGTAGTTCCCAGAGGGAATAAATTATGTTGTTTCTGTATCTGTAGAGTCTGGGCCAAGTTTTACATTATAGCAGCTACATAAATGTGTACTGAATTGAATAAAATACAACATTTGTAAAGCTTTAGCTGCCGTAAGAATTGCTTGGTGCGCTTTTAAGCATGCATGTTCCTTAGCTCCTTGACACTAACAGTGGCATGTTTGTAGTGAGATCCAGGAATATTTCTGAACGACTGCCTCTATATGATTTTTGATTTGGTGAGTTCTTAGATCACACTTTGGGAAGCTCTGGTTTCATGAAATACAGAGGACTAGGCCTTCATTCAAATTCTGGCCTTACCAATTACTTAGCATTTTGATTGATTTCCTCATTAGCAAAACAGGCTTTTGCATCAAGATTCAGTGAGATAAAACATGTAAGGCACTTAGCAGGGTGTCTAGCACATAGTAATTATTTAGTAAACTGTAGCTATTATATCTTATTAAATCTACTGGTGTGTTAGATCTTTGTCATCCAGCTTACCTATATTTTTTATGCTTTTTTTCTTTCTTTCATACCCTACATTGAATCATTGTCAAGCTTTGCCATTCCATCTCAGTAATATCTGTGTCTTTTTGCTGTTTCTATTGTTATTGTCATTACTTTGGCAATACAAT
The DNA here is from genome assembly GCF_018350175.1 of Felis catus. Taxonomy (NCBI): domain Eukaryota; kingdom Metazoa; phylum Chordata; class Mammalia; order Carnivora; family Felidae; genus Felis; species Felis catus. The sequence goes on along the minus strand of NC_058379.1, from coordinate 72,179,074 downwards.
TTAACTAACTTTAGCAAATGCTCCCTGAGCACCTACATGTTAGGAATTGTGTTAGAGACTGAGGATGCAAGGAGAACAGATATGCCCTCAAGGAATGGACAGTCCAGTGGAAAAGAGGAGGAATATATTTTTAAAATTCACATGGTGTGATCATTGCTAGAACAGAAGAGTGGTACGTACTCTTGAACATTAAAAAAAAAAAATGATCCAAAGAATTCGACAATTTTGATGTTCGCCCATGATTAGGATTTGACATTCTCTGAGTTCCCACCAAGTAAGAGAAGACAGAATGACTGATAATCCATACCTAAGATAGGAAAATGTGGAGGTGAGACCAAAGGGGACACAGCAAAAAAAGCCTGCACTGTGGCATGGGCACAAGTGGGGTCAGAAAGACCCTTTCCAATCTTTACCACAATAAATAGTTTGGGACCCCAGTCCAACTCCCAAAAAACAAAAATCACAAATATGAACTACATATCATCTCCACTCCCTCTAAAAAAATAATTCATTGGGAAAGCACACTACGGATCTTCCTCTTGCCAATATTCCTTATTGAGTAACACAGAAAATTCAAAGATGGAGCCTTGTGACTCCTCTTTTGAAGCCATAAAAACTGGCAGAATTTGAATAAATATTCCCATTTGTATGGAAAATTAGTAACTGGAGAATACATATGTGAGAATAAAATTTATAAGTTAATTCCTTAGAAACGCATAGTCTTGGTATTGTCCAGAGACCTGAGTGTTAAAACATGATACACTAGTAAAAGTATAAATGCAGAGTTTGATCAATGGACTTTGGAAGAAAAAAAAGTCCACATTTCTGGAAGCTACAGACATAGACATTCTGTAATAAATCTATCAAAAAGCCTATATGACTAATGGGATGCATGCAGGATGAAATGGATCAGTTACAACGGATCTGTTTTAGTGACCTCAACATTTCTTCAAGATATTTTTTTTTCCCTGAAGTGAAAGCTCATTGGGCGAGAAACAACCGTGTCCTCAGAAATGCCATATTTTCTAATACAAACTGTCCTTTTACATGTTTGGATTTTTATAAGTGTGTTTCTATTGATGCAAAAAATCGTCCTGCTTTCACCAATTGACCTCTGTCAACATCTCATCTGAATGATGCTTTGTGAATCTTACTTTAATGGTACTGAAAGGCACAGTATTGGATGGTTCATGGTTCAAAGAGGCCAAGCCTAGTGATCACGCAGGCAAATGTAGGTCAGAATTCTCCCCTGCCACTTAGTGGCTATGGGACTTTGGGTCAATTAATTCACCTCTCTGAGTGTCAGCTCCTTTTTTTTTTTTTTTAATTTTTTTAATGTTTATTTAGTTTTTGAGAGAGATTGAGAGAGAGAGAGAGAGCAAGAGAGAGTGAGCACAAGTAGAGGAGTGGCAGAGAGAGAGGGAGATACAGAATTGGAAGCAGGCTCCAGGCTCTGAGCTGGCAGCACAGAGCCTGATACGGGGTTCAAACTCATGGATCGTGAGATCATGACCTGAGCCGAAACTGGACACTAAACAGACTGAGCCACCCAGGCGCTCCCGAGTCTCAGCTTCTGTCTGTAAAATGAGTATACTAATAGCTATCTAATGGAAGTTATTTTGAGGGTAAGAGAAAATCCTATAAAACTTCTGCCCTAATTATAGTATATAGGTGTTATGTGCTGAATGTTTTTGTACCCTCTCAAATTCATATTTTAGAAGCCCTAACCCCCAAAGTGATGGTTTTTAAAGATGGGAACTTTGGGAGGTAATTACATTTATTTTATTTTTATTTTTTATTAAAAAAAATAACATTTATTTATTTTTGACAGAGAGAGACAGAGCATAAATCGGAGAAGGGCAGAGAGAGAGAGAGAGAGAGAGAGAGAGAGAGAATCAGAAGCAGGCTCCAGGCCTTGAGCTGTCAGCACAGAGCCCAATGTGGGGCTTGAACCCATGAACTGTGAGATCATGACTGAGCCAAAGTTGGAAGCTTAACCAACTGAGCCACCTAGGTGCCCTGTAATTAGGTTTAGATTAGGTCCTGAGAATTAAATAGTCATGATGGGATTAGCAGCCTTCTAAGAAGGGGAAGACAGAGAGATCTTCTTCTCTCCACACACACACAAAGAAAAAAGGTCATTTGAACACACAGGAAGATGTGACCATCTGGAAGCTAGGAAGAGAGCTGCACTGAGAACCAAATCTGATGACACCTTGATCTTGAACCTTCTTAGCTTCCAAAACTATGAGAAATAAATGTTTACTATTTAATCCACTCATTCTATGGCATTTTGTTACAGTCTGTCAAGATAAGACAATAGGAATTATTATATACATATTATTAATACCAGTAATAATCAGAATCCTAAAATATCAAAAATGAAAGAGAACTATTTGATCACTTGTCCCAATTTCCTAACATTACAAATAAGAATATGGAGAACAAGGTCTTGTCTGTTACTTTGTTTTATCCCTTGGAACCTAGCTTAGTGCCTTATAGTCACTGAAATACCTATTGACAAGTAAATGAGTGCATGCACAAATCAAAATATAATAGTGCTAAATGTTGAGAATGATCTCTAATTTGTTTGTTTGTTTTTGCTTTGGGATTGCACCACCTGCCCATCTCTGGAGACAGATCTGTTTCCAGAGGTGGGATGCTGAGAATATATATTTTTAATTATTCGTTGTTAGCCTCTATTTCTTACCCTTTCTAAGTACCAAACATTATAGAATATTTTAACACAACTTTGTTTCATTTAATCTTTCAAAAAATCCTTCCAGTGTTCTTATCAGTTCTAATCTACAGATGAAGAAAATAAGGCTCGTGATGGCTGAATTACTTCCTCCATATTGTGAACCCGTAAGTGGGGAGCTGGGATGAGGCCCAGGTTTTGACTTCAAAGATCATGCTTTGAAATAGCACCGGGTGGTTTTCTTACTTTATCAGACATTACATTTGTTGTTACTTACTCTCTGCCGTTACTTACTCATTCTTTCTGAGTTGGTCAATTTTAGTTTAGCCTTTTTTTTTTTAATTTTTTTTTTCAACGTTTATTTATTTTTGGGACAGAGAGAGACAGAGCATGAACGGGGGAGGGGCAGAGAGAGGGAGACACAGAATCGGAAGCAGGCTCCAGGCTCCGAGCCGTCAGCCCAGAGCCTGACGCGGGGCTCGAACTCACGGACCACGAGATCGTGACCTGGCTGAAGTCGGATGCTTAACCGACTGCGCCACCCAGGCGCCCCAGTTTAGCCTTTTAAGTAACACCTTCCTCTACTCTTCAACTCAAGGCATATCATAAAGACTCTTAAGAAACCAGGAGGGGAAGACGCAAAGTAATAATAGAACAAGACTGTGTAAATACTGTTCATGATCAAAAAAACAAAGTCATCTCTGGTTTCAGATTTTTCTGGCACCCTCATGCAGATATAGTGCTATATTAAAGGGCAGATCAAGGTCTGCTGGTTAAGTGGGCAATATTTGTGGTTTCTTTCTGCATTCAATGGAATCCCTGTCAGCTTTTTCCTTCAACTCAATGCCATTCCCTTATCCTCAAAATGTTCCTCAGTGGACTTGCCAGGTACATCTGAATCTAAATAGGAGTGCAAATAGACCAAGCCTAAGGATGGCTGCACTTGGAGTTAAGCTCTAACTATAGCATGGGAATATTTAGGCATCATTGATTGGGTTGGCAATGCTTTTTTGAGCAAAGGGTCTTTTCTGACGTCCCCCAAATCATTTACTCCATCTAAACAGAATGTCAGCTCTGTTGCTTAAAACTGGTAAAAATAACCCTGTTTGCTGAGTCTTGAAGGACTGATATGAACCCTGCTCTACTACCTGCTTGAAAAATACTCATGTTCCTGCTACCTTGAAAATGCATTCAAGTTTGGACTAATCTTTATCTTTCCAAGGAGCCGAAGGATTCAATTGTACCCAAGATGGGAAGCAATGCTTGAAAGAACTCATCTCCCAGACTCTAAAGCATATTTTTCAAACGGAGATATTCAGTTCTAATATTGCTTACACCAAATGCTCTGAACATTTCTTTTTCCATTTCAATTTCTGCTGTCTCAAGTTTTCCTTCTCCACGCACAATTAAGGAGCAGATAGGAGGCTAGGGACACATACTGAATAACAGATTCAACAGTGTCTTCACCAGTGATCCAGAATGTTTCTAAAATAGAATACTACTTACGTAGGCTATTAACAAACACAAATAACACCAATGTAGATGTAACTTCTGATATATGTTGAATTTATATATAGTCAGTTTTGCTATAATGAGACATATGTGCTCATAAAAAATTGCCACTCTGTAATGAAGGGATAGAAGGAGCGTTACTTGAAATCATATAGAAAAAATTATTTTAAGTTTATTTATTTATTTTGAGAGAGAGAAAGAAGGGGAGGAGCAGAAAGAGTGGGAAGGAGAGAAAATTGCAAGGAGGCTTTGCACTGTCAGCATGGAGCCCAATGTGGGCTCGAACTTACAAACTGTGAGATCATGACCTGAGCCAAAACCAAGAGCAGGACCCTCAACTGACTGAGCTATCCAGGTGCCCCATGGATAGAAGGTTGTAAAATCAGACATGGATAGATGTGGCCTATAACACATGTGGTGAACTAAGATAGGAGGAACTTGCTGAATTTTGCATTCCTGGATCAGATTGGTTCAGCTGGGCACAGTTTTCTCTATTTACCTATTGTCTTTTGCAGATGAAATCACATATGGGAAAATGCAAAATCTTTATACTCAGATTGCCTCCCAATACATCGACTACCTTGGATAAAGCTCACATTTTTGAAATAAGCATTATAGCACAACTATGCCAGAAATTAGGTAGATATATTTCCTTATTGATTTGGGTAAAGACTTTTGGATTCTTCAATATCTTCTTAAAAACATGTTTTTCTTTTGTAAAGATAACATGAAGTGTTTGTAAGGTTGAAATGAAACAGACCCATTATATAAATCTGAAAGAAAGATACTTTGATACTATTTTCTTATAAGGTGATTTTGTAAGGTGTATAAAGAGTCCTTTTTAGGACTAGATATATGTGCATTCTTTCACTAAGTAATCCAGCATCTAGGAAGGTAGGCTATGGAAATAAGCAGAGTGGAGACAATGATTTATGAATATGTGTGTTCACTGAGGTATTATTTGTAACAGTGAAAAGCCTGTAAGTAAAGCATGACTAAACTAGGACAAAAAAAAAAAAAAAAAAAAAAAAAAAAAAAAGATTTACAGGAAAAAGTTCAGGCTAATGATATATTTTTTTCTAAAAGCTTGGATACAATTGTGGCAAAATCTCTAGGAATGGATACCATGGAAGTGATTAAGTCAATGCAAGGAAAACTGTGTATAGGGGTGTTCATTACCATCACTCATAGAGGTGTAACACTGAATCAAATATATGTTACAATGACTGGGTTACTTAAATCAATTACGAATGAATATAAAGCCAGTAAAAATTATAGTGTTGTCTATAAAGGCTGCCTAATATCCAATCATACAAATGTACCAAAGAATGGAGGCAGCCCCATTGTTCATTTATGTTGTTTCCAGCTTCCCCTATATTATCAGAATGTTTCTCTTTGAGCAAGAATACAAGCATATGTAAGAGACAAATCTTGAGCTTTTGATATCCCTAAATTATAACTATACTGAATTTTGACTTATAAGATATATTTCATTCCATTTTCCATATAGTATTGGAAAGTCTAATTATATCAATATTGACCAGATAACACTGCAAAAAGTGCAATCAAGAATCTGCAGAGCAGATCTTTATGCTTTGCTCTCATCACTGTTCTAGCTACTGGAGATGCAAGAGAAAACAAAATAACAGGGGCGCCTGGGTGGCTCAGTTGGTTAAACGTCCGACTTCGGCTCAGGTAATGATTTCGCGGTCTGTGAGTTCAAGCCCTGCGTCCAGCTCTGTGCTGACAACTGAGAGCCCGGAGCCTGTTTCCGATTCTGTGTCTCCCTCTCTCTCTGACCCTCCCCCGTTCATGCTCTGTCTCTCTCTGTCTCAAAAATAAATAAACATTAAGAAAAAAGAAAAAAAAAGAAAAAATAACAAAGTTCCTGTCAGGAAGCTTACATTCTACTTCAGTGAGATAGAAAATAAAATGAATGATGGTTGAGTTTTACAAAACAAAACAGAATAGCATGTAAATAAGGAAAGGAAGTTTGAAGAGTCTTGTGGGAGAATGGGAAAGACTAGCTAGTTTAGCGAGAAGGGGGTTTTACAGGGTATAACACTTGACATAAAGGGAAGAGCAAAGACTGAGCACAGGCATGTGCTTGAAATACCGACAGTGAAGGTGGCCAGTGTGACTGGAACAGCATGAGCAAGGGGGAGGAGAGCAGGAGATGAGCTCACAGAGATGAGATCTCTCAGGCCTTGCTGAGTATTTTAAGAACTTTGGCTTCCACTGATAGACTGAGAAAAGTATCAAAGAAGTTCAAGCAGAGGAGTAACCAAATATGTCTTAGCAATTACAACAATGACTTGTGATTTCTGAGTTAGGAATGGAATGTAAAGGACTGGGGGTAAAAATAAGGAAACCAATTAGGAGCTGACGCAGCAGACCAGGTAGGCACAGTGGCAGTGGTGGCTCTAGATTCTGACTACGTTTCCAAGTTAGCGGTAACAGGATTTGTGGATAAATTGGAGGGAAGACACACAAAACCAATATTGCAAGTGACTGTGGTTTTTTGGCCGATACAACTGGAGTGATACATTTGCTATAAACAGAGATGGGAAGATTTCCAGATAGGCAGGCTGTGGGGAGAAATGTGGTCAACATGTTACCTACAAGATGTCTGTTACATATGTAAGGGGAGTATGTGTGAGTCTGAAGCTTAGGGAAGAGTTCTGGGACAGAAATAAACATTTAAAAAGCTATCAATACCTAGATAGTATCTAAAGCCAAGAGACTGGCAGATATCATCCAGGTAGCAAAAAAAGAGAAGAGGAGTGATAACAGAGAGGTGGAAAAATTCATCATTTGGCATCAGGGAGATGAGCTGAAACTAAGATTGAAAGGGAGTGGCCGGTGAGGTGTCCCAAAAGAGATACGAAGATTGAGTTTTAGGAAGGAGTGTGTATCAGCCATGTTTTATGCTAAAACAAAGCAACAGAGGAATGTGGTGATACCTGAAGGTAATGTGGGTTCACTGAGTTTTTTGTTTTTGGGGTTTTTTTTTAAGGTAGAGAAACTTACAGAATATTTACGTGTTGGTTGGAAATGATCTAGCAGAGAGGGTAAAAAATAGATGATGCAGAAAAGAGGGAGGACAATTGCTGAAGCAATCCCTTAGGTACCCAAGAAGGGATGGAGCCAATGCATGGATGAAAAGGTGAGTGTTAGGTCTGCTCATATAGAAGGAACACCAAGGATGGAGTATAAACGCTGGGCTGATAAATATAGAATGCATGGATGCGCTCTTCTGGTCACTTCTGTTTTATTAGCGAAATGGAAAGCAACATCATGAAATGAGATTGAGGATGGGGAAGAGATAGTGGATGAATAAGGATAAAGGCTGCATTATGAAATAGTTTTACAGACACATTGGAGATCAAATGTAGGCAGATTGCCAAGCACCATTAAAGCCCACTTGAAGCTGGCAGTCACCTTAATTAAGACAGATGAGTCAACAAGGTCCTGTGTTTTTCCCCAGTCATGTTTGGCTTCAGGAATTCAGAGTGTTTTGGTAAAAATCAGGTTTAACTGGGGTTGTTTTGCCAGTTAAGCTCCTTCACCATGCTGCACTTGGAGCTTTCCCCACCCATCATCTTTTTATTTCTATAAGGCATTCAATTCCCTTTTGGGTAACAGTTTGGGAATCTTCACTTTCTTGCTACAGAATGAGTCCTAACTTTCATGGAGACTCTCTTTTATAACTGGTATATAAGACATACTAAAGGAGAGAGTTCTCAACTCATTATGAGGCCTTGTGTGAATTGCTGGGTATGCCACTATACATTTTAAGATTTTTATGTGGGTTGCCAAAAAAAAAAAATCAGACTTAGAGCCAGAGGAAGTTTTCTGGAAGAGTCACCATTTCCTCCTTAAGTCTGACTTGAACTGCAAGTTTGCTTTGTTATTATTAACTTCCTTCCCCAGCATTCAGCTTCAATACTCAAAATTCTGCTCAGAAAAGAATCCTGTATGTTCTGTGCACTCTGTACCCTGAAGTTCCTTCAGCAGCCCATGGAACACTAGATCTTAATTTGTAAAGGGTGACTATGAGCACATTTTTCTGACCTATTTTTCCATATGAATGCAAAAGTATTATATGTGGGAGCTTGAGATTTCCCTATTTCCATCAATATACAATAGGACTATAGATTCCTAACTCCTAGAAATATTTTTGCATCAAAGACAATGTACCTATAAATTCAACTATTCTTCAAAATGAATTCATGCCATGCATGCAAAATGTTTCTCAAAACACAAATAACCCCCTACATCATGAGCAAAAGGTTAGATCAATAAGTGCCTGTATCACATCCAAAAAACTGACAACAGGGAAATCAAATGGGAAAAATATACACTTGGTCTAACTATTGGCCAGGAAATTATCTGTCTCTCAAGTAAAAGGGTTTCTAATATATTTTCTTTTCTATTCCTCCTGAAAAGGAATTTATACAAAAAAAATCAAAAGCAATTATGTCTTTCTATTTCTTTCTCTCTCTGGCTCTTTTCTTTTTAATATTATTTCTCTATGATAATATTTTCTTCTGGTATCCAAACAATAGGAAAGTCTGTGGCTGATCTCCAGAGCAGGATGTATGTATTTTACAAAATACCACTGTCTGCCATCAGTTTGTATATTTAGTAGAATACCACATTCTTATATCCCCAAAGCAGTTCCACAAAGAACAATGAATTGTCCTTTTTTGAAAAAAACAGCTTAACAGAAAATTAAAATTAGTTAAATCTTCACACACACACACCTATATACTGATTTACAACTTTCAACAGAACTAGAACACATACTCTGAACAGTCTAAGACCCTTTAAGAGTCCTTTTCAGGAAAATATTTCCAGAATAATTTAACCTATTGAAAAACTCAAATTCTTTAAAAGTAATTTTAGTTTGATACCCAGAGTACATAATTTTGGCACATCTCAACTTTGTCTTATTTTACTTATTTAAAACTCTGTTTTAAATACTTATTCTATAAATCTTATCTTTTTCTTAATTCAAATTTTATTATGTATGCAAAATGTGAACAAGCCAAATGCTTGGGGGTCTAAAGATATACAGCAAATCAGTCGTCACTTTTACAACATTAACAAAATGGAACTTCATCTCTAATACTCTAGAGATTTGCACTTTTAAAACTTTTGACTCCCCAAATAATGACATTTCAGGGTGAAACAAAACTACTTTAATCATAAAATTTGGGAAACCCTAATATAATATACCACACAAAAATACGTTCACAGTGCTTCTAGCCTAGGAAATAATTCTATCAAGATTCTAAAAGATAACATGTCAGAAGGGATTTCAAGAGAGACCCATGATCCAATACATGGGTCATGTAGCTTAATTTGTGGATGTGATACCATTGCTCAAGGGGGTGATAGATTAAATCCAGGTCACCTGGTTTCTAGTATGCTAATACATGTATCCCACTTCATACGTTTCAACAGAGTTGCTATTGGTAGGCTCAATGGAGAGATGGAATGGAGCAATGATATTGGGCTTTGCTACAAAATATCCTTTCCATTCCTATAGTGACTAAAAGTCCCACAGGAATATTTTTTCCTTGAGTTACAATGTAACTTCATCCAGAAAGAAAATGCATATGTTAATTTGAAGACAGTTATTATAAAATAGTCTCTGGCTATTACTAAGAGAGGGTAGGGGCCCATAAAATTGGTCCAAGCATTGCTAAGTTTTGACATGATTAAGAGAATAATATTCCCAGATCAAAAAAAAAAATAGTGCTTCCTGTCAATTATACATGATATTAATCCTGACTGCCAGACAGAATATTAAAATGGGAATGAAAATGGAAGTGCCCTTGTTCTTTACATCAAAAAGAGTCCCATTCATTTACTCAGCATGCAACATTCTTTATTGAGTATCTATTATGTAGAAGAATCTTCTTTGTACTAGAGACACTAATATGGTTAGGAAATATGTTGAGATATCAGTGTATGCTTATTTCTCTTCTATTTTTGTCTTTCCTCCCCTAGAAGGCAGCCAGAACTTTGTGGTCACTGCTTCAATGAAGGTAGAGAGAGGGCATAATTACTGGCTGAAAGTATAAATGTTTTAAAGACTACCTCTTTTCTTGTCTTCTGTTTTAAAACCTAAATATGACTGAATTGTCCTAGACATTCTAAGAGGATTGAGGAAGAAGGATTTAAGATTCATTAATATCAGAAAGTCCTTCCTCTGTTCTGGGAAGATGGACATATCTGATAAGTGAATGGCTGCATAAAATAATTAGATACGCTATATTCTAGATGTCAGGTTTCCCAACTTCAGAAAATATTCCAGTATGCAATTTAGCCCAAAATCAAAGGGGGCACACACCTTTAAGAGTCTAGGCAATCATAAGCCACAGTGATCAGGATGGGGCAAATAAAGGGACTCTGTCTAAATATTCAGTCTTACCAAGTTCCTTGGAGCTGTTGAGTCACCCTGGAAGAGGGAAGGAGGCCCATTAATGGCATAGATTAAACATCTCCTCCTCAATCTAACAGAAGAGGGTATTAAAGGTAATTTTACTTGAGCAAAATGAATATCATATTTGTTGTACCTTTGAGTTTGTGTAGGTACACAAAGATGAAGAAGACACAGACATACTACCTGCCTTCAAATTATTCACAATCTAATGACAGTAACTGATTAGAGATAGATAATTTCCACTGAGTATGATACAGGCTACAAATTAGGCATTTCCAGGCTGCTCTAGGTTAATGGAGGAGGTATGATACACTTTGTCCAATGATTATTTCTATGGCAAGTGTACCTAGAAAAAGTCTCAGCTAAATTCTTTACATATGACAAATAATAAATATTTATTTTGTGCCATTGTGTTAAATTAAGGCAAGTTTCAGGATCTTATTGACAGGTGACTATTATAACAAAGCATCAGCAGAAGCTTATTTTATGCTTACTCCATCCAAGAAATTTTCTATTACACACAAATCCATATCTGCATCTCTTTCCTCAACCAAGTACTAATATTTGCTAATTATTTACAGCTATCTAAAAGTCCACATTTGGGGGAATTTTGGCATATTTCTTTTTATTTTAATATTTATTTATTTTGAGAGGGAGAGTGAGTGTGAGAGAGAGAATTCCAAGCAGGCTCCATGCTGTCAGTGTAGAGCCCTATATGGGCTCAATCCCATGAACCATGAGATCATGATCTTAGCCAAGATCAAGAGTCAGACACGTAACCAACTGAGCCACCCAGAGGCTCCAGTTTATTTCTTTATAAATTAATTGAAAAAGATACAGTGTGGCTCATATACATTTCCCCTTCCTAGTACTCAACTGAGTTATAACCCAAATGATAGAGAACAAAAATATGGGAAACTCTTTCCAGGATAAGTTATTTTTTCTAATTCCAAAAATTCCACACTAAATGGCTCAATAGAATGTGGTATAATGAGAACCATTTGGGGATTTAACTGCAGGGTAGTAATTGTTTTCATCATTGCTACACACTGCAATCACAACAGTAGGAATGCAGGCACAGTGGGTCACCAGGGACACTTGGATATCACAGAACCTCCCTTGGAATTATTTTCTGTTGTTTAATACGGAGACCTAGCATTGTTGGGAGTTTTCATATGTAACTGCAACGAGAAGGGTTAAAAATCAACTTTATAAGTGATTAATAAAAGAACTTGTAGGCTTAGAGGTTATGGAAGATTTAAGTCAGCCTAAATTGGAATAATCGTTTAAGGATTTTGAGTATTAACCACTACCTTACATGATTGATAACAGTACAGCTATATTGTTTCTGGCAAAGGTCTTTGAATATTATGCATGCATAGAATAATTTTATGCAGTGAAAAAGCTATTTGTATGATTTTGTCCTACTTTTACCAATTAAGTAAGGAAAAGAGCCAAGGGCATTTAGTTGGGGGACAGGGGCATCATTAACTGACTAGGAGAAAAATGTGGTTATTAGATATTTTTTAATGCAAGACTAATCTTAATAAAAATAATGTAAATTCTAAAGTTGAGAAAGGAAAACAACAAAACAAAACAAAGCAAAAAGTGCTGTTGTTAATTGTACATCAGGCATACTACTATTTGGCTGATAACATTTCCAATGATCATTTACAGCATTATTTGTCGGAGCTGAACTTGGCTGTGTAGACAACATGGGCAATGCATTTTATGTAATGTTATTACTTGGGCACAATGTATTTCAGACTGGCTACCTGGGACTTTGATAAAAATGTCCATTTCCCTTACTTACCGTTACTAAGAGATTACCTTTAAATGTTCCTTCAGATATCTTTATCAGTATTCTTAAGTATACCACTGTTCTGCTCTCCATGGTTTCCCTTGATAATGTTAAACTCTGTCTTCACCTCAACTCTAAGACCACCTTACTCTCTCATACAAAGCCAATGATTCCTCACTTTATAATGCTTGCTATCTCCTTGACCAGATTCCTGTAGGAGACTGAATGGAAAAATACAAACTGCTTTTGCCATGAGTCAAAGCTATATGCGGTTTAATGCTAACATCAGTAAGAAAGGAAGAAGTACAGTTATATAAAAAAAATTAGAGACTGGAACTGAAGGAGAGAAAAAAAGGAGGGGAGTGGGGAGAAGGAAAGTTGACAGAAGAGAAGACGAAAGAATGAAAAAGGCTCTTATGTGGGACTCCCTTGGATGTCCCCAAATATCTATAACCCTTAAACTTTTGCAGAACATTGATTTTTCCTGTGTTTTCTTTCCTAATGTTCTTGAAGCCTCATTTCCTCTAAGGTCCTCTCGGTATGCAGCCATTTCCAGTCGATGGGCATCTACTGTGCCTGTTCAGTGCTGGTCCTCCATTCTCTGGACATTACTTTCTAACTATAAACCTCCTGCCTTCAAAAGGAAATTACCACCTGCCTACAGACCAAAGCATGCAAATTTCTCCTTCAAAGTGTAGTTGAGTATCTCACTAGTACTGAGCAAAGATCACTTTAATCATTTCAGATGTCATCACATTTAAGTTTTAAATGTTACTTTGGGATATACAGTGATATCTTGGGTTTGGGGTATGCTGTGTGTGTGTGTAAGGAGTAAAAGTAAGAGAACATTCTATATAAACTACATTCTTGAAATGTTTTCTCAGAGAACATGCCATGTAAAATTCTACAATATCAACATCAGAACAAACATCTCAATCGAAATTCCTTATGAGTCAATGTGAAACATTCCTACAGGTAAGGAATTATAATGAAAGTGCAGAAGAATAGTACTTTGTAACATTAATTGATTTCCCTCACCCCCCTCCATCCATTATCTTTTGATCCTCTCCAAGTTTGCCTAGCTAGAGAGTAAAACATTCATTATTTCAGGGAAGGAGTGTTTCAAGAAAAGCAAAGAAAAGGCTTTGGAGTTTCAACAGACGAGAAACTCATGGGATTCTGAACAGAGGAAACACACACGCAGACACACACACAGACACACACACAGACACACTCACACACAACCATGATGAGTCTCTTTCTCACACTGACTACTGGATAATGACTCTCCATTTGCGTGGGAAGAAAAGAAAGTTAGAGGGCAAGTGAGGTTATCTTCCATCCTCGTCTACCTGTCCTAAGTACATTGGTAAAGGCTGCATAGTCACTAGACCTGAAGAGGCCATTAGGATATTAAAGAAGGATAACGCAGCAGTTGCCTTTAGAGATCACAGTCAGACAAACAGCTAGAAACAAGGCAATTTCTGTGAATGTTGGAACACAGAGAAGACAACACTGAGATGATTATCCCACCTTCTAACCCTGGCCTTGGCATTACATAAACCTTTCCGTGTTTCCACCCCCAGGGTGAAGAGAGATTACATGTCCGTATTCAATAAGATGAAGCTTATTTCAAAAGAATAATTGAGGTCAGAAATAAGAAAGCAAGCTTCATTTTTGTAAACCTGTGGTTGCAGAGTGAGCTTTGCACACAGTACTTTGTAATGATTAAAATTAATAAGTTAATAATTAAAATTAATAATTTGTGTGGCATGTGTAATTTGTGTGGCACATGGCATCTCTATGAGATGAAAACTATTACAACTTTACCAATGTGATTGGGAACATTGGGGAGTTATAACAACAATATTTCTGGGTTCATGAAGAAATGGTAAGTGTCTTTATGAATAAGAAGGTAAGGAGAATGAACAGAGGAAAAGATCCATTTTGAAAATCCTGAGAGCTCAGCCCAAACACTGGGTTCCAATGCAATGTTTTGACTGGGGTGTAATTTAGAATATAGAGCAACATCTTGCTTAAAGCAAACATTGCACATGAAAATCTGTGTCCAAAAGAATGATAAAAATGTGTCTTTATTTTGCAGAAATATTTATGGTATAAATATGTTAAATAACATGACAGTCTAGCAAATTTAAACCATCTAATATTTTGAAAAGGATTAATCTGCCTATAACTTTCTGGATTAAAATTTATCATACAAACAGACCTATATCTGTATTCAAGCTAAGACCAAGCATTATTAAATAGTTCTGATGTGTGGTATTATAATAAAATATTTATAATAATTTGAATACCATTTGGTAAACTGGAAAGGTACAGAAAATATGATGAGTTCTTATAGAAAATCACTTGCTACATCTTAAGCTGGGATCAATCAAGTATATAATTTTGACTACCTAAGAAAGAATTTAAGCTTCCAGTTATATTACTAGGATTCAATATGATATCTTCTGGAAATATAAATATCAGTTAATGCATACCAATTTTAAGGATTCCAAATGTTGGTTCATTAAGCAAAATAATAACAATAATAAATGTACATTTAACCACACCCATTTGTAACCAACAAGTGCATAGTAATTTATAATTAATTAAATAATTAGCATAAATTATCTTTGATACCTCTTCCACATTTCTATTTGATGGAAAACACTGAATTCAGAAACACTGGAGTTCACCTCAGCTTTCTGTTGCTTGTCAAAAAATAATACATAAGGTATAATCATATTTCCCTATTATGACTGCAGCTGAAAACAGAGAATGACTCCAAGTGGTTATAATATTTTAGAGGTTCTGGAAGTGATTTTATATTAGACCATTGCAATCCTACCTCACAAGTTGATACAATATTTATTTATATTTCATAGAGGAAAGTCCAACAGAAATGTTGTAAGGCAATGAGTAATATGCAAAGCCAGAAATCAAAAATTTCTTTTCCAATTCAGAACATATTATTGTAGGCTGTCATAACTCCATAGGTATTTAACAACTGGATAAAATGAATCAAATTTCCCCTTAGTAATCAGTGATTTTATCCACCGCTTCTTTTCTCTAGAAAATTTGGATTTAAAGCCTGGGTCTATCACTGCCCATTGGAGATGCTCAGTTGTTCCCATGATCATACACTGTCCATTAGCATCGATATGTAAAATGTGGATGGTCTTCCTATTAGGCAGAGTCATGAGGTTAAAATTAAATTATAAACTTACAAGTACTTGAGGGAAAAAAAAGGTGTTTTATCAGCCAGAGTATTACTATGTTGTAATTATAGATCTACTTTTCTGTTTGACAATATTTACTCATCCAGGCTACACAATTTGCTTACCTTGGGGCTAATTAAAAAGTCTCCAGGATTTAGCACATTGTCATTTTCCCTTTGTTAGAAGAACAGACTCATCAGCTTTCTCTATATTTTTATTTTGCAGTCATCACTATGATTAGGGGAGGAAGTAGAATATTGGAGGCCTAGCAGCCAGAAACAGTGTAGTAACAGAAAACACACAAAAAGTATCAATTCATTTTGAGCATTTGCTAACTAGGTGTGAATAACTTTGTGCAGGATCATTCTCCCAATGAATGTTTTTTGTAGGATGGGAAAAAGCATGGTATTTTCTTTTTTCCCTAAATACCTAGGGAAATGCTGGCTTCAAAGATGCTGAGTCAATTTCCTTTTTTTTTTACAACAAAACCATCAAAGCTTATCTCTCAAGAACTGGTTTAAAATAAGTCAAGAGAAATCACAAGGAATCAGAAAGTTTAACAAATCCATTTAGGTGCTGTGTAGATAAACATCGACTATGTACCTGAAATGACAGAACCACAAAAAAAATTTGTTAATAATTGTAGAGTGCCTATGATGTGTTGAACGCTTTGATGCATTACTTACTCATACCAAAGAGATGCCACTAATATTGCCAGTATATGAATGAAAAAGCTGCATTTGTATAACTTGCAAAGGTCACTTAGGCCACGCGTGGGAGAAACCAGAGTCAGACCCCCTGAACATAATTCCAGAACTAATCTCATAAATGCTGTGCCATACTGCCTCAGTTTTCTTCCCACTTTCCAGAATGAGAGGAAATCCTGTTACAGAGATCTTGCAGAGTAATGGGTGTATCTTTGGGTGTGGAGGGGGTGACAAGGAATGTTAGAATAGCACCAATACAGTTCAGGATTCAACAAATGGTAATTTTATCAGGGGGCATAGGTTAACTATCATGGAATTAGAAGTTATTCTTGGCATGCAGAAATAACTAATTGCTCACAAGAGATACTTTTTAATTTAAGAAAAAGCAGAAAGACAAAGAATAAGAGAGAGGTGATGCTACACTAATTACTTTTTGTCTCTGTCTCTCTTATCATGATTATCTGATTCTAAATAAGACTACAACCATTTATAAAGACTATTCCACATTGTTGCCATATTTAGAGTATACATATGGGTTTTACAACACTGAATAATCTCTTATTTCAAAGAAAATAAATCTTATACTGCAGCTTAGAAAGAGAGGAGACTCAAAATAGTATTATAAGAGATGGGGGCACCTGGGTGGCTCAGTCAGTTGAGTGTCCAACTACAGCTCAGGTCATGATCTCACAGTCTGTGAGTTCGAGCCCTGTGTCAGGCACTGTGCTGACAGCTCAGAGCCTGGAGCTGGTTTTAGAGTCTGTGTCTCCTCCTCTCTCTCTGCCCCTCCCCTAGGCATTCTCGGTCTTTCTTGCTCTCAAAAAAAAAAATTAAAAAACAAAAAAGAAATATTAGTTTGGGGAAAATGAGACACAATGAGGAAATCATGATGCATCTAAATATTTGAAGGGAGGATAGCGTCTGGGTGACCACAAAATGCAGAATAAATTCAGTCCCTGGAAGACATGAAAGTAAGCCTTTATTTTTTTAACTTAAAGAATTTCCTAAAGTTAGTGCCACTTCAAAAACTTAAACAAAGATAAAAATATACAGGATACATTCTAGGGATATAATTTAATTTGATCATAAAAAAAAATACCTGGAGATTAAAATTCACTTTCCTAAACAAACATTGTATTCAAGATTATCAAAGATATAATTATGTATATTAGAGGTTAAATACAGTCAGAATAACACATCTCAAAATGTATGGAAATCTATCAGAGTTGCACTTAGAAAAAAGCATTCATAGTTTCAAATGTCTACCTTTTATAGGAAAGCATAAAGATAAATTAACCATCTTAAAGTTTAAGTTTAATTCAAGTTAAAAATAACCATCAAGAGGACTGAAGGAAACCGTGAAGAAACATGACAGTTGTAGAAAAATTAACTAGACTATAAGAAAAAAAAAATAAGAAGGCACACCTGGGTGCTCAGTCAGTTAAGCATCTTACTCTTGATTTTGGCTCAAGTCATGATCTCATGGTTTGTGGGTTCCAGTCCCACATGAGGCTCTGCACTGAGAGTGTAGAGACTGCTTGGGATTCTCTCACTCTCTGTCTCTCTCTCTCTCTATCCCTTCCCCACTTGCATGCTCTGTTTCTCTCTCTCCCTCAAAATAAATAAATAAACATTAAAAAAAAAAAAAGGAAAGAAACTGAAGAATCAATAGTTGAATCAAGAGAGAGAACATGGAATATAGAAGCACATTGGATGAGGCATGAGGGAATAAAAAATGCTGCTAAAACATTTTTAGAACTCTCTATAAAATTTGTGTTTCAACACAAAAATATAAATCACAAAACTGCCGTAAGAAGTGCAAAACTAAAGAAATTGAGAGAAATATCAATGTTTACCTACAAAATGCCACTTAGTCCAACCATCACTATCTCTACAAGTGACTTACTTTCAATTTTCATGAAACAGATAGTTTTCATATAAAAATTGTTCTAGGGTAAGAAAAAAAATGGAAATCTTCCTAATTTATCTAATTAAAGAAGCATAAACTTGAAATTAAAATGGAAAGACAATGATAAAAATGATGAAATTAAAATTATGTATGAAAACCAAAATACAAGGATGGCTTCTTGTTAAGAAAAAAGCATATGACCATTTCAGAAGATATAAAAATGTATTTTAAGTAATTTCTAAGTAAGGAATTAAAAACTATCATGATTGAAAAAAAATTTTTTTTCTTAAGCGAATAGACAAAATTCTTTAAAGAGAGAATATTAGAAGCAAACTCATTCAAATCACACAAAGGGAAAAAAAACACAGATTGTTTGTTCCCAGTCTAATCAATACTATAAAGCATTAACCAGAGCTAAGGTGCTTGGTTGCTGTCAAGGACTGGAGGGATTCAAGCATAGACCTGGGAGTCTAGCTGTTGGAAAACTCAGTATCAGATTGGTGTGGAGGAGGAGAATGGCATCAAACATAAACAGAAAATGTGATCTGGCATAAAGTGATGTGGTTTTCTGCCCCAAGTTTACAGCTGTGTGACTTCAGGCAAAACACTGATACTCTCTGAACCCCAGCTTTCCTGTCCAGAAATTTGTTTATACATTATACACAATGTCAGACTGGTTTTGAAAATAACATTACTTAATACACTTAGAGCTTTTTACAAACAATAATGGCTATATCATTGTCTGTTGATGCTAATGTTGCTATTGAACTAGATGGGTCTTTACAATATTTCTCATCAGTATGGATTCTCTGAGGCCTATTCATGGCTGAGCTGTGACAGTCTTCCACATCCATTATATACAGTGGATTCATTCCAGTGTCCTTACACTTACTCCAGGTAAGTTCATTACAGTTTATTGACTTCTGTATGTGGTTTGCTAGAAAAAGAGGCTGTATGTGGTTTGCTAGAAAAAGGGGAGAACCTAATCACCCTGGAGGACAGTATGTTTTTCTAGGCTGTTATGTTCAAGAACAAGATATAGACGAAAGACAAACAGCACTCTATTAGCTTAGAAATGCCAAGATAAGCATGATTTGTTGTTGATTTTTTTTCAGTGAGTAATACAGGATTTGGATAATTACAATCTTTTAGATAAGCTCTGGTGACTGAAAGAGATAAGAACAATTCTTTCAAGGATGGGATGTCATTAGAAAGAGAAAAAACCTTATACATTTTTATAAGACTTCTTCAAAATTTGTCTTTAAGAAAGAGGGGGCTAGGGTAGAATGGAATGAAGATTGCCCAGATGTAAGTTAGAAATCCAGACTACATTTTCTAAAATGAAAGGGGATTTTATTAAGATCTAACCAAGTGTTGAATTGTAGGACTGGGGGGAAAATTGATTCCCAGCAAAGAGATGAAAAGTTGATCATGTTTCTTTTGTTTTATATACCACACAGTTTTTAAGTGATGTCTAAGAAGACTGCATCCTTAAAGGGAACATGGATGAAATATAAAAGACTAAACAAGTGCCTTTATACATTATAAAAATAAAATGCAATAAAATAAAATAGTATTGGTGTTACTGGGCTATTTTTTTTCTCTTCTTTCTTCTCCAATTTTCTCACTTATGTTTAAGAGTCCATCTTAAAATAAAGATAATTAGTCAATAACTTCATCCACCTTTTATAATAATTAATGTATGACCTCCATAGGCTGTGGGTGGAGGGTGACTTCAGGGTTTCAAAATCCCTGGGTATTATTCAATTAACCCATATGAATCTTATGGCCAATCACTCTGAAAAGCTATCTTCCAAGCTGAGCTGGATCTCGTGTGATGAGAAAATTGTTCCCTAATAAGGGAACTATTTTAGTTCTGAAAGTTATAAAGATTTTTTTCCTTATATTAAGCAAACAAACAAATAAGCTATTTATATCCTATACTCAGTCTTAATTTATTTCACCAAGAAGGATATATTTTATAGTATAATACTCTTCAATATATAAGTTCTTTATATATAAGATACCTTTTCCCTACTTAATCTCCAATTCTCCAATCTAAACATCCTTAATTATTTCCCTCAAACCAAAAGCATGGTTTTGGTTTATATCCACTATCTTAGGCAAAACATCCTAAATATATTATGGAGTAAAACATCCTAAAGTTTGGCATCAAATATTTGAACCTTATTTTGGAATAGAAATGCCATAAATAAGAAAAGCCATAAATAAGGATTGGCTTCCCCCTACTACTGGGAACTATACTTCCTTTACCACCAGTTCAGTCTTATGTGTAGTAGTTGACTGCTGCCTAAGTGACATCATACCAGCCTTTAACAAATGTGTTAAACAGAGAAGGGCCAAGAGCTCTGAAGCAAACAATGATTTTATTTGATATCAATTCATCACTCTTCACTTTCAGGTTATAGTGATGTATTATTAAATGTTCACCATATTAGCCCATTATCTTCATTTTTTCCTAAACGATAGCATGAGGAATTTTGGAGGGCTGGGAGTTAGGGGGAGATTTCTAAAGAATCTTCTAGATCTTCTAGCCTAGTGATATCATTTAAAAAATGACTAGTTTTAAATAGCTTGTTTTTCATGAAACTTCATCTGCTCCAGATGATCCCTTAGTAAATTTTCACACATTATTTGTTGATTACGTCTTTCCAAAAGTGCTAACCGGACTAAAGCCAAACTCATAGGTCACAGATTGAAGCTCTTTTTAGAGAAATCAAGACATTTTTAAGAATGTCTTAAGACCTTCTCTGTAATGTTTATTTTTTTACTACAAGTTGAATATGTCCACATATTATATAAATAAAAATACACTTAAAGGGAGAAAAAACCATGATGATAATTTTTCCTTACTTCTATGAAGATGGTGGATAAAAGGAAGGAGATAAGAGTGTCGAGTGATTTTTTGCATTGTAAACTACAGCAAGTTGTGTTATTAACCACAAAAGACACACCAAGCTTATATCTATTAAGAAACAACAGCTGCAGTCCTTTTACACATCGCTGATAAAAATTTAACATTTAACACTTACATATTTCACAAGGCTTGGGAGTTTGAAATTAGACTGGTAGTGACAGTGGTGTTATGACTCAAAAGCTCATCAAAGGACTAGAAACCCATTGGAGACCAGTTGTAATGGAATAGTTCTTAGTTTAGCTGCCAGGGACTCCTGGGTTTCCTTTGCTGAACTCCTCATTATTCAGTAGATGATACTTCTGCTTATCTTCCTCCTTTATTTCTTTGATGAGCTCTTTGGCTCATGGACAATTTCCCTTGGCTAATGTAGGTGAAAAGCATTTGAAAGGTGCTAAGAGCTATGCAAATGCAGTATATTAACAGTGACTTCACAGATTATCCTTATAAGATAATTCTTTGGAATTTCAGAATGGAAATGCACTTTCAAGATTATGAAGGAGGTCCAGATTGGTGAAGTGGCCTGCACAAAGTTGTGCCCCAACAGATCCATTTCTCCTAATTCCTAAGAGTTTTCTTGCTATTATGTGATCCTCATCTTTTATATATCTTTTATAAAATCTTTGGAGTTAAATCTTTTAAGAAAAAAAATAGCCTGTTTCTTTATTAAAAATATTTAAACATGATGGGCTCAAGGCACAAATGATGAATTTTACTCACAGAAATCTTTTCTGAGGGTCTATCGTGTCGAACCTCAGTATGTTTTCACTCAATTCCCTACCTTCTCCCCAATCAGGTTATGGAAGTTTTGATTTCACCTATTTAATAATCAAAACAACCTTTTAAATGTATTCATCTGAACTATAACTGATACATAACATAAAATACACACTATTGACTGAATTTACAGGTTAGCAGATATAAAATAATTCCATTAACTAGATGATCAAGTGGAATTTGGGGCATTTGTAGTCAGAATAGTAAATGTGACCCAGCCATGTACAACCCTGCGTTTTCTATTATATAGCTGTTGGCAAATCAATCTACAAATAAGTGAGGCTTTTGGAGTGCCAGTCTCTGTGCTAAACTCTACAGGTATTATTGCCTTAATGTCTCATAAGCTCTATATTGTTATTACACATCCAATGTAAAGACAAAAATATCAGAAAGGACCAAAAGTTGGTGAAAGTCACTCAGCTGGTCAATGAAAATCACACTTCAAAAAGAGTTTTGAGGAGCACCTGGGTGGCTCCATCAGTTGAGCGTCTGGCTTCATCTCAGGTCATAATCTCACAATTTGTGGGTTCGAGCCCCACATTGGGCTCTGTGCTGACAGCTCAGAGCCTGGAGCCTGCTTCTGATTGGGCATCTCCCTCTCTCTCTGCCCCTTCCCGCTTGCACTCTGTCCTTCTCTCTCTCTCAAAAAAAAAATAAATATTAACACAATTTTTTTATAAAATAAAAAAAAGAGAGTTTTGACTACCTCCAGGTTCCAAATTTTTAACCTTGGAAACATATTGCCAAAACCTGGAATGCATTAGCAGAATCCTATAAATTTTTCTTTAGCAACAATCTGCTATAAAAGATCAACTGTAAGACTGTAATTTTTTTGAAAAATCCTGAAATTATTTTCCCAAAGGTTTTCTTTTTGTGGTTATGTCAACAGCTTTCTCATGAACCAGTAAAAACTTCTGTATTGTGTTGTAGTAATTAATACAGTGCATTAATTATTTAAAAAACTAGAACAAAGGATAAAAACAGAGTGGGATTCAACCAGACTCTTCAAGTGTGAGGAATGTGTTGATAAAGTTGAGGTATGTTGATAAAATGTATAATGACTAGCTCTCAAAAATAACCCAGATTGATAACATCAGCCAATTTAAGTTAGATAAATACTCCCCTCATTGCCTACTTTAAACTTTTGGGGCGATGCCATTGAACATGAACTTTGGAAGAGAGGTGCAAATTCAGCTCTCATGTGCTGGAACAGCCAATTATGTAAAATTTTCATCATTTGAATTGTTTATGAAAAACTAAGAGGAGATTTTAGTGAAACTATTATAAAAATAATAAATATAAAAATTCTTTTAACTCGATTGTGTTTTCATAGCAGAAGAAGTATTATTTTCTTTTGATTGTTGTAATGATTTCTTCCTACAAAATATAAGTTTGTTTTCACTCTGTTTTATTGATTTAACAAATTCTTGAATTTTTTAAATATATTTTTTAAAGGGGCACCTGGGTGGCTCAGTCGGTTAAGTGTCTGACTTCAGCTCAGGTCATGATCTCACAGTTAATGTGTTCAAGCCCCGCGTTGGGCTCTGTGCTGACCGCTCAGAGCCTGGAGCCTGCTTTGGATTCTGTGTCTCCTCCTCTCTCTGTTCCGCTCATGCTCTGTCTCTGTTTCTCAATAATAAATAAACGTTAAAAAAATATAACGTTTTTTATATTACTATAAATTTTTATATATTTTTTAACGTTTATTTATTTGAGAGAGAGAGTGAGAGCAGAGGAGGGGCAGAGAGAGGGTGAGAGAGAGAAAATCCCAAGCAGTCTCCACATTATCAGTGCAGAGCGCCATGCAGAGCTCAAACTCACAAACCACGAGATCATGACCTGAGCCAAAATCAAGAATAAGATGAATAACCACCTGAGCCACTGAGGCACCCCTTTCTTGAACTTTTTAAAATAAAAGGCAGGTCTCTGAAAGTTAGCACGCTGCAGTCATTGGTATGCAGTTTCATGGGATGCACCTCTAAGAATATCTGTCTTTCATATCTGCTCTCAAAATTATATAATAACTGAACTATTCATAATTTTTCTTGGCGTGGGCAACGATAAACAATGAATCTGAGAATTTAAAATATACTTATCTTTTATTATTATTTTCTTATATAAAATTGTAACACTTTTTAGGTAGAATAAATATTGTTCTTGCAACAAGTTGTTTGAAAGGTAGATGGTGATTTCCTTTAAACCCTCTTTGCTGAACTTTGATATAGGACATTACAATCCAGTATACATTTAAAATAATTTACTCTTTGGGGCACCTGGGTGGCTTAGTTGGTTAAGCATTAGACTCTTGATTTCAGCTCAGGTCATGATCTTGCAGTTTGTGGGTTTGAGTCCTGTGTCAGGCTCCAGGCTGACAGTGCAGAGCCTGCTTGGGATTCTCTCTCTCCCTCTCTCTCTGTCCTTCCCCTGCTCTCTCTCTCTCTCTCTCTCTCTCTCTCTCTCCCTCCCTCTCTCTCAAAATAAATAAATGAACTTTAAAATATTAGGAAACATTTACTCTTTAATATTTAACCTAGGTAGTCTTTATTAATATAAAGTTTGTCCAGTTAAATTAAAATATTGGGACAAGTAATTTATGTTTTTGAGTTTTGAAAAAAGAATTAAATTTATTATTGGGTTTTCTTTTCCATGCTCAGGATTTCCTATAGTTCTCAAATTTGAATTTTACAAATTCATCACACCAGAAAAGACTTATCAATAAATATTCAGCTTACTAACAATGTTTACAAATCTCTAATAATAGAGTTGAATGGTTCTACCAACAGTGCAAACAAACCAAACAAAACTAAAAACCAACGTAATCTGCATCCTAGTGACACTTCCTCATATTTTCACTCATATCACTATAATACTTTTTAAATAAATTTATAGTTCCCGGTTTTCACAATTGTGTTATTGTCCCTTCCTCATGAACATATAATTGTGGCTAAGATTTACTGAATGAATGTTCCCTATGTTCCAGGCACTGTTCTAAGCACTTTATAATTATTAACAGCAATCTCAGGAGAGAGATGGTATTAACAGCTTCATTTTATGGATAAGAAAAGTGAGACAAGTTCACAGAACTAATAAGGGGCAGATCAGGGATCAAGCCTAGATATTGTGACTCTAAAGCTATGTTCTTAATCCATCTTTTAATAAGAATATCCAATTTTAGGTTAACCCTTTTCAAAAACTATTATTATAAATTTATATTCATGCCAAATCCTTTATATTTGGGTTTATTTTCCTTAAAAGATATTCTTAAATGTATGTATTACAATAAATAAAAAGAGATTTTGAACAAAACCAGCATTCAGATAAATTTATATGCTGGAATGCACTAATGCACATAAAAGACCAAAATATCATTCATATTAATATAACCTGGAAACAACTGGAAAAATATAGCTTTCCCACTATTTCAATTGCAGCTTAATTACCAAAACCAATTTTGAGAATTTTAGCCAAATATTCCATGTAGTTATCTGTAGGTTAGGCCAGGGCTGTTAACTAAAATCCCGATAAAGCCAAACGTAGCCAAATGCTTGCTTTTCCCAAAACACTAATTAAGGTTTTCCAGAATTGTGCAACATCCATCAAGTCATCCAAGTTTATTTTCCTTATCAAGCCAGGCTACAACTAGAATTAATGGTGAAGTGCTTTATTTCCCTGGATTATAGTAACACCTGCAACAACACGGTCTGATTAAAGCAATCAATTGAACTTCAAAATTAGTCAGTTGAGTTCGGCAATGGGGAATGCTCCAATATATAACCACACAACTTCTTATTCTACTCTCCATGGAAATCCTTCCTTCAAAGCATACACATGTAAGCTCATTTAGAATAGCAATTGTCTGCTCAATACTTCCCCACAGAGGATGCTAGAAGAGGTACGGCATTTCAGTTTTCACTGTGTCTGTCACCCTCATTTGACTTCTCAGCTCGCCAGACACATAATAGAACAAGATATAATAATAGTCATTAACAGACGCATTTGATGCTCTCTGCGCAAGTATTCACTCACAGCTCATTCACTTCAATTGCTTTATAGAAACCTCCAATTCATGTTCTACGTTAGTATGTTTTCAGCTTTAGAAGACTTAACAATTTTCAAAGGTTAGAGAGAACACCATGCAACAAGAAAGGAAGACCACTGAGCTGAGTATCCTTCTTTGCCCCTCATGGCCAATCTTAGCCTTCTTCACTCTAACCTGTATTGCAGGTGGCTGACCTTTATGCACTGTATCTATAGGCTGCCTTGCCATCAGGCTTCCGGTGAGTTC
Organism: Felis catus; assembly: GCF_018350175.1. Classification (NCBI taxonomy): domain Eukaryota; kingdom Metazoa; phylum Chordata; class Mammalia; order Carnivora; family Felidae; genus Felis; species Felis catus. Next base: position 72,152,775 of record NC_058379.1, on the reverse strand, counting down.
AGCAATGGGAAGAACAAGAGGGAGGCGGAAGTAAGGAATGTTTTTCTCCCTGTTCCCTGGGGTCTAAGCCACAGCTGGTTGGTTATGCCCCTCAACCAAAATCCCTCATTAGGTAGACAGAGAACTACATGGTCCTCCTACCTCCACTGCCTTAGAGGTGGTAATGAACTAAGTCCATGGCCTCTTTCTCTCTCATACCCCAAACAACTTCCCATTTTTTTAAAACAGCCCCTTTATTAAATTTCACTCAATTCCCAGCTAAAAGTGTTAGGATCTTGACTTATCTCTAGATATCTCTTACCCTCTAGATCTCATATCCTTCTAAATGGAAATTCTGTTGTCCTGAAAAGTTAAAAAAAATGTTTAATGTTTACTTAATTTTGAGAGAGAGAGAGAGAGAGAGAGAGAGCTTGTGAGCAATGGAGGGGCAGAGAAAGAGGGAGACACGGAATCCAAAGCAGGCTCTAGGCTCTGAGCTGTCAGCACAGAGCCCCACATGGGGCCCAAGCTCACAGCTGTGAGATCATGACCTGAGCCAAAGTCGGATGATTAACCAACTGAGCCACCCAGGTACCTACCCCATGTTGCCCTGAAAAGTTTTTTGTTTTTTGTTTTTTTTTTTCAACGTTTTTTATTTATTTTTGGGACAGAGAGAGACAGAGCATGAACGGGGGAGGGGCAGAGAGAGAGGGAGACACAGAATCGGAAACAGGCTCCAGGCTCTGAGCCATCAGCCCAGAGCCCGATGCGGGGCTATAACTCACGGACCGCGAGATCGTGACCTGGCTGAAGTCGGACGCTTAACCGACTGCGCCACCCAGGCGCCCCTGAAAAGTTTTTTAAAACAAAGATGCAAGACACAATTAAGGTATTTGTTACAGTTTTCTCTTTGCCTCAATAGATATTGGCAGGTGTTCACCCAGGGCTAATTAGATTTCATTAACATTTACACTGAGGGTTAAGAACTAATAAGGTGTGGGGAGCATACCACATTGATTAAGAATAGTATGTGACCTTTCTCTTTTTGATTATTGCTGGTTCTAAATAACTTTTTGTGTAGGTTTCAATTTTGACGAAAACCCTCATAAACTTGATCAATAACACTTCTATTAGTTTATAAACATGTTAAATTAAGTGTTGGAAATTCTATTATAAATTTTTAAGGGTGATTCATAAAAATATTTATAATTCACTAATATCTCACTGGTGCTATAATATAGTTCAACCTTAGATTTATAGGGGAAAATTTGAATTTTTTTAATCTGTGATTACAACTGATGATCTATAGCCAAATTCAAGTTTTATCATGTTTTTCACACAAATTGTCCTAAAATATTTACTCAGGTTTTTATTTTATTTTATTTTATTTTATTTTATTTTATTTTATTTTATTTTATTTTATTTTATTTTATTTTATTTTATTTTGAAGTTTTCACATAAGAATATAAATGTCTGGCTTCTCTTGAAAAATTAGGTTTGGTGATACATGGTCCACAACCCAGTAGGGCAAACTGATGTGGGGCTGGGATAGCTGCATTTCTTTCTCTTTCTTTCTTTCTTTCTTTCTTTCTTTCTTTCTTTCTTTCTTTCTTTCTTTCTTTCTTTCTTTCTTTAATGTTATTTATGTATTTATTTGTTTTTGAAAGAGAGAGCATGAGAGGGAGAGGGGCAGACATAGAGGGAGACAGAGAATCCCAAGCAGGCTCCATGCTGTCAGCACAGATGTCAGCAGGGCTTAAACTGATGACCCATGAGATTATGACCTAAGCCAAAATCAAGAGACAGATGCTCAACCGACTGAGTCATCCAGGCTCCCCAGAGGTTGCATTTCTTAAGCAAAGTGTGCACCTAACAATTTCCAAGTCTCTATCATTGCCCGTTACTTACAAGTCTGATTCACTTTTAGTTTACCTGCATGCAGCCACAGTTTTTGTAGTTTGTGACTCCTAGGACCCAGGAAATTTTATTCTAATATGTTATCGAAAACTGCACTTAATATTTCCCTGTGTCCAAACTAGGGATCAGTAAAGGCTCTTTTCTGTAAAGGGCCAGATAGTAAATACTTTAAGCTTTGTAAGCCATAAGGTTTCTGCTTTGCTCTTGTAGCACAAAAGCAGCCATAGATAATATGTAAACAAATGGGCATGGCTGAAATCCAATAACACTTATCTTACAAAATGAGTGGTGGGCTAAATTTGATCCATAGTCATAGTTTGCCAACCCCTCATGTAAGGAATCAGATAATCTGTAGTATATCATGGCACCAGGTATTATAATGTGTCCTAGGAATTTCATTTGGGGATCTGATGTTTTATTAACATCAGAGGAAGGAGGCTTAAGGATGAAGGAAGTGGCAGATGCTGGGATAAGGCTAGTAGGAGTAATTATTAAGAGTATATAGATCCCAAGAACAAAGAAATGACAGATTAGAAGCACAGATACATACAACTGTAACTGTTCTAGAGATTACAACTCAGGGAAGGTGGTTCGTAACAAAGTCACCAGCTTCTCTTGAATTTTTAAAATATAAACTTTCCTATCCCAGGACTTACTCTCAAATTATAAGGCTAATTCCAACATTTTCTGCAAAATTAGGAGGTATTGAATTTTTTAAATTTAGTTTATTTTTTCATTTACATCCAAGTTAGTTAGCATACAGTGCAACAATGATTTCAGGACTAGATTCCTTCATGCCCCTTACCCATTTAGCCCATCCCCCCTCCCACAACCCCTCTAGTAACTCTGTTTGTCCTCCATATTTAAGAGTCTCTTATGTTTTGTCCCTCTCCCTGTTTTTATATTATTTTTGCTTCCCTTCCCTTATGTTCATCTGTTTTGTATCTTAAAGTCTTCATATGAGTGAAGTCATATGATATTTGTCTTTCTCTACTTTTACTTAGCATAATACCCTCTAGTTCCATCCACGTGGTTTCAAATGGCACGCTTTCATTCTTTTTGATTGCCGAGTAATAATCCATTGTATATATATACCACATCTTCTTTATGTATTCGTCCATCGATGGACATTTGGGCTCTTTCCATACTTTGGCTATTGTCGATAGTGCTGCTATAAACATTGCAGTGCATGTGTCCTTTTGAAACAGCTTACCTGTATCCCTTGAATAAATACTTAGTAGTGCAATTGCTGGGTCATAAGGTAGTTTTATTTCTAATTTTTTGAGGAACCTCCATACTGTTTTCCAGAGTGGCTGCACCAGTGTGCATTTCCACCAGAAGTGCAAAAGAGACCCTCTTTCTCCGCATCCTCGCCAACATCTGTTGTTGCCTGAGTTAATGTTAGCCATTCTGATAAGTGTGAGGTGATACCTCATTATAGTTTTGATTTGTATTTCCCTGATGATGAGTGATATTCAGCATTTTTTCATGTGTTGGTTGGCCATCTGGATGTCTTCTTTGGAGAAGTGTCTATTCATGTCTTTTGTTCATTTCTTCACTGGATTATTTTTTTTTTTGGGGGGTGTTGAGTTTGGTAAGTTCTTTATAGATTTTGGGTACTAACCCTTTATCTGATATGTCATTTGCAAATATCTTCTCCCATTCCATTGGTTGCCTTTTAGTTTTGCTGATTGTTTCCTTCGCTGTGCAGAAGCTTTTTATTTTGATGAGGTCCCAATAGTTCATTTTTGCTTTTGTTACCCTTGCTTCTGGAGATGTGCTGAGTAGAAGTTGCTGCAGCCAAGGTCAAAGACGTTTTTGCCTGCTTTTTCCTCTAGGATTTTAATGGCTTTCTTTCCTACATTTAGGTCTTTCATCCATTTTGAGTTCATTGTGTGTATGGTGTAAGAAAGTGGTCCAAGTTCATTTTTCTGCATGTTGCTGTCCAGTTTTCCTAGCACCACTTGCTGAAGAGACAGTCTTTATTCCATTGGATATTCTTTCCTGCTTTGTCAAAGATTAGTTGACCATAGAGTTGTGGGTCCATTTCTGGGTTTTAGATCCCATTCCATTGATCTCAGTGTCTGTTTTTGTGCCAAGGATGTATTGAATTTTTAAAAATTTATTTATTTAAATTCAAGTTAGTTAACATACAGTAAAGTACTGGCTTTAGGAGTAGAACCCACTGATTCATCTCTTACATATGACACCCAGTGCTCATCCCAACAAGTACTCTCCTTAATGCCCATCATCCATTTAGCCCATTCCCCCATTCTCCTCCCCTCTAGCAACTCTCAGTTTGTTCTGTGTATTTAAGAGTCTCTCATGGTTTGTCTCCCTCTCTCTTTTATCTTCTTTTTCCTTCCCTTCTCCTATGTTCATTTGTTTTGTTTCTTAAATTCCACATATGAGTGAAATCATGATATTTGTCTTTCTCTGACTGACTTATTTTGCTTAGCATAATATTGTAAGTATTGACAATTTAAATGGCAATGAGCCATACAGGTAAAAAAAGAGAAATTTAGCCTTGATACCAGTTATAGGATCTATAGGTTCAGATAGGTGTCAAAGAGTTAATGACTTACGGGAAAAGATCCTGAATTTTGAAGTCTGTTCTTGGATTATTGAAAGATTTCAACTATCTTATTTGTAAAAATTAAACTATTTGGAAGATTTGTTCTAGATAGTGTAAGATATACTTAAGGCCAAGAACAGTGCTTTTTAATACACTGATTATAGTAAGTTACTAGTTTTCACATAGAAAAATTCAGGCATCAGGTTCTTTGTTGGTTCAAATCAACTTGAGATTCTTCATGAGTCTGAATTCTAGTCTTAAATGTTTATAAGAAGGAAGGAGATTAAATAAAGAAAATAAGTTGAAGACACTGTATAAAAATATACAACTATGATTTGGTAGAATATAACACGACTTATAACATGACTTGTAACTATTTGGACAAAAGTCCAAATTCAATTATTTCAGTTTTTGATGTGAACATCTCTAAAATCAAAAGTGAAAGACACTCTTCACTTATCAAGCAAGTATATTTTGAATATACACTATGGTATAGGTATTCATTCATTCATTCATTCATTCATTCATTCATTCACCCACACATACATACACATAATGTTCAGCAACATTTAATGAGCCCACAAAATAGGCATCATACTACTCTGTTCTCTTGAATTTTATGGGAACAATGAATTTCATGCTATGATAAAAAAAAGGACGTGTTCAGAAAAAGTGACTCTGAGGAATAAATGTTTATGTTGAGGTAGCAAGGATAAATTGAAGCAAGTCACACAAAATTATGGTTGGCAAGATATGAGTGTTCCTTATGGAGAGAATAGAACATGTAAACACGCTGGAAAAAATAAATTGAGAAGGCAAAGAAGTTAGTGAAGAATGCTTACCCCTTAAAGCCAGATTAGGAACAACTAAGTTAATTCTTGTATCCAGAGGTTGGGTAAGGCCAATGTAGTTGAAAGCTTGATGCTGTGGTGTACTCAACACTGTAATGTCAATATTTATTTGTGTGTATGTGTTCTTTAGCCAAGAGTTGGTATCATTGCGTTTAGGTAGGATAATATAATGATACCTTTCAATCCCTTGGATACTCTTAAACAATTTTATTGAGACCTGAAAGTCAGATTTAACATTAAAGATCAAGACAGGAATATGCACACATAAGAGGAATACAGATTGTGTCTCTGGGTGGATAAATGCATGTTGCAACTCAAATATGCTAAACACAGGATTAAGAACAGGTAAAGCCAACAGACTGAAACACTGCCGTGCAGGCATTAACATGAGGTAACTGAAGCAACATGAAACTAAAAAAGTCCTGTAAGTGCATTACGAACAACTTTGGGGAACCTATAGTATTGGAAAAAATATTACAATTGGTTTTGTTGCACACTAAGAGTCCATGGTATTACATCTAACAGCAATGGATGAATTTATATTGAATGATTATATTAACTATTATATTAAGCTTTATTTTTAATGTATATATACACATGTATATATTTTTGCGGGGATGGGGTGGTGATGAGCCTAGTTTTATCAGTTCCCTATAAGTTTATGAACCATTGCTCTTAATACACCTTGAATATATCATCAATGGAAGTACTAATTTTAGGTTGTTAACTGTACCCAGTATCTGGAGATTGAGTATTTACTCTGGATATCGAAGTAATTCAAAAACTTCTAAGGTTGGATTTATCTATTCCTAAACTATACTGAGTTATAATGACAATTAGATAACTGGAGACAAAACCACTGGAAAAAATTACACTTTAATAAAGATTGAAATAAAGAGTTAGGCTTCCTGCTTAAATCCTTTAGAATGGCTAATGGCATTATTAATTTGAATTTTTATTAGAAGCAGTTGATGCATAACATTATATAGAAATAAAATATATTTGCATGCTATGAACTCTAATAGTAAAGCGAACATTTGTAAACTTCCCACTAATCTTAAAAAAATGGAACATTTAACACCATAGTGTTGAATGCCACATTGCCTTTCATAAAACTAAAGTAAGAACTGCTATAAAACTCTTTTCAAAGGAATCCACTGCACACTGACATAAAAAATACCTTTGGCTGAAGAGGGCTAACTACTTTTTAGCCTCTTGTACAGGAAGTCCTTATCAACCAGCAAACACACTTCAGTAAAACCCAGTTTACCATAAATACTTGACTCAATTTTTTAGTTGTTGATAAGCTCCAAATATTAAAGAGCACACATGTGAAAAATAGTTGGAAAACAAACATTCTTTGCTCATTGCTTCTATAATTTGACACAGTTGCAAAACTGACTTTACAGCATTTTCCCATATAATATTTCTCTGGTCTCAATAAGCCAAATACTCTGACTCCTTTATGCAATTAAGCAAATGGAAGAATTAAGTTTTCACTATATATTTGCCCCATTTTGCCAGGTCATGACTTTTATGTGAGGCCACATATTTTATTCCATTATTTCTCATGAATAATACAATGGAAATTTATATAACAAATGGTTGCCGTTTTTGTTCTTATTTAAAATCTGACCACAATTATTAAAATTACATAACTTTTAAAGATATAGACAAAGCAAAGGCAACAATTTTCTTTTTTTAATAAAAAAATTTTTAATATTTTAATCTTTTTAATCTTTAATCTTTTTTATTGTAATTTTTTAATATTTATTTTTGAGAGAGACAGAGAGACAGAGTGTAAACTGGGGAAGGGGTAGAGAGAGGGAGACACAGAATCGAAAGAAAGCAGGTTCCAGGCTCTGAGCCACCAGCATAGAGCCCAATGCAAGGCTTGAGCTTACAAGGTGCAAGACCATGACCTGAGCTGAAGTCAGGACACCCAACTGACTGAGCCACCCAGGTGCCCCACGGGAACAATTTTCAAATGCATTTTCTAGCTATAATAGAAGATCTACTTTTTCAAAAACATATCCTATTGTTTTTTTTTTATGTTTCAAAAGTTTTTATTTAAATTATAGTTAGTTCATCTATAGTGTAATATTAGTTTCGGGAGTAGAATTTAGTGATTCATCACTTACATATAATATCCAATGCTCATCACAACAAGGGCCCTCCTTCATACCTATCACCCATTTAGCCCACTTCCCATCCAGAAACCCTCAATTTGTTCTCTATAGTTCAGAGTCTCTTATGGTTTGCCTCCCTTTCTTTTTTTTCTTTCCCCTGTGTTCATCTGTTCTGTTTCTTGAATTCCATACATTAGTGAAAACACATTGTATTTATCTTTCTCTGATTGACATATTTCACTTAGCATAATACACTCCAGCTCCATCCATGCCATCTCAAATAGCAAGATTTCACTCTTTTTGATGGCTGAGTAATATTCCATCGTGTGTGTGTGTGTGTGTGTGTGTGTGTGTGTGTGTGTGTGAGACCTCTTCTTTATCCATTCATCAGTCAATGGATATTTGGGCTCTTTCCATAATTTGGCTATTGTTGATAGTGCTGCTATAAACATCAGGGTGCATGTGCCCCTTCGAATCAGCATTTTTGTATCCTTTGGGTAAATACCTAGTAGTTAAATTGCTGGGTCATAGAGTAGTTCTATTTTTAACTTTTTGAGGAACCTCCATATTTTTTTCCAGAATGGCTGTACCAGTTTGCATTCCCACCAACAATGAAAGAGGGTTCCCCTTTCTCCGCATCCTTGCCAACATCTGTTTTTTCTTGTGTTTTTAACTTTAGACATTCTGCCAGGGATGAGGTGGTATCTCATTGTGGTTTTGATTTGTATTTTCCTGATGATGAGTGATGTTGAGCATCTTTGTATGTGTCTGTTAGCCATCTGGATGTCTTCTTTGGAAAAATGACTATTCATATCTTCTGCCCATTTCTTCATTGGATTATTTGTTTTTGGGTGTTGAGTTTGATATGATCTTTATAGATTTTGGGTACTAACCCTTTATCTTACATGTCATTTGCAAATATCTTCTCCAATTCTGAAGGCTTCCTTTTAGTTTTGTTGATTGTTTCTTTCCCCGTGCAGAAGCTTTTTATCTTGATGAAGTCCCAGTTTTTGCTTTTGTTCCCCTTGCTTCCAGAGATATGTCTAGTAAGAAGTTGCTACAACCAATGTCAATGAGGTTACTGGTTATATTCTCCTCTAGGATTTTGGTAGTTTCTTGTCTCACATTTAGGTCTTTCAATCATTTTGAATTTATTTTTGTGTATGGTATAAAAAAGTGGCCCAGGTTCATTCTTCTGCATGTTGATGTCCAATTTTCCCAACACCATTTGTTGAAGAGACTGTCTTTTTTCCATTCGATATTCTTTCCTGCTTTGTCAAAGATTAGTTGGCCATAGAGTTGTGGATCCACTTCTGGGTTTTTTATTCCATTCCATTGACATATGTATCTGTTTTTGTGCCTGTATCATACTGCCTTGATCACTACAGCTTTGTAATTTAGCTTAAAGTAGAGAATTGTGATTTTTTTTTCTTTTGCTGCTTTTCTTTTTCAAGATTGTTTTGACTATTTGGATCTGTTGTGGCCCAATATAAATTTTAGGATTATTTGTTCTAGCTCTATGAAAAAATTCTATTGGAATTTTCATACGGATTGCATTAAATGTGTAGATTGCTTTGGGTAGTGTATACATTTTAATGATACTTGTTTTCTAATCTATGAGCATGGAATGTTTTTCCATTTCTTTATGTCCTCTTCAATTTCTTTCATAAGTCTTCTATACTTTTCAGAGTATAGATCTTTTACATCTTTGGTTAGGTTATTCCTAGGATGATTTTTGGTGCAATTATAAATGGGATCAATTCCTTGATAACTTTATGCTGCTTCATTATTGATATAGATAAATGCAAGTGATTTCTTTACATTAATTTTGTATCCTGCGACTTTACTGAATTCATGTACCAGTTCTAGCAATTTTTTGGTGGAGTCTTCTGGGTTTCCTACATAGAGTATAATGTTATCTGCAAATATAGTAGTCCTATTTTGCTTTGTAGGGGTGCAGCATCTTTATCAATGTTTTCAGTGAGAAATGTTTGCCTCTCTGGTTGAATAGTTTTAAACACTGAATTGAAATCTGAACAAGATCTGAATTAAGAACTTATTTGCAACTACACAAAAGGAGCAGTTTGACCTCAAATTCTCACTCACCTCCATATATTCTCTCCTTTATTGGAGCTTGAGAAGATGAAAAAAAGATAAGGAGAAATTGAATTGACTTTTTTTTTTTGAAGAGATATTCTTACGAGTGACAATTTTTTTGGTTCAATTATTTCCACTATTCAATCATAGACTGAAATTAAACAGTGATAAATTTGATTCTGTGGATCCCCATACTCAACTAATTCTACAGTTTTAGACAATTATGCCCCATACATTTTCATGTGTTTTGGTGAAGGAGACATGCCTCAGTAAGTTTTTAAGACATATGCTAATGATTGAAATAACTTTATCTATAGAGTATAATGGAACTTTCTTCATCTGTGACTATGTCTAGGTTTGTTTAAAGTGAAGTTCTTAAACTTGTGATACCTTCACAAGTAATAATTTTAGGTTGTGTCTGTCATATGATAGAGTAAGTTTCTGTATCTCCATTAATGGTAGTTTAAAAAAATAAATATTTTCTTAAAAAAAACTGTAAACACAATGCTTGTATAAGTATATAATCTCTTCTCTTTTGCAGGGAAAAAATAGGTCTATCTAAGGTAGCTGATAAAACATTACAAACCTCCTCCCTTCACATGCATGCACACACCCTAAATATGACTCTGACATAAGAGACACCTAAGTCCATCCAACAGCAACTCAGCACAACCAAATAAGTAAGGTCAACTGGCAGAGAAAAAATGTCAATAAGTTTGGGTTAGAGAAAATCTGAAATTGTGTTTGTACTTAAAAGAGCCTAAGATTAATCACATTTATCCAAGTTGAATGTTGTTTGATTCAGCTAAACAAATGAAGTTTATGTTCGTCCTAAAACTCTATGTTCTCAGGTTTGGCTAGCTGACAGATCAGAAAATTTCTAGTTCTTTCCACATTTGCGGTTCACTGTACATGATTTTATAAATGAATTTAAAAATTTAAAAATTTAAAAATAAATTAAAAAAATTTGTAGAGGCGCCTGGGTGGCTCAGTCAGTTAAGCTCCGACTTCAGCTGAGGTCATGATCTCATGGTTTGTGAGTTCAAGCCCCGCATCAGGCCCTGTGTTGATAGCTCAGTGCTTGGAGCCTGCTTAAGATTGTGTGTCTTCCTCTCTCTCTGCCCCTCCCCTGCTTGCACTCTCTCTCTCTCTCTCTCTGCCTCTCAAAAATAAATAAATGTTAAAAAGAATTTTAAACTCACTTTGTTAAATTTATCATCAATCATTATCCCGGAATTCAGGAAGATTACAGAGAGAAGAAATCTAGCAATACTCTAGAATCCGAGTGTAATTGTTGACATTCCTTCTCTTCATTCAAACTTCCAAGGGAATTGAAAGAATGATAATTTTACATATGAGTTTTCCTTCCCTTAGAAGAGGATTTGTTACATTCTAACTTAATTATTTTGGGGAAAAATAATTTAAATAAGATCTATAACTTTTTTTTTTAATATTCCCTAGGGAATTTAATTAAATGGAGAAATCCATTCCTTCACAATTCTGCATCATACAGATTTCACCAGAAAGTACTTTCTGGGCCACCTTCACTTTGATCTTCCAAGTATTTCCTCTTTCCAACCTCATATGCTTATGCAGCACCTCAGCAGTTCTTTTTAAGATCTCCTTTGGTAATTTCAAATTCAAATCCAATGATCTTTTCTCCAAAATCTGAGAATATATTACCCTTTTTATATGTGCCTTCTTGCATCTTCCATTTATATCCTATAATGCTAATCTACTTCATTTAAAAATAAACATTCTACTTAAAGCATCTGTATCTGTATCTGTATCTATATCTTAAAGTATGTAGAGCATAAAAAATCATCTACATTTCCTAAATAACTGGTTAAACTTCAAATGTATGCTTCAGAAATTGCAATAGTTGACCTGGTAATAAGCAATGAGATCCATCTCATTCCTTACAATGGTCCAAATGTAGAGTGACTCACAAAGGACCGGCTATTTTGGTCATATAATCATCACACTTAGGATATCCAGTATAAAAATAATACATTGTTCAGGACAGGTTCTCTAAACTCATTGTGCCCGGGTTTGAGGTACAGAACTAGGACTCACTAAGATTAAGCAGCAGTAGCCTTTTCATCAATCTTCCTATGAGGGATAGTGAAATGGTACATGTTAGATACTTGGCACAGTCTTGGCATATACAAGTATGTATCTATGATTATTGTTCTAGTCATTAACCCCTGTACCATTTTTCAAATACAATAACTCAGTTATAGAGGTAAGTAATTTCTGACTTATAGACTGTTCCCTTTTCCCCCTATGATATTGGTGGATTTTTGAGCTTTGATTAAGGGCATGGTGTGACAAAAACAATTCTTAAAAAAGCTATGGATAAGGGTTTGGTAGAAAACAAGGGTAGTCAGGCTGAAGAGGACTTAAATTCAGATTTTAAGGCCTTTATGTATTTTTGTTTTAACCTAATCAATACTAGTGGAAACATCCTAAGTTCTTCTATATAGCAATAATCAATATCACCATGTTTCTTTTCTTTCTTAAGATATAGTTTACATTTGGTAAAATGTACAGAACTTAACTGTATAGCTTGATCAATATTTATGTGTGCACAAATATATTTACATGTGCGTATACTTATATTTATACTCTAGCAAAATTAAGATATAAAACATTTCCTTTTACCAAAACTTCTGTTGGACTCCTTTTTAATCAAAATCTGCCCTCCAGAGATAACTTCTACTCTGAATTCTATCATGATCAAGAAGTTTGCCTTTTCTTGAATTTCATATGAAGAAACTCATACACTATATCCTTTTTTAATTTCTTTTTCTCAAAATAATGGATTTGAGATTTATCCACATTGTTGTGTGTAACAGTTTGTACATTATTTTTTAATGCTGTTCAATATTCTGCTATTGGACTCTAAAACAAGTATTTGTTTATTTTCCTTTTTATGCACACTTGGGTTGTTTCTAGTTTTGTGCTACTATGAATAAAGCTTTTATGGATACTCTTCTGTGAATCATTTCTTGAGCATATAAATTCATATCTCTTGGATATATAACAGGAAGTGGAATTGCTGGGCCATAACAAAGGCATATGTTTGTTAGAAATTGCCAAATGATTTTCCATATTGTTAGTTCCATGTTTGTTTTTCCACCAACAATGGGTGGGTATATCAGTTGTTCCACATCCTTGTCAACACTTTGTATTGTCAGTCTTTTTAATTTACGCATTCTGGTGTGGATGGAAGGGGATTTCATTGTTGTTTAATTTGCATTTCCATGACTAATGATGTTGAACAGTTTTCCATATTTTTTTTCCATAGCATCAAGAGTCCACATTATTTTTTAAACTTTAAAAAATAGTTATTATACATATTTATATTTATCCTAATAGGAATATATGACATTGTCAAGGAGAGAGTAAATCTGTGTATATAAGTTAATGTGCAAAATATGTGAAAGTTGGAATATCTCAGAAAAAAGTCAAGGTAGTCTCCACGAGCTTAATTAGTAGGAAAGGAGGGTTTCATCCATTCCTACTAAGCTGCAGAATGCCTTTAATTAAAATCAATCTAAATTTTGTCTAAACATATGTAATTAGGACATGTATTTATTCATCAAAAATGCTTTTCCATAGAAATTTTATCTCATTATTACAAGTTTTTCTATTCATGTAATTTATTATGAATAAAATTTTCATTAAAAGCATTTAACGGGACTGATTTTTAACAGTCTTTAGTCATGCAAGGCTTGTTTTGAGCTGAAGATATAACCTGCTTTGCAAAATTAAAAATATACATATATCCTTGGGAAATAAAATTAAAATACTGAATTTAGATATCAAAGGAGGAAAATATAGTCAAAGCCGAAAACATATGGAGAATAGATTATGTTTTTAGAAATGGAGTATTTTAAGCATTGAAATACATGACAAAAATGTGCAAAATTAATTTAAAACAGAATCGTTTTTAAATATAATGTTTATAAAGAGTTTTCATGAGATGCAAGCATCTCTGAGTATCATAATACCAGCTTCTTTTGATTATATGCAAACAATAAAAGCAATCTATTAAAATGTTTTAGCATCAACAATGGACATATTGAGGAACTATTATTTATATACTCTTACATACGCTTTCAGTCAGAGTACTAGCAAAATGAGGTTGGGGATATTTTTTTAAAGCATAGTTTCATCAGCATATTAATATGTAGCATGAATTTAATATTACTACGAGTCTTCTAATTAAATTTAGACTTTTAATGTAAGTGCAACTATTTAATATCAGATTTGAACATACGCAAAGTAATAATCAGGCCAATTTTCTTTGAAGACAGTAGAGCTACATTCTAATGTTGCTTAATGGACTTTGCCTTTTTAGTTTCATTACTAAATCATTTCATTAACAAATCTAATGTGACTTACTCACTTAAAAAAACCACCTCTTTTAATTCTAATATCTGTGTTGTCTGTTTCTAAAAATAATGTTTGCCATATGCTAGAAGACAGAAATTCTGATTTGCACAATGTATCACTAAGAGAAAAATTCTGAGGAAATTATTCATGGTTTTCTAAAACCTTCACTATTCCTATTTTTTATTAATATAAAGGATAATTTGAGGTTTAAAACTTCTAGGTGCATGTCTACCTATGAATATATCTCTCTTTCTCTGAATACTGAATCTGATTTTTTTCCTAGAAATATTTATAATAAATATCCCATTATCCCATTGCTAATTTTACTTGCAAATTTTATGAATTATTTATATAAGCAATTGTAATGAAGACTTAATACACAACTCCTTTTTCCTGTTTGCAGTCTTACACTCTAAAATAATTTTGATGAAATATGAACATTCCTTTTTTTATTTCTAAAAATTAGTCATGAGCTATAATAACCATTAACATATTGAAAATAAAGTGGCCATTTACAAATTTGGCTACCTGAGATGTGTATTTATTTTTTGTCTGTTGTCTCATTATAATGTTCAGTATACAGTGTGCTTATTTGCTTATCTAGAATATAATAGATATTATAAGTATTATAAATAATTATTTAGGGTGTATATATATACATATATATATATATACCCTAAATATATCATTATATACATTGTATTATTTAAGATCATGCATTAAATGTATTATATACACATTATATTACCTAACCCTAATTATATCTATTAGGCTTCATATTATAAATATATAGATACATACAACAGGCTAAATATAAATAAGTATATAACTACAAATGATATAGTGTTATTTATTATCATATATTATACTTTAAGCATTGTTAAAAATAATTCTTGGGAGTAATACTATTTAGCAAGTGATGGATCGTATTTGACAAAGAAGTCTGGCTCAGTTTAAAGTCTGAATATGCAAATAAACATTGGGTGTTTCAAACTTGGTAAAATTAATTCTCTTGACTAATGACAGAGATAAGAAAGAAAAACAATGCATTATATTCTATTAGGATATCTAATAGCCAAAGCAATTTTAGATTAGATTAATTAGAAAAGCGTGGGCATCTTAATTATATCAATGTAGAAACAAAGCAATATCAGCCTACTATTTTCAGTCATGACAACAGATCAAATTAGACAGGGTATTTTGTTTCATAAGATTTACGCAAACAGATCATAGCATGAAAGAAGCTTGGGGATGAATTAGATTTTTGCAAAGATTAATTGCAGCATTAAGTAAACTAAACAAAATCAGTGTGAGGCAAGATCACACAAGTGGGTCTAATCAATTTTGAGTGAATTTAAAGTAGTAATATTTGATGGATTTGATTTTTAGAACATCTGTCACATATATTTCCCAGAGTTACTCCTGCTGCTTCATTGCCTCTACCTAGAGAAGCCACTCTGGGTGTTCAACAATAAAGTTTAAGACATGATTAGACCAGTGACAATGCCATTGACTCTGAGAGCCAACAGGGCAGATGATTTCAAATGGGTTAGCCTTGTTACCAGTACATGTGAAGAACTTACTCCACCATCCAAGAACTATACGATGGAGAAATATTCAGAGGTACAAATCTTTAACATATGATCTAAAAATTAGTCATCTAATCGCCAAATCTGAATTCAGAGTTCTTAAAGATTTATTATATTGATTTCCACTCTTTTTTGCCTTTTACCCTACCTATGGAATCACCAGCACCACTTCCCTAACCACACAATCAACATAATGAATATACTGTTTTGGTGTCTTATATATCCTACCATATACATAGCAGATCCCAAAGCCTCCAATGGTAATGTCAAGGACAATTTAATATAGTGACCAAGGACTGGATTTGAGGAATATCCTGAAATTTTTTTTTCATTATATCACCACCATCTTTTACTTAAAACAATGGGTTTAAAGAATCACAGAATAAGGGTGCCTTGGGTGGCTTAGTCAGTTAAGCATCCAACTCTTGATTTCAGCTCATGTCATGATCTTGTGATTCATGAGTTACAGCCCCACATCAGGTTCTGTACTGACAGTGCAGAGCCTGCTTGGGATTCTCTCTCTCCCTCTCCCTCTGTCCCATCCTACTCACACACTCTCTTTCTCTCTCTCTCAAAATAAATAAATAAACTTAAAAAGAAAAAGAATCACAGAGTAATATCTTGTACCTTGTATTTTCTTTTCTGGCTCAGTTCTAAATAAATAAGAATGCTTCAGTATATGGGCTCAAAAATATGGTCAGTTCAGATATAAATAATTTCTCTTAGTACCTACAAATTATATGAGATGATAAGAATCCAAACTGGCAAAAGGATTATTAGGGGACTCCAGCATTCTACTTCTACTACCCTAACCTATATGTTCTGATCTAATCTATTCAGGTCTGTTAAAATTCCTTCAATGTAATTCTGAATTTGAGGGTTAGGAATATGAGATGTGAGTTCTAATATACACCACTTATTATAATCATTACTTCTGGTATTACTGATGCAAGTAAAGATTCATTTGTAACCTGTTTATTTAAGAGTTACCAGTGTTATTTGAAATTGCTTTCGCCTTTGCCCATATCAAAGTCAATGCTATGTCTTCAGTACTAATAGTGTTTATTGAAAAATTTCTTCTAAACTTATACTTTACAATTTTTGTTAATAATAGCTGTAAGTATACTATATTCATCCATTCATCCATTTACTTATAAATATTTATTGAGTAATAATAGCACATTCCAGAAATGTAGACAATGGTAGTAAAATGGCTAATTTAGAAAAAAAATGTGACATAGCTTAAAATATGTTACAATTATGCAATGAGTTTATTACCAATTTAATTAATATGGATATATTTCAAATCCCGAGAACTCAGAACTAAATTAAAGTTTTGTATTCCAAGTACTCATTAGGTTGAATAGGAAAGAAATCTAATTATTCTTCCTATAGAACATATTCTCTTTTGAAAATAGATAAATAGTACCAGACAGAAGCATATCCTAGAGCAATAGAAATAGTTAAAGGCTTCAGTTTCCAAATACTTCCTTGGAAGCAAATTAAGTAGAAATTACTGAGATATCAACGGAAGTATAATTAAGCAGAATAGATACTAATGATCAATGGTAAAAATGGCCCACGAGTCAGCCAAAAAAAAAACAAGCAAAGTGAAGTGCTAGCTATCAACATAAAAGTGTGATCTAAGTTAATTGAATGAAATGTGTTAGTCAAGCAACTTTAACCAAGAAATTCAATGCACGTTGCTAAAATGTTAATATTATCACCTGAATTCTTAGGTGAGAACTGAAAACCGCTTCTCCATATGTGATTCAGATGTATTTTAAATAGTATTCTGCACAAAGTCTGGGGCTACTTCATATTTTCAATCTTGGAATAGTAAAATCCATCATCTTAACATAATATATCTTTAAGTAAATTTGGTTGAGGTAATTACTTAATAGTCTCAGAATGAGTTCCCACATCTGGAGTTATACTGGTCAAAATTACCAGCATTTGAATTGGTCAAAAAGGTATCTAAATCAGAAAACCGAATGGAAATGACTTAAAATAAGTCACGAGCTCCCTAGTTGGTCATGGTCCCTAAAATTCACTACTAATGACATTGGGCACTTTATGTTAATATGCATGTTAATTTCCTGGTCCTGTGAGTACTTTAATTTACAACTTCTAGACTTAAATTTTGCCATACAGGGAACCAATAATTACCTTACTTTGTGTATGTGTGTATAAAATATTATATATGCATATGTATATTTTAAGAAAAAAATATGATGCAAGATGTGAGATGTAGTTTCTACTTTCAAGCCTCTAACTTGCCTCTGACTTTCAGCATATTTTACTTAAAACTTAATAGTTGATGTTGATTCCAAATTAGGTTCATTTTCCCTATAACACAGTTGCTACCTCAGCTCTTGTTTAGTTCCAGACAATATATTTTGATGGATTTCTTCTATAAGTTGTCTGTTTTTGCCAAGTAATAGGGCTCTCCATGGAGTTGGCAGTTCAAAGGAAAGTAATTTTATTTGGATTCTGATTGCTCATTTAATTGGCTAACACCCACATCCAAACTTTCCATAAATTTATTATGAAATCTATCATTGTCAACTTGGGTTTCTCCACAAGTAACCACAACTCTCTAAATTATCATAGCCACTATAATTCAACCTCAGTGAATTTTTCAACTGAGGCTAGACAGTTAAGTTCTATAATGCCAGATGTACCTAATTTTGTTCTATGAAGCTTGGAACACATACAAACAACTTAATCAGTTGCTTCACCTCAGCTAGAGATTTTTGTTTTTGTTTTGTTTTTGTTTCTAAATCTCCTTGGCATTCCCACAGACCTGGGTGTATCATCTGCTTCAAATCAGCCTAAAGTGATTAACAAGTTCCAGTCGAATACACCATTCTGATGGTAACATCACATGTTGTAAAGCTATCTCTTTGGAATCCATGGACATCACTGTCTGTAGGAAGAGTAGACTGCAAAACATCATGACCTTGTCATGCCCTGTTGGAAGTGGATCAGCTGCCAGATATTTATTGACAGGCCTCAAGACTTAAGTGCTCTACTCACCAGAATTGACAAGGTCAGCTCACAGGTAATAATGAAACTAATTTAAACAGCTGTGCTTACATGATGGTTTGACATCTGTTTCTGCCTCCTGCCTGGCTTATATGCATGACCAACCTCTGTACAGGCCCAGATGAACAATGTACCATGGCACAGTTTCATTTTATCAGACTACTATATTGATATCAGCATACAGCCTACATCCATCTGGTATTCTTGAATTCAGCATCTCTGTCTTGAAGGTAGAGCCTATGTTTTCCTGTGAAATATCTTTATCATGTCCAATATCTATAGGGCACCCAGGTGGCTCAGTTGGTTGAGTGTTCAGCTCTTGACTTGGCTCAGGTCATGATCTCATGGTTCATGGGTTCGAGGCCCAAGTCGGGCTCTGCACTAACAGCATGGAGCTTGCTTGATATTCTCTCTCCCTCTCTCTCTGCCCCTACCCCCACTCTCTCATAAATAAATAAATAAATAAATAGTATTTTTTAAAAATGTGTTTCTATGACATCATCCAGATGGCAATATAGGCCACTCTTCCTTTCAGTTCTCTTAACAACAAGACCAATTACCAACTCTCCATAGATAAAACACCATTGTGAAAATCCCAGAAACCTGTGGTGAGGCTGGAGAACCCCTTGGACCACAGAGAATGAGGAGGTAATGCTTTAGAAAGGTAAGAGAAGCGACCACATTCTGACCATATTGCCCCTTCCTCAGGCCAACATAGTGCCACACTGAAAGGACTCCTGGGTCTATAGTTTCCCCAGGGAGGGTAAAAGAAGTCCAAGGTGAATATCCAGTTCCCTTGTCATTAGGATGTTTTCTGGGAAGCCCAGTTGGGTCTCGCCTCATAGAAATCACTGGAGGAATCTGTGGGACTCAAACACAAGGCATTATGTAGAGATGTAGAAGGGGACTAGGCTAATAGAAATCAACACTCAGATCTTAGAAGACTGCATTTATGCTTTCAGGATTACCCACTCTGAGATCCCGGCCAGTGAATATGCCCATCTGCAGAGCTGAGTCAGTGGCCCCATGTGGCCAGGAAATTCAGCTGGCAGTTCTAATTTGAGTCCCCAGCCAAGGAACCTTACTGACTATAGAGCCTGTTCTATAGCCTGACGTAGGCAGGGAAGGTCATTCCAGCCCTAACAAATTGCTGAATGTAGCCTCTGGTCCCACCCAACCTAGAAGCCTACCCAGAGAACCCTGGAAGCCATAGAACCCATCCTATAGACCTGCTAGACAAACTAGAAGCCCTGCCCAAATGTTCAGTATAACCTCTGACCCCACATAACCAGAAAGCCTAAACAGAGCCCCTGGATAGCCTAGGAACCCAGCCTACAGGCCTGCTCAACTGCTGAACACAGCTGTGGCTTTACTCAGGCATGAAACCCAGGTAGGATTCCTCCTAATCACAGAGCATACCCTGTGGTCCTACCTGATAAAGAAACCCTAATAGCAACCCTGCCTGACCACAAAGTACTGACCCCCGTCAACTGTAGGATATAATTGAAGGATGCTCCCAATGAGACAGTCTGACCAGTGTCCTTGCCTGCTCTGAGTATAGCCTATAGTCTTGCCTGCTCAGAGAGCACAGACGGAGGCCACATCAGACCACAAAGCTCCGCCTGTGCCCCACCTGAATATGGAATGCAGCCAGTGGCACTATCCCGTTGGGGAGCACAGCCTGACACCCCACCCAACCAGAAGTAATTGTGGAGCCCAGGCTGCAGCCTTGCTCAGTCATGGAGTCCAACCAGTGGCACCACACTGCCAAGAAACACAGCCTATGACCTTGCCTGACCAGAGGTTATTGCAAAGTCCAACTCAACACCAAAAATAATAATGATAATAGTAATAAATGATTCAATTAAAAATAGACAAATCAACAAAAAATGAATAGCCATTTTTTACAAGGAAGATATTCAAATAGCCAACAGTTACATGAAAAGGGGGCTTAACATCACTAATCATCAGTGAAATGCAAATCAAAACCACAGGAGGTATTGCTTCATACCTGTTAGAGTGGCTACTATCAAAATAAGAAGAGATAACAAATGCTGGTGTGGACATAGCAAAAATGGAATCCTTGTGCACTGCTGATAGGAATGTAAGCTGGTACAGCTATTACTGAAAACAGTATGGAGGTTACTCAAAAACTAAAGATAGAACTGCCATATTATCCAGCAATTCTACTTCTGGAAATGAAATCACAATTCTGAAGAGATATCTGCACCCCATGTTTATGGTAACGTGTGTGTGTGTGTGTGTGTGTGTGTGTGTGTGTGTGTAATGAAATACTATTCAGCCATAAAAAGAAGGAAACTGACATTTCTGGCAACATGAATGAACCTTGAGGGTACAATGCTAAGTGAAATAAGCCAGATAGAGAAAGACATATACTGTATGATCTTACTTATATGTAGATTCTAAAAATAACAACAATAAAAAAGCAAATTAGTGGTTGCCAGGGATTGGGTAGGGGAGCAAGAACAGAAAAACTGAGTGAAGGTGGTAAAAAGGTACAAACTTTCCATTTTAAGATGTATAAACACTGGGGATATAATATGCTACATAAGTGACTATAGTTAACAGTACTGTACTTTATATTTGAAAACTGCTAAGAAAAGAGATCTTAAATGTTCTCATCATAAGAAATAAGAAGAAAGGTAACTATCCAGTGATGAATGTGCTAATCAACCTTATTGTGATAATCATTTGTAATAGACACACATATCAAATCATTACAGGATCCACCTTAAATTTACATAATGTTATATGCAAATTATATCTTAACAAAGCTGGAAAAAAATAAAAATTATATATATATATGTGTCTATGTACACACACAAACACACACACCCAAAGTCATTCTTATTTTGCTGGTCCATCCATTTCTGCCATCGCTTTTCATTTTCCTAGATAGCATTTTCACTGGTTAAAATGTATACCCTTGCTTCCTAGTTAACATCAACTCAGAGGACAGGGATAGATTTGAGATAAGCATAGCCATGCCTCATAAGAATTACTCTTTTTTAAAAAGTGTTTGTTTATTTATGAGACAGTGAGAGAGAGTATGTGTGAGACAGGGTAGGGGCAGAGAGAGAGGGAGACAGAAGATCTGAAGCTTATGCACTGATAGCAGAAAGCCCAACGTGAACCTCAAATTCACAAACCACGAGATCATGACCTGAGCCCAAGTCAGATGCTTAACCAACTGAGCCACCCAAGCATCCCTAAAAATTACTCTTTAATGATCAACTTACACAGAAGACACCTGATTGAACACTTTAAATCTGGTTTATTTATACCATTTACAAATCTCATTTTAGAAAGTTGAAAAGACAACTCTACTTGTTTATCATGAGACACGTAGCCAGTTTGGATTTTCATTGCTTTTTGCATCAGCAAAAGTATTTTTGGATGTCCACATAAGAACACAAAGAAAACGGGCATAAAAATGCTGACTATTCTTTTTGCATAATGACTGAAGGTATATACATGTGGGCTGATAAAATGCCAAAACTACAACCAGAGATAAGCTTTTCTGAGTGATCTTCCTTGATTTCATTATTGTTTCATCCAGCATACAGGACTCATCCTTAATAAACTGCCACTAGAGAGGAAGATGCCATGGAATTCACTGACCTAGATCTATGTTCCAGCATGAAGATGCACTGGGCTTTGTTAGTAAGGGTTGACCCTAGAAAGTGAAGCAAAGGTATGAAGTGTTGTGTGTGTATTAATATGCACCAGACCTAAATGGTGATTGGGGTGGCTGACCAAAAAGCAATTATAATACACAGAGGTAAAGGTACTTTATAAGCAGTCAACTTCCAAACACATCCTTTATTACTCATAATTATAAGCTCAATCAGAGAGGCATCCATGTAGGAAAATTTGGAGACAACTGATTTACTTACCTATAGTATAATTAAAGTTAAAAGTTGAGAAGGTGGGGATGAATCATTCCTTAAAAAAAAATCCCAGTATCAACAGAATCATATTCTTCAATTAAATAGGTAAGTGTTGCAATTATTTGTTAGTGGACATACTGTGAAATATTAATCTCTCTAATGCACTTTCTCCCTAATTTGCTACAAAAAGGAGCAAGCAGATCATGCACATACAGGCATCTGTTGGCACCAGTATAGGGAACTACCTTTTAGGGAAGGAACACATTAAACAGACCTCAGGGGATAATTTGAAAAGCCAGACTATACAAGTTCATATGCAATACAGACTACTTCACCTTACAAATTTCTAAATTATGAGGTGGTTAACTGAAGAGTGCACCGTGTTCTGCCATAAAACTTCTAAACTTGGTTGCATTTTTTAAAAACTTTCATACTACAAAAGAAATATACACTTAAAAAATGAATCTGCCACCCAAAGAAGTGGCTTGAATAGAGTGTGACAAGCTGAGCTACCTCATAAATGCCCCCCCCAAACCAATTTTGGAGACACACACACACACACACACACACACACACACACACACACACACAGACGTTAATTCATTTAAAGAGAATAATGGATTACCTAACTGAATGTGTATTATATTCCAGTGCTAACTAATATGTGAAAGATCTTCTGAAAATATGATAAAAGCTTCACATAAAATGTACTTTGGACATGCATATCATACATATATTTTCAGAGGCTTCACCAACCTCCTAAACCACAGGATAGATCCTTGAAAATAGCACTTAAAATGAGTCGAAGACATTTTAAAATACTTTGTCAAGTCATTTCATTTTTATGACACAATGTATGATTAGTTCCATTTTATGAGGAAACTGAGGCTGAAGTTAAGTGATTAACTGATGAAATTAAGTGACATTTCTAAGTAGTAAGTAACTAAGATAAACATTGATTCAGTGCTGACACCATAGTCCTAGTCTCAATCACCATACTCTGCTATGTCCCCAAAAGTCTGCTCTTCAAATCCCATTAAAATAACTTTAATGTGCAATCGTTAACATTCTATATTTCTAATATTTAGATATAGATCAGTAATATTTTATATATCATTTTTGGTGTGTGCAGAAAAAAGAAAGGAAGGAAGAAAGGAAAAGAAGTAAGGGAGGGGGAGGAAGACAGAAAGGAAGGAAGGAAGAAAAGGCAAAGGACAATTTCTATATATATATATATTTAAGTGAAATGTGTATGTATCTATAAATATACATATCAGTTATATAAAATATATGTATTACCATGTTTATATAGAAGAATTAAAGCTGAGACAAATATACTTTTAGAGCTTTGATACAAACATTGGAGTAAAGCCGACATTGAACGGATTTAATATGGACACTAATAACTCATAAATTACTAATAGGAGGTAAATATCAGAAGTGTGTGTGTGTGTGTGTTCTTACAGATGACTTTTGTGATTCTTTTCTTATAGCTTTTTAAAGCCATTCATGAAAAAAATTACCTCCCCCCATGCCTTGGACTATCACTATTAATTGGAGCCTGAAGTCCAATGTCTACAACAAGCAGAGTTAGAGACAGAAACTCTTGGTGATGGCTACTCTCTTCTTTCTCTTTCTGAGAAAATGAAGAATAGTGTGTCCATGATTTCCCAGTGCTTTACAGCTTTCATAACTAATAATACCTAGAACCTATGGACACCACTGAGCGATCCTAAAGAGAGCATGTACATCACAAGAGAGATAGCATTTGATCTATTTTATTGTACCCACAGAGTTCCACCCAAACGTTTCTTCCGTTACATACACATGAGCTCTACCACTGAGCCCAGGGGTGTATTATTGGAATCAATGTGTATTACAGATCTGAGAGGAAGAGATCTCTTAGTTTACCAGCATTTTCAATCATGTATTCAATGTTTTGCCTTCAATAATCAATTATTTAATTAATGAATAATGACTTCTTCCAGCATTTTAATTAGTTATCTGAGGTCTGACCATCAAGACACAAAGTTGCTGAGGAAACAGGAAAGGAAAACACAGTGGGGAGCATGCTGCCATATCAGCTCTCACACCTGCACGTTTGACAGCATTCCCTATACTTAAATCTAGTCACGGTCTGGTTATACAGCTTTGTTTCCAGCCTATGCCAATTTTCTTGTCCCTAAGGCTATGTACCTTTTTTCTCCTGTAAAACACAAGATGTATCCGAAGGGCAGAGTTTCATTTCTCTGCCAAGAGGGCTTGACACACAGCCTTTCTATATGTTGGTGCCATACAAAGAAAGAAAAACAAAGGAAAGTTGACCACTTCCATTCCTAGTTTTTATAAAGACTATGTGCTAACATAGTTCTTCACTGGATAGTCTTCAGTTTTGTCTGTGAATACATCAGGGGCAAATGTATCCTTCTATCCTCCCAGTCCCTCCTATTTGTATTTTCAAGGGTAACACCACTTCAAAAACAAATACTTTTTAAACATCTATCATGTTATCAAGTTCTGAGAAAAACAACAAGAAAGGTATGTAATTAAAGAAATAATGAGCAGATGTGTGGTGTTTCATTAGAAATAAGTTGATTTTGAATCTCACCAAAAGCCAAAAGTAATCATTGGTCTATTGTGATTTATGTACTCATCCCTGATTGCCTGGTCTCTGCCTACAACAAGCAAAAGCAATAGAGTGAAGCCATCTTGACCACAAAAGAAGGCAAGCTGGATGATCTAAAGAGTAAATCTATAATTCTTGGCAATGCCAACTGAATGTGAGCAAAAGTATTTCATTTTAAAATGTAATATTTCAGGGGCGCCTGGGTGGCGCAGTCGGTTAAGCATCCGACTTCAGCCAGGTCACGATCTCGCGGTCCATGAGTTCGAGCCCCGCGTCGGGCTCTGGGCTGATGGCTCGGAGCCTGGAGCCTGTTTCCGTTTCTGTGTCTCCCTCTCTCTCTGCCCCTCGCCCGTTCATGCTCTGTCTCTCTCTGTCCCAAAAATAAATAAACGTTGAAAAAAAAATTAAAAAAAAAAAAAGAGTGGACTCTCCCTAGTACACTCTTCATTTAAAATGTAATATTTCATCATGATAATGATATGACTTATGTCCCCGACACTGCCGTTTGTCTATCATGCAGAAGAAGCATTCGTTCATGTTTCATGAAAACACTCTGTTATATCGGGTACTACAGAAGGCTTGAGTACAGGAATAGTGTCAAAATGTGTATGAGCTGGGCAACTAAACATTTACACAGGAATAGATGAGCAATATTAGCTGTGGCCTCGATAGTTCTGCCAACTCTGGACAGTAGGCATTAATAAGAAAATAACTGCGCCTCAGAAAACCTGCTCATCTGCTTTTCTCTTTGGATAACACCATGAAAATAAAAGAAGTATATTTTCAAAAACTGCTTCTCATTGGATAAAAGCTATATATATATATATATATATATATATATATATATATATATACACACACACACACACATAAATATACACATACTTATGATGACTCTGGTAAGTTTTTCAGATTGTGATACACAATTGTTGGACACTACAGGTTAATGAAATTACAGAAAAACAATTTGGAAAGAGCTGCACTAGGTGACCAGGGTGGATTTTTTTTTAACATGTGGTCACATTCATGGACAATC
Source organism: Felis catus (assembly GCF_018350175.1). Lineage (NCBI taxonomy): Eukaryota > Metazoa > Chordata > Mammalia > Carnivora > Felidae > Felis > Felis catus. The sequence continues at coordinate 72,126,616 of NC_058379.1, read as the reverse complement.
CCAGGAAAAATAACTAAAGAAAACTTAAAATTAAAGGAGGACTTCCCCCAGATCTTGCCCAGATAAGGGGAGCAGAAGACACTAAAAAAATAACAAAACAAAATATAAAAAAAAACAAGCATATAGTCTATTTCAAATAACCTAGAGAAATTTATCAGTGTAACATAATGAATCAAGAAATAATCTCTTGTAGGTTAGAGATAGTATTGAAAGTTTTTAGAAAGGTCACCCAAGAAAAAAGGGTCATATTTCAAAGGTAAAGTGTGATTCATTGTTTTCATAAGTTGCTACTCAATCATGCAAAATCTGGGATCCAGAATGGAAAAAGTCTTCAGAACGTTATAAACATTTTTATTCTTATCTCTTAGGAGAACACTTGGTCATGATAAGTCATAAGAAAGATGGTGGCATCTCGTTCCCTGAAAAATTTGTAATTGGAAAACTGACAAATCCTTTATATTCATAAAGGTCACATCTAAACTAAATGCACTGTTGTCAAATCTTCTGTGAACTGTCTTATTTAAAAAAGGCCCTATTCATCTTTTGGGATGAGCACTGGGTGTTGTATGGAAACCAATTTGACAATAAATTCCATATATTTAAAAAAAAAGGTCCTATTTAACCTTTTTCAGGGTCCCTCTCTTATAGTTTAGCTCAAATTTCTTATATAATGTCCAAAGTAATAAAAACTCCAGAGATATAAGAAATGGACATCCAGGCAAGTCTGAACCAGTGGCAATCTGGTAAATATTATTCACTATCTTGGTTTGGGGTTGGGAAGGTGAAAGCTCCCATCAGTAGCATTTGCCAATTTCCTTGGTGATGTCCTACTATGATTAATTTCAATTTACCAACTTTGTGACACATGGAATTAGGAAGAGATATACAGGAACGCATCTTATATGTCTATCATAGAGATTTAATATTTGTAAATAACCTTAAGAACATAAGTAATAGCACAATATAGCAAAAATAATTAGAAAATAATGAGTTGTAAGTATTTATTTCCCTGATTTTAAGATAATGAACTGAAGTGTAAGTTTATGTAATTTAATTTTATAATGGCTGTGTTTAACTACCAGCTTGCAAAAATCCTGAAAATTTACCAGTTGGCTTTCACGAGCTGTTATCAGATGGCTGTGGCACGATGCTGGCTCTGACTGAGTTCCTGTGCCTCAGCTATTGGTCTGGTGGATTCTAGACGTTAAAATCGATTCAGGCAGCTTACCACCAACAAGATAAGTGTTTCTGGATCTGCAGTGTTAAAAGAGAGGATGGTTCCTAGTTCTTAGACTCTCCTTGGAGAGTCTGATAAAAACTATTAAACTTCAGCCCCAGAAACTTGTACATATGAAAATATTTACCAAATTTTGCTTAATGTTTGGAAGGAGTTGTTGCCCTCCCCTCTCCTACTCCCACAGCTGTGTTTCGAGCAGGCAAGTGATGAAATGGCTGACACAGCCATCAGAGGAAAAAGGGGGAAGGGGGAGCCTCATCAAAGGACATTGCTACATGATCTTACAAAATTTACAAAATTAGTTCCACTCAATTAGTTTTTCAGTATCTGACTGACTGGCTAATCCATTTGGATGTGGAATTAGTTTCCTAGGGCTGCCAACAGATAGTACCACAAATTGGATGGTTCAAAACAATAGGAATGCGTTTCTCAAAGTTCTGAAGGAAAGTCTTAAATGCGGGTGGATGACAGGGTCATGCTCCTTCTGAGACTCTTGGTAGAATCCTTCCTTGCCTCTCCCTAGCTCCTGCTGATGGCCATTGATCCTCAGCATTTCCTGCCTTAAAGCTTCATCACTTTAATTAGTCTCTGTCTCTGTCATCATGGCATTCTCTTTATATGTCTGTTTGTCCTCTTAACTAGATACGAGTTAGGCTGGATTAGGAGCTCCTCTTACTGCAGTATGACCTCATTTTAACTAAAATCACATCTGCAATAACCCTATTTTCAAACAAGGTCACATTCTGAGATACTGGGCATTAGGCTTCCACATATCTTTTTTTGGATGACACAATTTAAACCTTAACAGATGTTAAAGTTAATAGTTTAATAAATTATGGATGATAATGATTGCTCCTACATTTGAGGCCTTTTCCCCCAAAAGAATTTTTAGGTCAATGTCACCATTTCGTTGTTTTGAAAGGGAAGAGATTTTTATTCCCATATAAGACAGAAAGAAGCCGACTTAATGATAGAAGAAAAAAAATGCCCCAAAATATTCAGCATAGCAATAGAAGAGGCTAGCATTTTGCCAGATTTAAAGCTACGATTCTTTTTAAAGCCCACGTTCACTTTCTTCCTCACTGAAGCCCTTTGTTCAATTCCATTCTTGGTATGTTCTCTTAGCACAGAAGCCCCTTCTAAATACAAGAAAGTACATACATCCCCTAACAAATGAGGTGAAATGTTCTTACCCTAAAGATCACTTAACCTCATGCATAAAAATGTTCACTTTGCCTGATGCCTTCAGTGACACAAATAGTTTTAATCTACAAAACATCCACTGTTTCTCAGTTAACTTTTTAAGATTTTAAGACTATTTTATAGATAGAAGCATGCTATTTTTGAAGCCAAAAAAATAAAAATGCAAAAAAAAAAAATTGCTGCTGCTCCAAAAAAGGAAACAAGTTTTTTTAAATGGATCAATTAATCGGTAGGGCTTTCACCCCACACATCCTAATGGGCTTGAAAACTCAGACCAGTTACAGTCTCATCACACCGAATAGCTATTGAGCATCCCCTATGTGCAAGGTCCCCAAATGCAGCTGAGTTCAAATATTTGGAAAATTCAAATGACTTGTCTGTCCCCCGTCCACTTTTAGCCAATGATGCAGAAGTCTGACATGATACTGTTTTCTCAATTATTCTTTGTATCACAGTTAGTGTTTGTGACAAACATTTAATTCCTAATTCAGATTTCCTTAAAACAAGAAAAGCTAGGAAAATTTTAGAGCTACGTTAGTTTAATAGTAAACACTGTCATAGGAAAAGGGAATGTGTTCCTTTAGTTTACTCTAAATCAGGGATCATTGCTGACAGTCAGGGACTGCAGTGTGACAGGTAATCAAAGTTTCTGAAGAGTTGCACAAAACTTTCTCAAAATGTTGTTCATGACAATGACTGAAACTCAATTATTCTCTTCTGGTGACAATTCCCACCCCTCAAAGCAAGAATCTGTTGTACTGGAGTCCTGAAAAATAATCACCGGTTTTATTGGAGTGACTTTTGGGCCTGAGCTAAATGTCTAACAAGGAAGCCTATTTCATTTTCCAATAGGTTTATGGAGAGAAAGCTGCTTTTCAATCTGAACTCAAATCTGCCTTCACGATACCTCCATATATTAGAAATCCTATCCTTCTGTCTTGAGCAATACAAACTCAGTCTGATTCCATTTTCCACATTAGCACACCCACTATTTCTCAGTTCAGTTGAATTAAGTAGTTTGCTAGTGGATATCTTCCATGTACCAAATACCACCCCAGATGATAAGGATATAGAGATCAGGGAGAGAAAGTCTCTTCTTAGGAATTCAGTCTAGCAAGGTTCTGCCCAATAGAATTTTCTACAATAATGGAAAAGTTCCATACCTGCACTGGCTAATATAGCTACCTCTAGCTACACATGGCCACTGAACATGTGAGATGTGATAGGACAACTGGGAAACTGAATTTTTAATTTTTTGTAATCTTATTTAATTTAAATTGCCACATATGGCAAGGCTACTGTACTGGACAGTGCAAGTTTGATAAAATAGCCAGATTCAGACACGAACTATTCCTGGCAGAAAACAGCTGAACTGAGAGACCAGGTTAGTTATCCTGAGGAGCTGATATCTGAGCTGTCTTGTGTGTGTTGGTGCTGAAATTAGCCGAGTGATGAATGGAAGAAAGAGTTCAAGAAAAAAAGCAAACAAAACATCATGACACACAAGCACAAAGGAACCTCCTGAGAACAAAGAATTCAAATACCAGTTTGTACACAAAATCTGGCTGTTTGGCATTGGGTATAAAATCCATTTTCCTCATGGCCTTCATAAAATTAGTTTTTAAAGCACACTGTGTACACGATTTGTTTTGATCTGTAGAAAAAATGTGAGACTATTTCTTTCCTTATTTGAATACTATACTTCAAAATGTGCCTCTGAAATTCCAACGGACATTCTTGGCAGAAAAAAAATGGTTGAATTTAAGTTTACGTCTAACTAAAAGAATTCTATAAATACTCAGCCTAACTGCTAACAAGTCAAGCTTCTCCTATAGTAATTGGAAATGTGAGTTTCTGAACTGAGATGTAGGATTTTATGTGCCTATTACAGTTTGTCTAGATAATAATAACAAAAACCACATAGTTCAGCCTTCTAAGATTTTTTCAAATGTTGTGTAAGTCTTTGGATGAACTCTTTGGATTAAATTTTCTATCCAACTCTGTGTTGTATTCACATATTTGAAGTATGAAAAACTGTCCACATCAGTGTTAACAGACAAAAATATAATTAGGATGGGAAAGGGCTGGAGCCCTGCTGAGAGCTGTCAGACATGGCTGAATATCAAGGTGAATATCACACTGAGTCATCAAGACAAAGATTCCTGGGCTACCTTCTCAAGTATACAGATTTGGTCTGTGTCTTCCTTACATACTCAATGAACACACTGTGTATTTGTTTTAGTTCAGCAGAACACATATTTCCTGATGCTTTTCTTTTGGTTTGGCTTTTGGCTTCTCTATTTTTTTAACCAGGTGCTACCACAGGCTCTGGGATACAGAAGTGTAAAGATGAGACTTGGTTCATCTTCTGAACAGCCTAAGAGACTGGTATACATGGACAAATGGACAGCCTCGTTCATAGTTGAATGCTACGTGTCTTCCTCAAAATTTGTTGTCTAGAGGGTGCCTGGGCGGCTCAGGTGGTTTAGCATTTGACTCTTGATTTCCGCTCAGGTCATGATCTCATGGTTTGTGAGATCGAGCCCTGCGTCAGGCTCTGCTCTGACAGTGTGGAGCCTGCTTGGGACACTCTCTCTCCCACTTTCTCTGCCCCCACCCCTCTCTCTCCTCTCTAAATAAATAAATAAATAAATAAATAAATAAATAAATAAAGAATAAAAAATTTGTTTTCTACTGACATGTTCACAGCTTACAACACCATGAGCCAAATAAATTTTGATTTCAGAAGAATGGAGAGATATACAAGGAAAAAGAAGGGTGTGTGTGTGTGTGTGTGTGTGTGTGTGTGTGTGTGTGTGTGTGTTTCTAACTTCAGAGAGTCAAAACAAGAAAAAAGTGATTGTATTTGAAAAGAAAATAAAGTGGAGAATGTGGCAGATGGTGATGGGACAGGACTTACCTTTTCAAAATATGAAATTATTGGCAAGATCTTATTTTGTTTCCTAAATATTTGACTCTGACAGTATTTAATCAGCTTATATATGGTTCTCTTAGCAACTATTAGTGCCCACATTAGTGTCTTCATGAAATAACATGAAGGTGTCAAGAAAAATAATGGAAGATTATTAAATTTTAAGTATTAAAATTTTCTCTAATTTGAATTATCAGTTAAGAATAACTGCTTGCATACAATTTCTCAAACATACATAATGGGGGCACCTGGTTGGCTCAGTCAGTTGAATATCCAACTTTGACTCACATCATGATCTTGGGATTCATGAGTTCAAACCACATCAGGCTTGCTGCTATCAGCACAGAGCCTGCTTCAGATACTCTGTCCCCATCTCTCTCTGCCCCTCCCCCACTTGTGCTCTCTCAAAAATAAACAAGCATCTATAAAAAAAATATTTAATGAACATGAAGTTAAGTTGGGTTGATAAATATCCCCAAAAAAGTCACCTAAACAATTGTCAGCTTACTTCATAGCCCCAGTTTCCTTAAACCAAAATGTAAACCCCCAAAAGCTCATGAAGCCTTTCTTCAAACATGCAATTTATGGCAAGTGCTGTCAGAATCATTCTTTTAAATAAAAATGTGACTAAAATATAATTATGGAAAACAATCCAGTTATTAATGACAATAAAATTTCTTAAAGTACAGATTTAAAATACTGAGGTCTTTTAATGGTGTTGTATGGAACATGTGCTTTGTGAGTTTTAAGTGGAGACACATGGCTATACAGTAGTAACTTGTGTTCCCCTGACAATACAATCTCTCTGACTATTCCTCTGCCCAACTAGCTTCTATTTGACACGGGGACAAAAATGACATGGAAAATATTTTTGGGCAGTGTAATCAAAGTTAGACACTAGTTAAAGTGGTATGTACAAACTCTACCCAGTAATAACTATTGCAATAAGGAAGAGGGTCCAGTGTGAAATCAACTCAACTTCATTAAAAAAACTTTAAAAGGCTGGGATATGCTTGGGGAAAGACAGTGGAGGACAATAGGCAATTTGGTCCCTGTGGCTAGGCCATTTGGATTTGTTAACCAAAGTTAAGCTCCCATCCTCCCACACGGACTGGGAGACAGGGGACCTATCTTCGCCTGTTGACTGCAACAGACAGGTTCTGGACCTTGAGCTGTTAGAGACTATGCTAGTGTTTAAGGTTCTCAGTACAAGAATCTGGACAAAGTCATTATATTCCAAGTGTTCTTTTGTAGTCCTCAGTGGAAGAATGAATATATATATATATATATATATATATATATATATATATATATGGCAGCAGAGGAAGAACGGTATAGCTTAAGTAGTGGATGTGAATTCTCTAGAAGCTGATCAGTCTCTATAGAGAAGGGTTCAGAGCTAAGTGGACAGAGAAACTGGGCTCTGCTTGTCCAAACTGTCTTCTGATCTTCACTAGGTGATAAGGAGAGGAAGTTGAAGGGGAAGGCAATAGAGAGAGAATATTAACTGAACAAAGTGAGCACTGTGTTAGAAGCTTTGCAAAAACAAGTTCTCAGCAATTATGCAAAGTAGATATTACTTTCAACACATTATGGAAGAGGAAATGGAAATGCAACAAAGTTAAATTTCTTCTGAAGATTAAGCTGTTAGTAGTTTAAGCTGAGATAAAAGTCAGGTCCAAGGTTACTACCTCTTGCTATTTTCTCTAACCCTCCTATCTTGACTTTTGGTTAAGAAAGAGCCTGAAGTGTGCCATAAAAGACCAAGGAGTTCTCTACCATATATTCACTTAAGTAGTTCTGGGTCCACATTAGATGCTGAGCAACGAATAGCTGACAATGGAGGTGTCTGTCTTCTTAAACAATATTTTCATAGATAGCTAATTAAATTCATATTAATTCTATTCTACTTAAAAGCCATTCTGTTTATAGGAGGCTAATGTCTCAATATGTTACCATTTTAAAATACATTTGGGAACCAGATTTAGGACATGGATATTTGCTATGGGAATATCTATTATTATTTTCTGTTAGTGTGACTATTAATGAAAAAATGACAAGGCCTGGGACCCTTCCAAAAAAATCTCAAAACCTGTCTCAACTAGTCCCAATTCTAGAAAGAACTCATTTGCCAATGAATGATAAAAACAAAACAAACAAACAAACAAATAAAGGCCTGCATGGAGTAATTAGGTTTGCAATGAGAAATCTGATCCATTGAAACCTTTCTTAAAATAAATTTGGTACCCTGCCTACCAGAAGTGTGCTGGTTCTTAAATTACAGAATAGTGAAAAAGGTTTCTAATTAAAACATTTAATTACAATTATTTTTCTACCTAAATCTAATTTCTTTCATGTAAAGCAAAAGCTATATCTACCACCAATTTTATATTAATTGCCACTAAGGTCACGCTTATGTAATGCAACTTTGAGTATCATGAGTTCATGCCTCACCAGAAAGCTAAGCATAAAATATATAGTATGCCCAGGATATTCCAATTTTTTTAATGTATGGATTCTTTTTTCTTCTTCATTCAAAAAATAATTTTAAAAAGGACATTTTAATCTCGAGGGAAGCACGTAATTGAAGTAAAAACTACCTTTCCTCTCCCCCTTCCCTCATATCTGTGGAAATTTTGAGAATGATTTGCCAAGAATCCACTATTTTATTCACTTCTTTCAAAGACAGTCTTAAAAAAAGAATATTCTGTCAATAAATCCAAGTAAGAAGAAGAAAGCAATGAAACTACATGGTTGCATTTTATAGAAAATCAGATGGGCAATGTTACTTTTAGCATTTTGAAAGACAGGGGAGCGGTATGACTACATACTGGCTACATGTGCCCAGGTTAAGATTTCTTTTTTGTTTACATATGAAGCTGACTAGTTTTGCCAGTGTGGAGAACTGTCAACTTGGCCATCTGTGTGACAATACATTTTTCATGTTGCAATTCCTGTTCAAAGAAAAGTAAGGGAAGGTCTTTAAAAAACTTCACCTGTTTCAGCAAGGCAAACTCCTCATTCATCCTAATTCAAACATTACACAAACTGGAAGGAATGTCCCTCTGACAGGCAGCATGGAAAATTGTAGGAAATTCTCAGAACTTATAAAAATGAGAGCTACCGTGCTCGCTTCGGCAGCACATATACTAAAATTGGAACGATACAGAGAAGATTAGCATGGCCCCTGCGCAAGGATGACACGCAAATTCGTGAAGCGTTCCATATTTAAAAAAAAAAAAAATGAGAGCTACCATTTACTTGCTTCTGCAAGGTAGTGATTTTAATTTTGTCACTATAACAACAGAAAAATGCACCCAGGAAAATGATACTGTAGACCCTCAATCCATATTATTTCTTGGGTACCCTGAGAACTCACCTAATCTATCCCTTTATCTCTGTTCACATTTGACCTTGAAACTTGCCAGATTGTAGCCTTTTCCATCCCAAATTCCTTGGAAAATTCAGTCACTTATATTAAGATTCATTACTACATGAGACAATGATAGAACCTCGGATTCTTATTCAAATTTGACATTAAGAGACAGTATATTAACATTACAGGTCGCCGCTGTTTTTATGAAAGAGAATACTCCTATTCCATTGTATTCAGGAGTTAGAATATTCTAGACTTACACTGTGCTCCTCTTTTACTTCTTCCATTGCTAAGCATATTCTTGCACATGTGCCAAATGTTCTTATACATTGGAGTCAGAACCTACTTAAAACTCCTTATAGAAAATGAAATCAGTGAAGAACTTTTCATATCCTTCTTGCCTCTGACAAGGCCTTCTTGCCTCATATCCATCAAGCCTCACAGCAACTCTTCAAAGTTTTATGGGTCTCGTTAGATATTATAAAATAATTGTCCTTTTCTGCCAGGGATGTTTTCTAATTTTAGCTTTATTTAACTTACCTTTATGGAAACTGGAATAATCATTAGGAAAAAAGACACTGATTTCCAGGTTCAATCCTCTAACAAGATACTGCACCATGCCAAGGATGGTAATGAACTCATTTCACCCAAGATGTCCTAAATTAAGTTGTCAGAGGGAGGGTTCAAGAACATCATGTACTCTGAGTTGTATTGATTGATGATGAGTTTGCACAATTGTCTTAAATAGCAATTCTTTTTCTCTTGAGATTAGTGGCTGAGGGAAGAGGTATTAGGCATCTTTTTAAAAAAAGACAAAACAAATATCAGTCTATAGAGGCAGAGGCATTAGATTAAGAAATAAACCATAGAAATGCAGAGTTGGAAGGAATCTTAGAAGTCACATATTCAAGTACCTTACCATATGCATAAATCCTGTCCACCTTCCCTAAAAGGGTTCATCCAGAACCTAGTTAAGACTTCTACAAATGAGGCAATCCATTCTACTTCTTGATGAGGTACTTGAAAATTCTCATGTAAAACAAACTGTAATCTGTCCTCAGTTTCAACACACTGAATTTAATTTTGTTTCTAAAATAACAAACACTTGGGGAGGGGAACTCATGTGCACCAGCCTGTACGGAGTATTGTAGTGGTATTCAAAAACATATGAAACATGTCTTCTCCTTCTTTCATGTTGTGGAGGAGTACAGGGAGCACCCAGGAAACAGAGAATCACTGAGAGGTAGGTGAGTGTCATGTTTCTACCATTCACTGAGGAAGTGTTACATACTCTATATTTAGTCCTCCCAAATTGATGTGTTGAAATCCTAATCCTCAGGGCAAGGGTATTAGGAAGGAGGGCTTTTGGGAGGTGATTAGGTCATGAGGGTGGGGCCCTCACAAATGGGATTCATGCCCTTATAAAAGATGTTCCAGAGGCTCCGTCCTCCCTTTCACCAGGTGAGGATCCAACAAGCAGGTCTTATCAGATACCAAATCCGCTGGCATCTCTATCTTGGGCTTCTCAGCCTCCAAAACTGTGAGAAATACATTTCTGTTGTTTATAAGCCATCTGGTCTATGGTATTTTTGTTATAGCAGCCTGAATAGACTAAGACTGGGGAGCACTTAGGCAAGTCACTTGGTTCCTCAGAATGTATAGACAGTTACAGTACCTCAAAGGGTCGCTTCAAGGATTAAACTTGCTGACACAATTGTTTAGCAAATTGTGGGATTTAAACAAATGTAAATGGTGATTGTTATGAATCTCTATGCAGATTTCTAGGGCAAAACATCTCACCCTGGGCTAGAACAATCACCTTATTTACCTGCTGTCTATGCAGGAAATGGTGACATATTTCCCCTTTTGTACTGAACATTTACTATAGTTTCTGGTATATAGTATTTGGTAAATTAATCCAAATGAGTACTACTGTGGGACCTCACAAATTGTGATACTAGTAAACAGCACAGGTAGTTTAGAAGCAGGAATGCTTTACTTTAAAGATAAATAATGGGGGTGCCTGGGTGTCTCAGTCCGTTAAGCGTCCGACTTTGGCTCAGGTCATGATCTCACGGTTCGTGAGTTTGAGCCTCGTGTCAGACTCTGTGCTGACAGCTCAGAGCTTGGAGCCTGCTTCACATTCTGTGTCTCCCTCTCTCTCTGCCCCTTCCCTGCTCATGCTCTATCTCTCTCTGTCTCAAAAAAAAAAATAAACATTAAAAAAAAAGATAAATAATGAATTCACTTTCCATATTATAAGTTTAAGTATTAAGCATCCTGCAGAAGTGATCTAAAGGTAAATGAAAAGACAGGGCTGGATGTAAAGTTTTGGAAGTCTCCACAAAGATAGAATGGGTGAAATGTAGGGAAAGAAATGAGGGGTGTCCTTTACAGAGAAAAGAGAAGAAGTTCAACTTAAAACCTGGGGCAATGCTAAGGGTTGGCATTGGCAGAAGAAACATCTAGAAAGCCCTAACAAGTACAACCTTATTTAACTGGATCTGTTATTACTTGAACTTTACTCTCCTAAAATGCCCTTCAAACAATCAATAGGTATGTGGTAACATCTACTGTCTGTCCAATGTAACTTGGTATTTTTACGATGTATAGAAGAAAAAAACAAACAAAATCCATATTTTAAAAAATAAATCCATATTCTTAAAGAAGTTTTTAGGGGCGCCTGGGTGGCTCAGTGGGTTGAGTGACCGACTTCACGATCAGGTCACGATCTCACAGTTTGTGGGTTTGAGCCCCATGTTGGACTCTGTGCTGACAGCTCGGAGCCTGGAGCCTGCTTTGGATTCTGTGTCTCCCTCTCTCTCTGCCCCTCCCCCACTCATGTTCTGTCTCTCTCTCTCTGTCTCAGATACAAATAAACATTAAAAAAAAAAAGAAGTTTTTAGTTTCCTGAATAAACAACACTTGGTTAAAACAAGAAACAAAGAATGTAGGAGACAAGGATAAGTAAGCCACATGATTGTATGTTTAAACTCTGCTACTATATGCCACAGGCTCTGGAATTGCAATTGAAACAATAGAACAGTGTAGAACTAAGAAATCAAGAAAGATTTATGGATAAGATGGGTCTACAATGGAGCCATAGATAGATAAGCTTTGACATGTAAATTTCACCTTTACAAATGTTAATCATTGAATCCTGTTTCCTCCTCTTGGGGGCAACATAACTGGTCTAGGCATCAAAATCTTCATCAATACACTAGGGGAGATAACAATACCTATGAAAGAGCTGTTATAAGAATTAGTTGAATTAAATATGAATGCTTAAAAGAGCACATGGCATGTTAAGCTGTGTAATGATGGTAGTTATGCTTATTAGTATTCTCCTATTGGCTTCAAATAATTGTTTTGCTATGAATCAGGCATATTTTGGCCTGTTTCATATTTACTCCATGTGAGTTTCTAAAAGAACTCTCTCGTATACATAATTTAACACAAATAAATAAGCAGTTTTTCTAACTATGGCCTTCAAATATCACCATGTGTATGGGTAGATAAAATAGACATTGGGCATCACATGTAGGTGGGAAAATAAAAACAATATTTTTATTATTAACATAATCTCTTTGATAATTTTTGTAGTTGAGGACACAAGAGGAGTTTTTTGGATTCTAAATGCACTAATCTGTTCTGTAATTTTATTTTAATTACCACATAGGGGATGAGGTGGTGTTGAGAAAAGATTGATAGACTAAGAATTAGGATCTCTGGATGTTACTCAGGTCTCCACAATTAACTTGCTGTGAGACTTTGGACAAATAGATAAAATTCTCAGCTTTAATTTTCTAACCATAAAATGAGGGATTGTAGTTTCTTTTCTTCTTATCCAAGCAACTTGTATTATGGACCCAATGATGATTCACTGTTACAAAGTGTAAGTATTGGTCAATGTCTAGGCAGTATCTTTCAATATTTCAGGTGCTATATGATCATAGACAACTGGCTACAGACTTGTCTCTACCTGTAGGATGAATGGGCACTTGGGCGCTGGTGCTATGAACACAGCGTACATCTCTGATCCTTATGTGTCTCCGATAGTCTGAAATTTTTCTGCTACTCCCCAGTCATGGTAATAGCCATGAAAAGGTTTCCATCATTGAATTTAATAATTTGTGGAGAATACAAACCACCTCACTGTAGTTTTATCATTCATGTTACTCTTTATGCCAGGGATGGGAGAAGAGATACTCATCTAGATCACATCAGAAAAACCATTTTGTTGGTCATAATTCTTAATAAATAAAATTAAGGTCAAAATTCTGAAGATTAAAACAATATATTTCAATCAAAAGTATAATAATTTTGAGAGAGAGAAATTATATGAATGAAACTCTTCTCCATGTCTCTGTACCCACTCTAATTCAAGAAAAATATTTCTAAAATTTAGGACCACATTATTTTAAGAGAATCCTGAAAAAGGGGCACCTGGTTGGCTCAGTTCATTAAGCATCTGACTCAGTTTAGTTTCAAGTCATAATCTCACAGTGTCATGTGTTCAAGCCTAGCGTCAGGCTCTGCACTGGCAGCATGGAGCCTGCTTAGGATTCTCTCTCTCCCTCTCTCTCTGCCCCTTCCCAACTCATGTTGTCTCTGTCTCTCAAAATACATAAATAAACTTTAAAAAATAAAAAAAGAGGTCCCAAAAAGAATGTTCTTTTTTGTGTGGTCTCTTAAAAAAGTCAATTTTCTAGGTAGTCAACATTATATAACCCTAGGAATGATAAAAGGATGCCTGCTTGAATTTTTTAAAATAGTCATGTGAAAACAAAAAAAACTACTACCACCACCAATAAAAAACTCATGTTTTGTCATTTATAAGTAAACTCAAACCTAACAGTGAATAGTAAGTTGCTATGAGGATAGAACATGACCCACACAAGTGTGTATGTACATATGTGTATAGAAGAACTCATAGAAATATTATTGGGAATTTCTTCACATGCAACTCATATGTATCTTCTTCCTAACAGAAAGATTAAACTTCTACATGCACAATATATAAGTAGGAATAACAATTTTTAAGCTAATAAAAACATAAACATTTGAGTACAAAATGCTTTATCATCTCCAATGTTTATATCATGTTTTGTTTTATTTTTTTTGTAAGACAGAGAGTGTGAGAGCACTAATAGGGGAGGGCCAAAGGGAGAGAGAGAACTTAAGCAAGCTCCACGCTCAATGTGGAGCCAGAGGGAGGGGATCAATCTCATGACCCTGAGCTGAAATCAAGAGTCGGATGCTTTTCTGACTGAGCCACCCACGTGCCCCATACCATGTTTTGTTTTTTTAAATAAGAGTCTTAATTTATTATAGACTTTCAGTTGAATGTGTAATAATCAAAGACTGAATAAAAATGAGACTAAGATAATTTCATTTATAGTTTTCATTTAATTTCAAGTTTTTCATTTTTTTAAGTATGTGTGAATTTTTCTCATAGGACGTCTCTCACATGATTTTAGTTATGTCTACAGAGGAGCAATCCTTTCATAAATAGAATAAAAAATGTCGATCATCTGAATGTTTCAAGTATAAACTAGATAGACTTACAGTATATAAACTTTCTGTTTTATCTTTCTTTAATTGTATAAGAAAAAGGAAGGATTGATTTTTTAAAGTAATACCCAGAACTTTAAAACATGTATAACATTATATAAACCTCCAGAGTTTACCTATTTGGTAAGCTAATTTTGGTCAAATTTGCTTTCATTATACAGTGCTCAGATTCTAATTCTTTACATTTTATATGCTGCAATGTGCAAGACACTTCAAATTATTTTTTGAATGAGGTAAAGTATAAATAAATAAAACCCTGAGCACAATATTCATTAAGTAACCAGTAAACACTAAAAAACAAATTACCTAAATTCCTCTACTGACTTAAAAGGTTGTAAATATTGGCAGTTTGGCTGGTTAAATAGCCTGAGCTTTCTTGCTGCACAATATTGATAAGAAGGGAAAACTATTATATCGGCAGAAAGAAATGCATTAGTGTAAGTAATAATTATATGAAATGCATTTGTTCACACAGTTTAGAAATATTTTGCATGCTATGTACATGGAGACAGAATGTGGTAAGTCAAGGAATTTGGAATGAACAGTGGGGAAAATGGAAACACCAATGAGGACTGCACTGTCTAGATGAGTGTGAACCCAGGAGTGTGGTGGGCTTGGAGTTAACCAACTGGAATGCAGAACTATTAAAACTGGACCATTTGGGCCCCAATGCCCATTTCCTCAGGTTTATACCCCACTGTGCTTTACATTAACAGTGTTACAATGAGAAACCTACATGGAAATGGATGAAACTAATTAAGAACCAAGAAACAAACGTTTCCTAAGTTACACCTTGTTTGAGGTAGAGTTTGGCCGCAATTATGCAGTCAACAAATTATGCAGTCAGCACTCGTTGATGGTCTGGAACCTCTACATTGTTTTGTCATTTTGCCTTAAGTATTCTATCTGGTAGCCACTGCGCATAGACAAATGCACCAGAACTGAAAACCATAGAGGTCACTCTCTGCGGGAAATCCTGATTGCCTGCACTGCTTCTTAATTGGAGGGTTAGCATAGATGGAAAGGAGGGTGAACAGTCCTTGGACTTTGTTTTTACCTTGGAAATATTGCTTCTGGTACAAAATACCAGAATTAAGTTTTTTTTATTGCCTTCCAAAAATCCTACTGAAATTAGAGGAGATAAATCAAAACATAATAAACCCACAGAAGCTCTGAAAAAAAAAAAAGGTTAAGGAGATGGTTGGGTTTAAATGGAGTAGCTTTTTTGGATAAATATCTGGAAGAGATAAAATGAGTAAGATGATATTGATGTTTTAAACAAAACAAGTGAAACGAAGACTTGAAACATTTATAAGACAAAGCCTACGAGGAGGTGGGAGCTATTTTTTTTTAATGTTTATTTTTGAGAGAGAGAGAGACAGAGCATGAGCAGGGGAGGGGCAGAGGGAGGGAGACAAAATCTGAAGCAGGCTCTGCGCTGTCAGCACATAGCCCCATGTGGGGCTCGAACTCACAGACTGTGAGATCATGACTTGAGATGAAGTCAGATGCTTAACCGACTGAGCTACCCAGGTGCCCTGTGGGAGCTATTTTTTTATAACAAAGACTCAAATACACAGAGTAAATATAGAAAGTGGGGCAAGAAAATGAGGCAAGTGTGTTTAAGGAATATCTATGCCATTTGCCACCTACCACTGTCTGGTATCCGCTGAAGGACCATTAGCAGTAAGATGTCCTCGAATTTCTAAAATTATAAGACTAATCTGTAAAGAAATTTAATGATTTTCATAATTAGGGTTGAGGCTTAAACCATTCTCATTTTGTGAGCTTTCTAACATCTCTTTCTGTTAGCTCTTCTTCCAATCTGTAGTGACACCAGCCAGGTCATTACCCCACTTGGTCAGCCCTACTTTGGAGGGGACAGACCTTTGAGGATCAAAATTTATGTAATGATAGAAACATTACTCAACATCCATTCATATATCTTTTATAAATATGAATGAACAATCAATGACTAGCAAATACATTGAGAAAACTAACAACACAATGTAAAAGATCAAAAATGAGCCAAGGTAACAGCTGACCTTACAAAGCAATGAATTAATGCAAGGAACAGAAAAGAACTTTACTATATTCCTATCAATACTTTGAGAAACTGTTACATCTATAAATTGGAACAAAGTGATATGAAAAAGAAATCCAAGAGTAGAGAGTTCTTAAAACATTAGAAATCTGTAAATTGGGGAATCTCATTTTTGCACTGAGCAAAAAAGTGAAAAAATGGAAACTATTAGAAAAAAAAGAAAGAGAGAGACATAAAGACATAGAGAATTAACCCAGCATGCCTACATCCATCTAATAACAATTTTAAGAGAAGGCATAGAAAGTGGAAGGACTGAAAAAAATAGGGGGAAAAAACCATCAGAAGTGCAAAACTACAACACTCTTCAAAATAAAGTGGTTGTTATGTGGTTAAGTGCCCAGCAAGACCCACACCTATTCAATGAAATGTCAAGTCTCCAAAGATTCAGAGGTTATAAAAGCCTTCAAAAGCAAAAGCTGCCCATCTACAAGGGAATGGAGATCAAATTGGCATTATATTTCTCATCAGCAATGCTGAATGTTGTAAGACAATAAAGGAATGTTTTCAAAATTCTGAGGAAAAATAATTATGAACTTCAAAATCTACTTTCAGCCATACTATTATATAAAACTACAATTATGATGGCAAACTAATGACATGTCATATATACAAGGACTTAAAACATTCACTTTCCAAATCCCTTCTAAAACACTGCTTATGGATATCCAAAAGAAAGAAAGGCAACAAACTGAAAAGGGAACCCAAACATGGAAGAGACAGACATACATCAAAACATAACGGGCATAACCAGACAACAAAGGAGTAGGTGTTAAAGGGGAAAAAAAATCCTAGGAGAACAGTTATGGGGTAGAACTAAAAGAAATATCAATACAAATTAGAATAGTGATCCAGATAGTTTCAAGGGGGGAAAAACGGTGTCCTTAAGAAAAATGTCTTTTCTACTTTAAGAATAGTACATGATTAATGAGTGATCTTAGCAACAAGATGGAAGCATGCTATTATTTTTTTAAAGACTACAAAGTGTCATTTTAAAATTTCAGGAAAAGGAAAAAGGAAATTTATAGTCAAAATAGAAGGCAAATGAAGAAGAGTTGCTGGCTAAAAGTAGAGAATTCATTTGACTTCCATGCTTGAGAGACACATGCTCGGGGACAAAGAATTACATTTCCTTTTTATGGGTCCAGTTACATTATTTAGCTCATAAGCATAATACAATACTGTGTCATTTATTGGTTTCCAATTTTATAATTAATACATAATCTGTAATTAAACCAAAATTATAATTATGGTTTAAAAAGAGAATGTAAGAATGTAAAAATACATGTGCAGTTGATGGAAAATACCATAAAATTGATGAAGGTTTAAGGAAATGTGTGAATATGCTTAATTACAGCAATTTTCTGAAATTTATTGACAATAAATCACTTTTAAAAAGCCATTATAACATGACTTTTAAGTATAGATTGTTTTTCCTTTATGAGAACTGCATGCTTAAACTCATTTTCTAAGAATGAGTCAAATGCATGACGAGCGTGGGAAAAAAAAATTAACTGGGCATTTTCTGAAGGGGACTGCTAAACAGAGGTAAATCTTCAAGGTTGAAAACCTGGGTCCTCCCACTGTTCAGACAGACTTTCACACTGATCACAAAAGTTCTCATGGAGAAAAATTCTATAAATTTCTATAAAACTCATTAACAACATATCAAATTATAGTACTTAACAAATCAATTATAGTTGTCAATATTCTGAGTTATATCCCACACTTTAAAACATTTCCTATGTAGTTTATTGAGATGTTATTTATATTTACAGATATCTGAAATATTTTTTAGAGACACTACCATACAAACTGGCACACACACACCCACGCCTGTTTGAGTATTTGCATATTACTCCACGGTGTGAAGATATTTCAATGCAAAGGAAACTCTGAAATGGTAAACATTTTGACTGGAAAAACTGTCTTTGCAGAACAAGCCTAACTCAGCTCGCTGCCATATGAAAAAAAAATTAAGTGCAGGAGGCAGTGAAAAACGACCAGCCATTTCTTTTCTCCCAGCTGATACATATCTTATTTATTCTTCCTTGTAATGTGTGAATACTGCACCATACCCTATTTTGTCTTCTGCCTCAATTAAAATGTAAATTTCTGCAGCCCATCTCTATAATTCCAAACTGCTCTAGGCAGGGGAATTTAAACTGCTTTTAATAAAACCAACTACAGATGCTGAAATAAGATTTCTTCCCAAGTCTTTGAAATCTATATGTGTCATGGTATGCTGGATCCTCTGTAGTTATGTCTCAGCTACAAACATTCAGATAAAAGAAAGAAAGAAAAAGAAAGAAAGAAAGAAAGAAAGAAAGAAAGAAAGAAAGAAAGAAAGAAAGAAAGAAAGAAAGAAAGAAAGAAAAAGAAAGAGAAAAGAAAGAAGGAAAAGGCGATGGGTGCATTATCATCACATACACAAACCCACAGCAAGGAGACTGACCCTCCACTCCTTTTGGACAATTCCTAGCAATCAATCCTTTTTTTCTTTCCTAAAAGATAAATGTTTGTTACATTTAGAATTTAGAGCCTCAAAATGCCACTGCCCACTTTTTCGGATAGATAACAGTTTGGTAGGTAGATGCAAAATGGAAGTGAAGTCTGCAAAGTGAATTTTGGATTTTCATATTAGCCTGTTGGTCTAACTCTTCAATTGATCCAGGTCAGTGGATCAACCCTATAAAACTTACTGTTGCCTCTGCCTCGTAAGCCTCTTTGCTCCTTTTCCTGGTTCATTCCTAATGCCCTTTCAAGCCTTAACTTTCGTGCCTTCTCCAGGAGACATTACCTGGAGCAGCCAGAGGGTCCATTTGCCTCTTTGCCTCCCCTACCCTCAGTGGCCCCTGCTTGCTCCTTCACAGTTCTAGTAACTTCTATATTAGGATGACCATATAATTTACCATCTAAAAAACAAAACAGCTGTAAAGCCAGACTCTTTCAGGAAAACCAGGACATACAGTCAATCCATTAGTTACTTGGACAGCTTCACATTATTGTCGTATGGTGGGAGAAGAGGGTACGTTGGGATATGCTAGTGGGGAAGCCATATCAAACTAAATGGCTGACATTTGTGGTTCTCAGATGCCTCCGGTCTGCACAAAACCCACAGCCTGGTAATATTGGCAAAGGGATAAAGTTTCTTTTCCTGCCACAGATGCTTATCATTTAACAATATAATCTGTGTTTCTCTAAACCTGTGGTTCCCAATAGGGGGTGATTTTGTCCCCTGGGGGATGTCTTGCAATGTCTGGAGATGATTTTGGTTGTTATAATTAGGGAAGGCAAGAGAGGATGCTATTGGCATCTAGTGGGTAGAGGCCAGGGATAGGACACCCTCTCAGAACAAAGAGTCAACCAAGCCCAAATGTGAATAGTGTCAATGCTGAGAAATAATTGCCTCAAGCAAGTGATGTAATGAGCAGGCAAGAGGGCAAAGAACAAAGGCAGCGGAGATGTGAGGCGTTTAGATTTAGAGTGTCAACCACGCAGCCCCATGTGGAGAAGCAAGGCTTTGGTAAGGAACGCAGAATTTCAGTCATCCTCGATTTGGTGTCTCATGAGCATGCTGCTCTCATGAGTACTTGTTATTGAATAAATGGCTACAAATGAGGTATGACTCTATGTCTACACCATTTTGCTGTAGAATAAGCAAAAATAAGCGAATACTCTGAATGGAATTTCCCAGTTCCTTCCGTTTTTTTACATCCTTCTTGCCAAGTTAATTCATTTCACTTCATTACACTGCCCTGCTCAAACACCTCCAGCATCTAAGTGTTGAGACCTTCTGAAGCTGTCTTGGAAAGTTCTTTGTAGGAGCACCTCACTTTAGCCATATTGTTCTAATTTCTTTCTTCCAAATATAATTCCCTGCCTCTAACTCTTTGGTGGGTCCTGCCTGGAAGAACCTTCCTGATTCCATTTTGTCTATCCCATTCCTACTTTTCTTCCATGTCCTTGCTTAAAGTTCAGTTTCATCAAAAGCATCTCTCTTGTACCCTCATGCTATCTGTTGACTTCATTATTCATTTACTCGCATCGATCATTATATTTTGATCTGCATAATCCTCATCTTCTAATCAATATAGAAAATGCTTAAGGACAAATATGAATTTACATTTTACAAAGTATCTTCTTATAGTAAACTAACTTGTGGTAAGTTATTCACAAAGATGTTCACAAAATATTATTCACTGCTCACCTAGAACAGTAATTGTGCCACCCCACTCACATTAACTGATATTTAATAAATGCATGTTGTGGATAACACACACAGAGACTTATCTGTGACTAAATAAGCTCCTAATGAGA
Organism: Felis catus; assembly: GCF_018350175.1. NCBI lineage: Eukaryota > Metazoa > Chordata > Mammalia > Carnivora > Felidae > Felis > Felis catus. The sequence goes on along the minus strand of NC_058379.1, from coordinate 72,105,873 downwards.
TCAGTTTTCAAAGGAGACACTTTTTTCCCCCCCAGTATGAATTGGAGGAAAAAAAAAGAAAAGAGGCTCAACAACCCCTTGGGGAAAGAATTTCAGAAGATATTCATTTTTGTTGCCAACCCTTTCATTATTGTTCAGATCCTACAAGGCTGGGGAAAGTTTGGGAGCAGGATTCAGACTTCATTAGATATAAAGCTCAGAGAAAGTTGGCGATTTAACACATATATGAAAAAGAAAATCCTTAGAAAGTTTCAAGTTTTGGTTAAATAGTGATTCAGGTAGTATTTTTCAAACTGAGTCTGCAGGCATAAACTTGAAGGGCCACAGGGTTTTATGTTTTATGGTTGCTTTGTTTTTTTAGTTTTCGTTGCAATTGGAATCCAAAATGAATTTTACCATTATAAAGATAAATGTTATATTTTGCTATGATTCTTTGCAGTTAAAACATATTTTCATGGACTAACGGTTAGACTCCTTAGCCAACATTTCTTAAAACTGTGAGAGCACATGTTACTGAGGATCTGAGAAGTTATTTTAAGAGGTTGGTTCTATATAGCCTCAAATTGGGGAACACTGGCATATGATACATCTTCATGACAATTACTGGTCTATCTTAACCAAAAATATTAGCAGGTATTTGAACTCTGAAACAATTAGAATGTCTACTGACTTGTTAATGCTAAAACCAGCTTAGCCCAGCTTTCTTCAGTTGATGGTATTTCATATGTCCTATTCATTCTTTTTCTTCACTTCCAGTTACCTGTCATATGACATGGAAAGGCAATTGTCTTAACCAACCAACCAGTTTTGATTAGCTTAGTCAAGAGAAATTTAACCACTGATTGACTCATTTCTTGCCAAGGGTGTGCATTCATTAGTCTGAGAAAACACAAAAGTTTACAAATTTTAAAAGACTTATTTTGCTTTATAACAATTTTTGCAATTTTAACCTCACTGATTTTTTTAATTGCGTTGTTTCATTGGAATCATTGTTAAAATAAAATCAACACAGTTGGGCAAATGGCAAATTCTTTTTCTCCTCTTTCTCAACTTCTGGTAGAGATTCGAATGTAAATAGTCCCTTGAAGTGGGCAAACAGGAAGACAGACAAGACAAAAAAAGGAAGAAAAGAAAATCGCAAGACCTAATTATAGCTCCACCTGGATAACTAGATTCTGGACATTCTAGAACTGAATCGGATTCTGTGGTTGTTTTCATACCCAGAAACATGACATTTTTATGTGTAGTTGAAATACGCCATCTTTTTTAAAAAGACAACTGGCTGAATCCAATCTAAAAACAAAAATCAATTCATTGCATAGACCTGGTCATCCTCCTGTTTCAGGCAGCTGGAGCCCCATGACAACTTCCCAGAAGAAGCAGCCGGGTGAGTAAGAGCTCATCCTTTATTGAATTCCCTAATAAAGAATGCACATCTTTTGGGACTTACAGAAGCATCAAGCATCACTCTCTTCCCAACCTTCCTTGTAAGGCAGACAGTTGGGGGTGGCGGGGGCAGATAATTGAATTAAATACAGTGATTGAACACGAAAGCTGTGCCTGTGTCTCCGGGGACATGTGCTTTCTGGAGAACTGACATCCCCTTTCCTTTTCGAGTTAGATTGACAGTGACTGGGCTGCCCGTGCAAAGTCGTTGCAGTTGCCCTTTGCAACCACTCCGCCTGTTCAGTGAGAGGGGGAGAAAGTCTGCATTTGGGATTTCATTTGAAGACATCCTTCCTCCAAGGTTCTTTCTGCTTAAGTTTGAAACATTATTAATTCAGTCCACATCCTTTCCACAGGCAGGCCGATCACTGCCAATCTAACTGGATGTGTTACCCGTTGGTACTGCTCTAATTCAGTTCACTGTGAGGTAGCAGTGAAGTGCAGATCATTCTCAGACTCCTTGGGCCACTCCAGAGAGAAGCAACACAAGATCCTCTCCTTTGCTATTCTTTGATTGAGAGGTATTTTTTGTTTGGTATTGCCTTTCCTCTGCACTGAGAAGAGGAAATATTAACTGAGCTCAATAATAAAACTTGAAGAATGTGCTGACTGAGAAAGATGGCTCTGTGCTGAGTGGGTGAGTTAGCAACATCGATGCCCATTAAGAAGACAGAGCACGGCAATGTATACAGTCAAAGGGCTGGCACCCACTCTGAGCAGACCCCTACTTCTTGTTTCTTGGGTGTCAAATGACAGTGGTCCTTGAGTAAATACTCCTTCACCACTTTCTTGCCCTTACGTGTAATTACTTCTCACACCCTCTCCTCTCTTCCTCTCTCACAGGAAGAGGTAGTTTGCAGTGATTCTTTCCCTCATAGTATTCTGTTCCTCTGTCCACCTTCACCTTCATGTGAAACTTCATTATTTATCTTCTATATCTCTGCCTTTTCCATTTTTCTTGGCTATTTCTTCACAGAACATAAGGAAATCCCACTTCTCCCATCTTTAAATACAATCATTCTTTTATACTAAGTCACTCTCAGGTATTACCTTTTCGTGTGCCTTCCTTCATACATGAGGAATTTAAAAAGCACGTATTTCCTTACCCCTAACTCTCTCTTCCATCCCCACAGTGTGAGATCCACACCATTTACTGAACGTTGATCTTGCCAATCTCACTGCCAAGGTTCTAATGGATACTGTGCAGTCCTCACTCTTCCTTCTGCCACCAGTTGAGCAGGGTCATTCAGAGCTTGACTTCTGGAATCAGACTCCTCAGATTCACACCCTCACAGTACTATTTATTAACTATGTGGTCTTTGGCAAAATACTACATGCACTTTGCGTTTCTCATCTAGAAAATGAGGTGATAATAATACCTACCTCCCAGAATTATTAGGAGAATGAAGTGATTCAACACACACAAAGCAAGTAGAAAACTGGCACCCAAAGCATGTAGCCATTATTACTCAGCTGCTCTGCTGAGTTTGACCCTGCTGATCACCTCCTCCTTGTTGACATTCTCTTCTTGTTCAACCTCCAGGATATCACTTAGCTCAAGATTGTGCTTACCTTTTTGCTTTTGATGTCTATTTCTTATTTCCCCCCCTATACCTCTCTAGAACTAGGGATTTGTCCATGCCTTCCTCCTGAACTACACATTCTCTGGAAGCAATTTCATCCATCTTCTTTGTTTCCAATATGACTACAACACCACATTTTTTCTCTGTAGCTTAAACCTCTTTCCCTAAGGGTCTGACTATACTAAATAACTTTTCTTGAATGCCTTACAAGCTCAGCAGGTTTTAAAATCATTACCCAGATCTGCCCCTCCTATCTTCTTCTGCCATTTCTTTTTTTTTTTTTTTTGTCAACAGTTTCATCAAACCACCCATTTGCCAAAATTGAAGGCAGAGATCACTTTATTTGTCATAAATTCTATCAATTCTTTCAAAATTTCTCTTAATACAAATTCATTCTCTCTGTCTCCATCCTGCCACTATAGTTTAGGCCCTCATCATTTCTTCTCTGGATTGCTGTAATGGCCCTCTGATTTTTTACCGTCTTGCCTTTTGCCAATTTCCATACATTTCTCTCCACTTCTTTTCTCTTCTGATTTTTCTAAATCACTGACCTTTTTAGTTCTATCCACTGCTTGATATTTTCTCAATGACAAAACATCACTTTCAAGGCAAACTTATTAGCACACTGGACAAGGTCCTCTCTACCTGTCCAGTTTAATATTATGTCACTTTCTCTGTGGTCTCCACACTTAAACTACATTTAAACAACTTGAATTTATACAAAATTAATTCAATCTGAGAGCAGAGGTTTGGTCACAGAAGCATCAACAGCCCCTTCCATATGCAAATGCTGAGGAATATAAATAACTTTCCCAACTTATTCCAGAGCATAATTCTAGATTTGGGCAGAAAAATCTGAGAATCCATGGAGATATAACATTTTACATCAGTGAGGAGTCTTAGCAATCATCTAGTTCAGATGGCTACACATAAGAATCACTTGGAGATGTTTTTAAATGTATCAATGGTCAGGAGCCATTACAGACCAAATAGATGAAAATCTCTGGGGTCCATATTTTTTAACTCCCTGGGAAATTATAATGGATAGACAATGTTGAAAATCATTGATCTAGTCTAACCCATCATTTTACACATGAACATATTATAAGACTATTGAAATTATTTTCTCCTCAGTATTTTTGCCTCAGGAAAAATGACTGAGGTTAGCAATGAGTGCTAAGCAAAAAGATGGCATAAAGCATGAACCATGGGCAAACAGAAAAGTTTATTCTGTCTGAGAAAGAATGACCATGCATTTAATTATCCAGTCGAGGGTACTTTGAGCTTCTTCAGGGGACAAATTTTGGTCTCCATTGTCATGCTAATGTCTAGATTAGAAATTGACACATAGTAAGTATTTATTTAAAATGTATCAGAATGAATTAATAAATCAAAGTTTACTAAACCTCCAAGGGTAACCTCCAAGAACACCTAAGAGTAATATGAAAAATTGTATCTCTTTGTATAGCTTTCATATGAAGAACTTTATAATATAGATTCAGAGGTGAACTTACATTTGGGGGTCCTGGGTGGCTCAAGGTTATTATGCATCTGACTCTTGTTTTTCTTGGGCTCAGGTCATGATCTCACAGGTTCCTGAGTTTCAGCCCCACATCTGATCTCATACTATACTATCAGTGTGGAGCCTGCTTGGGATTCTCTCTCCCTTTCTCTCTGTCCCTCCCCTGCTTGCACTCTCTCTGTCTCTCTCAGAATTAAGTAAATAAACAAAAAAAAATTTAAAAAAGAGGTGAATTTACATTTAAAATTTGAATACCACAATAGGATTCCCTCAGGAAAAAATATAATAAATTCTCTTGTGTTATGTTTTATTTTTCAATTAGAGTCAGATTAAAAAAATGTGGAAAATACCTTCAGTCACTGAACTAAGAGATTTTCAGGAGAGTGAGGATTATAACTGAAATATAAAGTTTTTTTATAAGCTGGATTGTGTCCCTCCCCCCTCCCCAATTCACACACTGAAGTCCTAATTCAGTGTGACTGTACTTGGAGACAAGATATTTAAGGAAGTAACTAAAGTTACATGATGTCAGAAGTCATATAAAGTTATATGGGCATTCTTAGAGGATGAGACACGGGGACACCAGGACACCAGAATCCCTCCTCCCCACTCTCCCCCAAGCTCCACACACAACAAGACCAGCCAACACCTTAATATTAGACTGCAACCTCAAGAACTATGAGAAAATAAATGTCTGTGGGTGCCTGGGTGGCTCAGTCGGTTAAGCCTCTGACTTCAGCTTAGGTCATAATCCTGCTGTTCATGGGTTCAAGCCCCATGTCAGAATCTGTGCTCTGTTTATATATTCTGTTATGGCAACCTTAGCAGACTAATATAAAGGTGAACTTTTGTTTTGTTTTGTTTTGTTTTTAAGGTCAACAATGAGACAGCATGAAGGAAGCAGAGAATTCCAAACAATTCCCAAGACTCTTCCTCTGCTTCCAACAGAGACTGTTCCAGAGGCAGAATATGACCTAGGTTAGAAATATGTTAAAAGGGATTACCTGGAAATAAAATCCAACAAACTTTTCACATACCCGTGGTAAACACCTGGAGTATTGTGTAGTGATCTCGCTCACAGCAAAATATCACTTAACATAAAATTACTGCAATTCAATTATCCTTTTTAAAGTTAAAGACGAGATGCCACACTGTAATCCCCTCCCAACAGCCGTGGGCCCTTCTCCTGCAGCCATCACTTCTGAGTTTGGTTTTAAAATGAAAACTGAAAAATAAAAATTAGCTGTCTCCATTGCAAGTGGAAAATGACAGGGGAACATATTGGATCATTTGGATTCTCCTTACAACGTAGGCTCAGATAACACCATGCGTGCTGATTCTCATATATTCTCCAAGCCTCCCTGCATTAGATTCTACAGGACACCCTGTGGCTTTTCAAGTAAAATAATCATTCTTTTTCTCATAAATTCATTTTAGCAGCACTTGGGTTTTGATTTGCCACAAGTCCTCTGGCACTTATTAACATTCAGAGTGGTTCCGGGCAGCCCCATGCAAATGTAGCTCCTTCAAAAAACAAAACGTACATTTTCTGTTTGACAATCAACATTTCATTAATAGCTTGTTAAACCTGGAATAGACCTTAATGACCACCTATTTCGCACCCCCCATCTCTTACCCAGTTAGTGTTAGCAACAGATAAAAGACCTGGGTGTCTTGATTTTCAAGACATCATGCTACTACCGAAATGAACAAAACTAGAAGATGCTTTCTTCATGTCCAAATCTGCCCACTGCCAGATTCTACTAAGGATTTCTAAGTGGACCAGAATCTCAAGCTGCATTAAAATTCGCATCAGACTTGTCCTTAATTGAATACATCTTAGTGTCTCAAATGTTTACTTTATTATTGAAATAAAAATAAAACCCTTTCTACATGTACATAGACATCCCTTAGAATGTAGCATATTTTTTAACGTAAAAATATTTTCATAGGCATAAAACGTTTTAGCACACTAAACTTAGTATTTCTCTATCTTCTGTATCGATTATAAAGGGTCATCTGCTGTTATTTAAAATACACATGACAGCACATGAATGCACGGACGCTTAAACCAGAAGACACTCAACGAGTTTTTGAACCACAGAATGAATTTTTAAACACTTGGTTTTGTCACTTACAGAAATGAAAAACAAAGAGGGCTTAAAACACACGTGTGGTTAAAATAATAATTACAGTGCTAAAAGTCCTGAAATTCCAGCTTCCTCTCCTTTCCGCTCCTAGGAGCTTCTGAATCCCGCACATTTTCTCTCTAGGCCTCCTAAGGATTTCTTCTATAAACTAGTGAAAATCGTACCTTCCGCACTACTGTTCTCAAGCCACACTACAGATTGCAACATCTGTTCGGACAGTAGGATGTGTCTCTCTGTGAACTCAGAGAACACAATACATGTGAGAAGAAAGGAAATCCTACATTCGCCTAACCAGAGATGAGCACAGAGTTGGAGCTCTGGAAAGGAAAGGTACAGAGAGGTAACTCTTTTATTTAGAGAGCACAAAGATGGGAGAGGAAGAACAAAGGCCTACTTTCCGAGGCCACGTGTAAATGGAGAAGCAGGATAGAGAGTCTGTATTTATGCATGCCGTAATTTGGAAAAAATATATAAAATGTAGATACTATTGTGTAATCCAAATTTAATATGCTTCCATAGTGACTTAAAAATTCACACTATTGAGGAGGGCACCAGTTGGGATGAGCACTGAGTATTGTATGGAAACCAATTTGACAATAAATTATATCTAATATAAAAAAATCACACATTAGTGTGTGTTAAAAAGCTAAAAAAAACTTTACCTTTTATTAACTTGAAGATTTTGTTACTCCTTTAACTGAAAGTGTTAAGCATTTACAATTAAGAAAAAATATCTGTTGCATACTATCTATCCTATGTAGACCACATTATATTGAAGATCCAGGTAAAGAAATACCCAACTGAGGACACATAATTCATCTACTCATCACTCATTGACCCACTCAACATTTACTGAACATCTACTAGGTTCCAGCACTGTGTCAGCATGAAGATTCCGGCAAAGTGGCCAAGCAACACATGGATGTTAAACCTGCCCTGTTTCGTTGGCACCAAGCCTATTTCTTTGGCTGGGTTCTAGTTGAAGTGCAGTGGGCCCATGCTGCACAGCCCAGTGCACCCACATAAAGATGATGTAGAGCAGAGAACCATTCAAAACTCCATTCAGTGATGCGTCTGAGGGTAACGCAGCAGCGGATACCAAGCAAGCCTAACCCTGAGCACCGAGTACGTAGTATGTCTGCTCTCCAACATCATCAAGTACTACTGAGAAAAGACGGCAGCTGGCCCACCATGTGCCCTCAAACAGAAGGCACATTTGTGCTAATAGAGCACTGAAGGGTGTGGAAAACACATACAGGGCAGACCTTCTTTCTTAGGGTTGGAATTCCAGGTTTTTTTGGCCCAGTATTTACATATGCATATAGGCTAATGTATCAATATGCATTGCATGGCACAGTCATGGCCATCTTGATGTGTATGTGAAATGAAATCTATCACAGGATTGTTTTTAAAGGAAACACAGGTGATGTCTTCATGTGCACATACGTATATATCCCATAATTCAGTAATACGTTTAAAACTGCTGATGAAACATTCACGTCTTGATTTGGGGGATGTGGGGCTTATCTGCCTATAGGTCTGTTTTATCCTAAAATGGAGCAGGGATTTAAAGCAAGTAAGAGTTTTAGCCTCTTTATGTTTACTTAATTGTATTTTAATTAGTGCCATGTTACAAGCATCCACCCAAGGCAACTTATTTGTGAAGGCACAACTGAATAGCTTAATTTAGAAATATAACTTATTTATTATAAATAAATTATAAATGCTGTTTATAAATATTATATATATATATAATATACACACACACACAATATTTTACTGTTACTAACACTAGCCTATGGCTTAAAATTTGAAGAAAGATGGAAATACCTCCCCTGCTCTACAGTTTATTTTCCAGACATCTAATAGGCTGATTATATTTGATCCCCAGATATGACTTTTTTTTCCTTTGTGTTCATTTATTTTCTCACCTCACAGCCTGCTTTAAATTCACATCATTTTGGGGCGCTGGCTGGCTCAGTTGGTTGAGCCTCCAACTCTTGATTTTGGCTCAGGTCATGATCCCAGGGTCATGAGATTGAATCCCACATTGGACTCCATGCTGAGCATGGAGACTGCTTAAGATTCTCTCTCTCTCTCTCTCTCTCTCTCTCTCTCTCTCTCTCTTTCTCTCTGCCCTCCCCCTCCTCTCTTTCTAAAATAAAAAATTAAAAATATATCCATATCATTTAACATTTTTTTAAATGTTTATTTACTTTTGAGAGAGAGACACATAGATCATGAACAGAGGAGGACAGAGAGAAAGAGAGACACAGAACCCGAATCAGCCTCCAGGCTCTGAGCTGTCAGCAGAGCCCCACGCGAGTCTCAAACCCATGAACCATGAGATCATGACCTGTGCCAAAGTCAGATGCTTAACCGACTGAGCCACCCAGGTGCCCCTCCACAACACTTTGAGGGAGGTCACATATTAACTTCAAATTAGCCATCAGTACCTTAATGTGAATTACTTTCTGAGCTCACCTATCCACGTACAGAGGGCAATGGGTTTCTGACATTGTTGGGGAGACGCAGGCATTTTTAGAAACTTGTGCAGGACACTAAAGTTTGTGGATATGGGGACTGCATACCTGGAAAAGGTACTACAGGGATAAGAGAAGAGGAGACAAACGTTTCATCTGCAATTGATCAACTGATCATGACTGCCAAGTGTCAGTTCTCAGGATCATCTGACTTCTCTCTGCCTAAGGAGCTTTTCATCAGAGTGAGATCTGAGGGTATGACCCCTACTCCCTCCAATAAGTAAGCTCCCTTGCTATTGGTCTGAAAGAGTGTGTGTTTCCCTGCATCTTGTGATAGTACTGTAAACTTTGGGAAGATGTTCAGACTCCTTTCTGAAGTCATTACATTCCTATCACTCTGATGCCAATTCTACTAACTAGAGTCCTAGGGAATTAGACATCCATTGCTAAACAGGTCACAATCCCAATGGTGCTGAGCAAGCTGATTTTCTGGGCCCAGTTAATAATGTTCAATTGGTAGCAAGGGAGCTACAAAGTGGTAAGCTCTGATATGATGACTAATCAATCAGAAAGTGAGAGCTCCTGTTCAGAGAATTCTGGGAAAATTCAGCGAGAATTTAGACTCTCTGCCAAAGAAGAAAAAGGCCAAGGAAAAAGCTGTGTTTTCTTTCTCCCCTGGGCTTGAACAGCTGTCATCTGTCTCAGAGTGGGAATGCTTTTTCTAAGTAAAAATCTCATTTACATACTATAGAAAGTGGTGGGAAATCAGTGAATAAACAAATTTAGCATCAATTCCTAGCTAATAATTATGACCCTTTCTTATTCCCTGGAGTCTCAATTCAAAAGAACTGAAGCTTCACAACATTAGTTTTAGAAGCCAGACTTTTAAAGATGCTACTTAGAGGAAATGCCCTGATCTTTCTCTGCACAGCAGTGCACTGCTATTGTAATTTTGCCTAATAATACCCCAAGCTCCACTTGTTACTAACTAAATAGAAATAATTCTACAGAGGCTTCCAATGGAAGTGTGTTATCCAACATGAATTCCATCAGTGCTTAGGCTACTGCATGCCAAAAGGAATTCACTTATTAATGGCAAGTAATCCTTCCTAGTCCATTTACAATTTCTTTTCATTCACACACATTATCTTGAAGGTTAACTTAAATTTGCCACACGTGTTTAGAGATATCAATGCTTTGAGCAGTCCCGAAACTTTACAAGAGGCATTTATTTCCATCATACTCTAAATAAAATGTTTTTGGCTTACCACTGGGTAAAATATCTATTAGTTAAAATCATTGAGAATAATATTGACATATGTACTTTAGAAATTAATTTATGTATTGTATGGTATCTTTGAGTTTGGGGGACACCGAATGAACACCTTAGTCTGAAAACAGGTTTATCTGTTTTCTCATAAATAAAAATAATTATCACAGATAAATAAAATGCACAGTCCTCTAAACTGTGGGTAGGATGATGTAACAAAAGTTTCATTAAGCTCCACAAAATCAAAGTGTGGTTTGTATGTCAATCTATTTTAAATGTTATAAAAGGGGCGCCTGGGTGGCGCAGTCGGTTAAGAGTCCGACTTCAGCCAGGTCACCAACTCGCGGTCCGTGAGTTCGAGCCCCGCGTCGGGCTCTGGGCTGATGGCTCAGAGCCTGGAGCCTGTTTCCGATTCTGTGTCTCCCTCTCTCTCTGCCCCTCCCCCGTTCATGCTCTGTCTCTCTCTGTCCCAAAAATAAATAAACGTTGAAAAAAAATTAAAAAAAAATAAATGTTATAAAAGTGGTGATTAATTATTCGGATGACCAAACAATCAGAATGTCAATGTTTCTTGACTACCAAATAGTAAAGCAGGTTCAATGTATTTAATATTTATATAAACATGTGTCTTCTTAGGGACATTAAATGCTTATATGTGTTTAAATATTTATATGTATAGACATTCATACATATATGAATAGACATTCATAACACAAAATCCTGATTCCCTATTATATAATTTTTGAAATACCATGTGTCATATAAAGTCCCTCAAATGTAAAAAAATACCTCATTAGTGCACACTGAATGTTCTCTTCCCTGACAATATTAGAAACAGATTTCACTCTGAAAATTCTATCATTTTCTCATTCAGACAATAAACACATTGGATGGTTACTACACACTAGGCATGAAGCAATGGAGAAGCCAGACCATATGTGTTCTTTTATCCCTCAGAGCTAAGACTTAAAAGAGGTTGGGAGGGGTCAGAATCTGGAGAGTATGGTCCAGATTTAAAGTCTCAAGCCTATGTTCTTACAGAACATAGTAAGTCACTGAAGAACATTAGGCAATAAAAATACATTCAAATTTGAAGTTTTAGAGATATCAGGTGAGTGTGTGTATGTGTGTGTGTGTGTGTGTGTGTGTGTGTGTGTGTGTACACATAAAACAGGGGTTTGCACTTTAGGCTGCTCTAATATTCTGGTTGACCAGGAAGTAAATTAGGAAGGTTCCAGGATCTTACACAAGATGGTGCAAATTAAGCTTTGTTAAGGAAAACTATAATGAGTCATTGTTGGCAATGGAAGTGGGAGGGAAGAGAGAGTCTAGAACGATACCCAGATTTCTCCTTTGGAATTGGGTTGGTGGGGGTGCCCTTTGTTGTCATGAAGCATTCATGGAAGAAGCAGTTTGGGGATAAAGGTGACATGCTTACTTTGGGTTTGTGGAGTTTAGATGCCTTTAGGATATCCACAAGAAAATGGCCAGTAGGTATACAGATCTAAAAGTCAAAGAAGAGGTCTTGGCTGGAGGCAGAGACTAGGAATCATAGGTGTATGGTAATTAACACCAAGAAAGGAAACCAGATTGCTTAGGAAAATTGTGTTGGAACAAAGGAAGGACAAAGAATAGAGCCCTAGGTAATGATAACAATTCAGGAAGAGTAGTGGACAGATCAGACAAGCATCACAGATAGATATGGGGAACTATGAACCAAGGAAAGAGAGGGCTGAGTGGTTCACAGTCTCATCTGCACAGAGGGAAATTTTAAGGTTGCCAGATTTAGTTAAGTTAAAATATAGGACTCCCAGCTAAACTGGAATTTCAGATAAACAGCAAATAATTTTAGCATATCTCAAATAGTACACTGAATGTGGTTACACTAAAAAAAAATTATATCAATTTTTATCTGAAATTTAAATTGTACTAATTAAAGTTCAATTAACTAATTAAAGTACAGGGTATCCTGCACTTTGTCTGGCAACCCTAGTCAAAATACATGAGAACTGTACAGATTTCATTGCCTCTGGCAAGATCAACCTTCATTAACATATTTACAAAATAATTTTGTTGGATTTTTAAAATCTAGTTGCTATGGGATGAGCAGTGGATGGGTAAAGAGTAAATAATTGAATCCTAAATTCAAAATATTCTTTTGCAGTCTTTGCTGTGATGGGAAGGGGGAAATTATTGGGCAACACCTAGAGTGGGACCCAGAGCCTTTTTAGGGAGTACAAGAGGGAAAGAGGGAAAGGATAGAACCAATGGAACAGGAAATGGTAGGGTGCTGAGTGAGGAACACAACTGCTCCTACCTACCCACAGCCAAGCCCTGGCAAGTCTCTTTGCTGTCTGTATGTCTTCTTAAGCTTGGGCCCCTTTACAATGTAACTCTTTCCCTTCATCACTGATGAGCTGCCATTCATCCTTCCTCACCCACATCATTTGTAGGAAACACACCTGTCAATCCTCATCATTTTGTCACTCTAACTTCTATGATGCTTTCAACTTCATGTGATTATTTTATATGGTAATTATATATTGTATATATTGTAATTATTTTAGATATCCCTGACTCCTCAGGGGGCCAAGAGAGGACAGGATCCTGCTGTATCAAACTTTATAATCCTGAAGCCTAACCCAATTCTTGGACCAGTGTGGATGCTTAATAAATGATAGGTGAATAATGTATCCTCCACAGCTTCCTTTATTTTATTTATGCTGGCCATCATAACCACACATAGAAGAACTTCAGGAATCTAATGCCTACTAGACAAAATAAATTTAAGATCTATTCAAACCCCAAGTACAGACACATTAAATAGCTGTACAAACATACAGACATATATTGTATCAGACATCATTCATAATTGACATTGCCTAGTTTTTACTTTCATAAAAGATAGGGAATAGTACCTCAGTTATATTGCTGAAAGCTCCAGTCTCCTGTATTTCCCTTTTGTTGTTGTTACTTATGGGATACACCTTCACAAATACACCAGGTGAATTTTTTGAAGTTGTCAGGGGGTGAACATATGGAATGAAAAGATTGTTTAAAGGAATATCTAATATATAGGAAGAGGGGAATGCAGCAGAAAATTAAGGTGGTAAATGTAGGAGAAATTATAGATCCACTAGAACTTGAAGAGAGAGGCCTTGTAGAAAGAGATATACAATATGAAGAGGATGTTTTTTTAAGGCAAAACCTTGGAATGGTATGAATTTTTTTCACTGCAAGAATTACTTATTATCAAGAGGACTGAAATACAATCACAAATTGAGTCAAAGTCCTGTTCAAAACTTTACTGTGAATATTCCACACTTAGTTGCCTTGGCAAAAACCTGCCAACATTTGAGTAATCACATTGTCATCAAGAAAACCACTTGCAAATCAAATAAGCAACACTGAAAGCAGGGCTAACTGTGTTCAGGGAAGATGTGTAGAGCAGTTTGGGTTGGGTTTGCTCCATAGAAAAAGAATGAGGCCATGAAAGGAGACAATAGGATTGATGTTAAAAGGATTAAAATATGGCCAGGGTTGCCCACCTGCTCTCTATCCTGGCGACTCTGGTCTTCTGGTCTAAACAGCCAAATTAATAAATTATGCTATTTCCACATCGCCTGTGCTATTATTCTATTCACCAGATCTTAAAACCATAGAAATGTGGGATCCTGGACTAGGGAAAAAACAGTGACTCAACTAATCTCAGAGAGATTTTGTGATCCTCTCCCTGCCCACCATCACTGCAAGCTGAACCAGTCAGAGACCAGAGTAGACTCGTAACAGAGCACAGGTGGGCTATAAAGATGTTCAGATGGCAACTGAGTTTCCCTGCATGCAGAGGGAAAAATGCTCATCAATGACTTAGGTTTATTAGAAACAAAACACAATTAAGGTGATTTAAAAGTAAAGGTTTAATAAAGAGACTAATTACAGATGTGAGGGCTGCATCAAGGGACATACCTGGAGATTAGAAACAGAGCAGTCATAAAACTGTTAAGCTTGAAGGAACAAAGGGAGGAAAAGTAGTTCCCATCTTGAGACCACCAAGAGCAATAACAGAGTCTCTCTTTAATCAAACTTTAGTCAGGGGCCTCTGAACTCACTTCTCAACGAGGCCCTGATTTTGGGGCTCCCAACTTAGTCTCAGCAGTGTCAAAATAGGAAGAATCCTTCTAGGTCAGTTTAGCCAGAATCCTCACTCTCCACATCTGATTAGGTTCCTCATCCTCCACCAGCTCCCAGGTGAGCTGCCTTACCACGAAGCCTGTGAAGGCAGGTTAGCCAGAATTCCCTCACCACTTTTGTTCCCATTCATAATTTTCTAACTGCTTGGGCCTGACTCTGCTCCTTGGCTACAAAATCCTCACTTTTCCTTGTTGCATTCAAAGTTAAGACTGATCTCTCCCCCTTAATACAAACTCCATTGTAGTAGCCCCTCCCCCCTTTAATAAAGTCTTTCTTTATGATTTTTTAACAAGTGTCAGAATGAATCATTACTTCTTTCACAGTAACAGACATGAGGACTGGGTCTTGGAACAGTTGTACTCAAGGAGGGTACAGCCCAATAGGAAGTGCAAAAGAAAAAGCTCCAACAATCTTTCCATCTAGCTCCCTGCTTATCTTTCCTACCGTTGCCTCTCATTGGACAAACACAGGAGAAGCCAGCTGACAAGAGCACCTGTTTGATGCAGTTCCAAGGGGTCGACCTCCTGGGACATGCTGCATGGCAGAGATGAACAAAGAATGGCTTTGAGGTGGGGTAGACAGACAATAAATTGAGATTGTTCAGGATATTAGCCAGTTCTCAAAAGTGTATGGAATGCCTGAGCAATTCAAAAACAGTACAAAAACTAGTTTTTGCTCTCTTGGGTGTTTTAAAGCATAAATAAATAAATGCTCTCCTTCTGCTACTCACTTCTGGAAAGTAAATCGTTCAAGTTGTCAGAGTATATAAGCAATGTCTCTTTATTCGTGGCCATGGAATAACCCCCTGCTTAAACCACTTTTTGCTTTAGGGCAAATTTTAGCTTCATAATAGCAACGGGAACAAGTTAGATAGGCTTCCTTGTTTACTATGGGAAATGATCTATGGATTTTTTTTTTTTTTTGGAAAGAATTCCTAACAGTCTATCTCGGGTATTTTGAAGTTCTTTAGCAATGGAAAGAAGCACTTCTGTATGACGAGCATGATCTTCCTTTATGACTCCCCACAGATCTGAGCCCATCAATATATTTTATTGAATGTACTAAAAAATGCTCCTAGCTCACAGATTAACTGGTTTATGAAAGGAAGAGACTCATGGGTAGTTTGCACGTTGCAGTAAGATCTAAACTCAAATGCAAATCACTGAGTTAATAGATTTAGTGGAAAGAGAACTGAATTAGAAGACAGGAAACCTGGGTTTGGTAAACAAGGTTTGGGTCTACCACTAAACTAGTAATATGATCCCAGACTAGAAACATAAATTCTTTGTAACACACTGTTTTTTTTTTTTTTTTCTGTAAAAGTCTGGGTTCATTTATTTCCAATGTCCTTCTCAAAATAACTTTTAAAAATTAGATCTAAATTCAAAAGGCATTCACTGAAACAATCAGATACCCTTTTGAAGAATAAGCAATGAAGGACGAACAAATAAATAAAATAAATAAAATAATTACTTTTCTCTGGCTATGTGTTTTTTCTGGCCATAGTTTTAAATCTGACTTTGGAAGTCACAGCTATATGGCCATAACCATTAAATACATAAAGTGTACAGAGAGCATCAGCTAAAGAAAAATGGTGGAGCTTTGATCCTGTCAATGCTATTGGACTTTTTCTCTGATACATTTGTATAGTGTGGATTTTTTTTATTTGAGAGGGAGATCTTCCTTTTAGCCTTTTGTAGTGGGTTCCTGTTTCTCTTTCTTTAAACATTCAAGCATTTTATGTCTAATCGTTTTTGTTTCTTCTTTCTCAATCTATACCTATTGGGCCTGTCTGGGAAACTTTTTCCTTATAAAGATCTTCTACAAGGTAATATCCACAGATTACAGTAGAGTATAAACATTACCTTTTGTGACAGGCTGAATAATGGCTTCCCCCAAAGATACTCACCTTCTAATCCCTGGAACCTCTGACTATGTGAATGAAATTTTGCATATGTTTAAACTAAGGATTTTGAGATGGAGAGATTAGCCTGAATTCCCCAGGTGGGAAAATGTAACCACAATGATTTTTGTAATGATACAGGAGGATCCCAGCTAGAGAAAGAGATGATGTAGAGACGGAAGCAGACGTCAGAGAACAGAGAAGATGTACACTGTTGCCTTTCAAGGTGGAGGAGGAGACCATTAGCAAAGGAATATAGGCAGCCTCTAGAAGCTGGAACAGGCAATTAAGATTCTCTTTTAGAGTCTCCAAAAAGAAGGCAATCCTGCTGATACCTTAATTTTAGTCCAGTGAAACTTGCTTCTGACTTCTGTTCTCTAGAACTATAAAATAATACAATTACTTTGTCTCAAGACATTAATTTTATGGCAATTTGTTTACAGCGGCAGTAGTGAGTAGAAATTCTAAGAGTATTTTAAATAGGGTCTTCTGGAAAGACCTAAAAATCTCCATTAACCAAAGTAATAAACATATAATTATGTAATACAGCTCTGATAATTTCATATCCTATCATAGCAAGTTGTGAAGTGTTTAGATAGGAAATCATATTCACAGTCCCCCACATATTACTAAGTCATCTGTTCAATGACTTGTAAAGTAGGAAGCACAACAATATGATTTTTTTAAAAATCTGAGATTAAAAAAATCATACTCTCAAACAGACAGGCAAAACAATATACAGAGGTTTCTATCACCATCTGCAGACACCCTCTTGAATTAATAAGAATGCTGTACTCTTTCTGTTGAATTTTGTATCATTCCATTTTTTTCTATTAACAAATATCAGTGGACAAGGCAGAAATTAATTTTTAGATTCAATATCATTAACTGTCTTTGTTGTTGTTGCTAACTATGATATTGGTAAACCATTTCTGACTTTCCCCCTTTTTTGGACATCCTTCCTGAATTGAAGTATGCTCATGATAGATTAGAAGGCATTCTTGTCCCTCTTTCCAATTCTCCTTAAGTTGGCTCCTAAAAAAGTAATGTGGAATCTGCTATTGATGAAAATGACTATTTCCTCTATGCTCTGTAGTTTCTAAATAGACATCTTTCTCTAATTTGTACTTGCCATATTATATTATAATTATCTACTTACAAGGCTATTTCTGTACATTAGAGCCTACTTAGACTATGAGTTTTTTAAAGTTAGGAATCATTTTATCCCTTTTTATCTCCCAAGACTTATGCCAGGTAAGCACTGAATACATGTTTTTAGAATTAATAAATCTTTGCATAGGCTAAGATTATAATGTAACTGAGAGTACTCAGGGAATCTTAAAAAAAATTAAAAAACTAAAGACAATCAGACATAGCTGTCATTATGCACTAGGTAAGCAATGGTTCCAAGGCAAAAATATCATGAGTGAAATTAGAGGCGTTTACGTTGGCTCACTGGGTTAAGTGTTGAGCATCTTCCCCCGTGCATTTCCACATTGCCCCTTTCAACCTGCCTTCCCAAGATCCTCCTACTCGAGAGGTGCCCTAATGCCCTCATTCTGCTCCATTATTTCCTGGGACACATTCCCTGTATACCTAGGCCTGCCTTCTTCAGACTGCTCTGCTTTTTTGGGCAGTTCCACCTCTCTTTCGTTCGTCAGATTGTACTTCAAGTGCAGGGCTTTGTTCCACAGTCTTGCATTCTTCTTGTATATTTTAAAGAAACCTGTGCTGACTTGTTAATACTTGTGTCAACTTGATGCCATTCTCCTAGGGAACATCTTTCACACTGAGGCTTTCTTAAGAAATAACTTCTTTGCACACAACAAAATCTCATATGCATGTTAGTGTGCTCTCACACTTTATTTTAGCAGATTTTTTAAGTGTCCTTGATTAATATAAGCATATGTTTATGCGTAGCATTGTTTCTCACTGTAGGAATTCATGAAATTTCACTGTTCTCTGTGGAGGGTCGTCAAATTCAGCTTTTGTCCTACTTTAGTCTTACCACTAAAATATGACTTTTATAAAATATTATCACTGTGAGACAAAAATACTTTTAAGCCTGTCATTCACTTACTTCCAACATCAGTCAATCAATAAATGCTTGATTTTGAACAATCCCTTAGAGTTCCCAAAACGTGAATTGACTTGTCTTGCAAGAGTGTGTTGGAGGGATAAAAAGGGGTAAGTAAAGAAGCCACAATACAAAATTCACTTTGTCAATAAAGACACTTAAGAGTATTAGATAATGTCATAAAGCTGGGTATACTCCAATCCTCTATGAGTGTTTTCCAAGGGTGGCTGAAACATGATATCATTTACACTGGACATGCCATTTTGATTTTGGAGTAGCTGGATAATGAACTGTGGTGAGTTTGTTGAAAGAGGATTGAAGAAAAACAGATGAGCTTCTCAAGTGGATAAAAGAAAAAAGAAAAATTAAAGTATGCCGATTAGTAAAGAGGAGACAAGAAAGCCTAAAGCACCATTAAAAATGTAGAAATTAAAATAAATAAGGGACAGACCTAGAAGTTGGAAGCTGTAAAACTCTAAACCTATTTCTGCTGGCAATATATAAAGTGTGATGATTTATGTAATTTATTACAAATGTTAAAAATTGTTAATTACAGAAAAAGGCTTCAGGGATATTCATTTGATAAAAGTTTTCCCTCCTTAATCGGCCATTCTGTAGCACTATGGGAGAAATGTTATATGCAAAAACTAGAGACATTCAGGAGTGCCTGGCTGGCTCAGTCAGAAGAGTACGTGACTCTTGACCTTTGGGTCTTGAGTTTGAGCCCCATGTTGGGTATAGAGATTACTTAAATGTATATATCTATATCTATATCTATATCTATATCTATATCTATCTATATCTGTATCTATATCTATATCTATCTATATACATATATATAGATATAGATAGATATATAGTTTAAAACACCCTAGAAACACTCAAAGATCTATGGGTGTAGGAGCACTTACATTATGTATAAGGACATGGTAAATAAAGATTGAGTTGAGGATGTGGATGTGGAAAAAAGAGGTAGAGTAGGATTGGACAACACAGCTAGTCTCTAACTATGCATTGTTTGAAACATCTACTGAGTCTTGAATCATCAAATAGGGAACACTCCCTTGAATGACTGATGTCTTCTCATCAATATTACACTTTACCCATACATCCTGGCCTGAGTAAAGTCCTTGATAGCAGAGGAAATGCCTTCCATTTGGTTGTTTTTGGTAACTTCTTCAGAGTTAAGCCTGAAGTCAGTGAGACCAGGTAAGACTCAATAATCTGTGCACATGAGACTCGAAGTTTCAGAGAAGGTATATAGCTGCAGCCAGGATTGAGAATCACCACCCAAGCAGCTTAGCTAAACTTTTTCATCACTCAACGAATGCCAATGATGTTCTGAACCCATGCTAATCTTCTAATAGCATATTAATTTCCTTAGTAAACCAGATGCTTAGAGAAGCCAACAGACATATCCTGTTCTGCTTGGCAGTTATTTTATCATTAGTATTATTATTAATAACAGCATTTATTTTGTACCTCCCATGTGATAGGCATTATGAAAAATAAATTATAATAAGCGCTTGCAAATAATTACACACATAATTTTATTTTCTACGTTTAAAAGCTAAAAACACTTAAGTTTAGAGCGCTCAGTATCCCATCCAGGAGCACAGAGCTAGTGTATTTATTAGTTTAAGTGACTTTCCATCTCCTGTGAAATTGGATTAAAACAAGGCATTTTTATGGGGATGGCTTAACCATGAGTGTTCAGAAAAGCAAACCAACTTCTACCTACTTACTTCTCCATGATTTGTCAGATCAAATAGTCAACCAAACTCCTTTAACACTCTGTTTTTACTTTAATTCTTAGTATTCCATTCTCAACCCTCTCAGCAACATAGTCTTTTCCAGGCAAATAATATTTATTCTTATGAATTAAACAAAACTGAAGACCTCTAAACCCTTATTTCTAATTTTTTTAACGTTTTTTATTTTTGAGACAGAGAGAGACAGAGCATGAACGGGGGAGGGTCAGAGAGAGGGAGACACAGAATCTGAAACAGGCTCCAGGCTCTGAGCTGTCAGCACAGAGCCCGTCACGGGGCTCGAACTCACGGACTGTGAGATCATGACCTGAGCCGAAGCCGGCCGCTCAACTGACTGAGTCACCCAGGCGCCCCTAAACCCTTATTTCTACCTTCAACCTCTTTCTGAAACTCTGAAGCTAATACTGAGTGTGAACAAATGAACTTGTTACTGTCTGTTCACGCCCATGTATCTCTCCTCCTTCTGATTGCATCACCCCTCTTCTGTCACTTAAGTGCATCATCTGTAAATCTTCATCCTCATTCATCCTGAAGGCCTATGGTCACCACATCCTGTTAATTATGTCTTTGATATGTTTCTTTGTTTCCATTTTTTATCATCACTGCCCAGTTTGGGTCATCAGTTATAGACTCCTAGATGGAATTTCCCCTAACTTCTCCTCCCTTCTGCATCCTAATAACCAACCTGTATCTTAGCCATTCTTCAAAGCTGTCTTTTGAAAATATGTTAATTATTAAAACTATTATTGATTCTTTTTTACCTTTATGGTCCTGTCCTCACTACAGAGGTCTCTCTCACAATGCCTGCCCAAGTACATATTTCCAAGTTACACAGTTAACAAATGAATAATGTTAATTTAAAAACCTTACATGTATTGAATGTATTTCTACATTCCAACACAGAGGATGTACCTAACAATAAAGAAAAGCCATGGTTCCAACCCAGTAGGTATCTTCCTGATAATATAGTAAATTCTGCTGATGCAGAGAGGTCACGTCAAATGCTCACTGCTTCCAGCTGTTGAACATACATAACGCCATTAGATAAAATATATCTGCAGGAATGAATACATATATGTATATGCTTCGAAAAAAACATCAGGTACTAGAAAGACAAGAAATCTGAATAATAGTATAGTTGTTAGCAAGGTGCCAGAAAAGAAGTGGGCAATCTGTCCTAAGATTTTTAACTTGGCAAATATATTCGGAAAAAACACTGTATTTGTGAAATACAAAAATCAGAAACTGAGAAATTAATATAAAATTATTCAAAGCCCATTGAATCCCTAGGGCCTATAAAATAAAACACCACTCTCTATGAAACTTTCACAACTTAGGACATAGGACATTACCACAGAAAAAAATATTTCCCATTGAAGATGACCTCACTATTAAGGAACATTATAAGAGTGTTAACAAACTCAACAAACCGGAGAGTAGCACCATAAAAACTGCAGAACATAGAAAACCTAAAAGACCCTGTAAAATAAAGAAGGGCTAAATAACAAAAGGATAAAAGAAATATAAACTATAATTTTAAAAGATAACAAAACAACAATAACAAAAAGAACAGGCTGATTTGACAAAGAATTAAACCAAGCTTTCTGACACTAGATCCTGTGCTTCTAAAAAATCACATTTTTTCCTGCCTGCCTTTGTACCAAACTCAATTTCCCACACCGCTATTCTAATTCAAAAAATCATGACATCTTGAATCAAGGCAACAGCCTTATTGGCGTCCATGCTCCCAATCTGCGCTTGTCTTGTCTCCTCTCCCAATCTGCGCTTCATTATAAAGTAAGTGTCCTCATGTTAAATGCTCATCTGAGCACATTACTTCCTTGATATAACTATCCCGAAGCATCCTGTTGTTTTTAATGTAGTTTGCAAGGCTCTGCGTGGTGCCCCATCTTGCCTGTTCAGCCTCATTTCCTATCATTTATCCCCTTCACATTCTATTGAGCCCCTAGCTTCTGGAACACATAGCGCTCTCCACACCTCCTGGCCTTTGCTCTTCTTGTTCCCACAGACATTAGCTTGGAAACCAATTTCCAATTTCTCAGAGGGTCCTGCAAGCCCACATTAAAATGAGATAGCTTTCCTTTGTGCACAATTACTTCTATGCTCTTCTCTTATAACCACATTTGCCATATTTAATTGTGAAGGGTGAGATCACTAGATAATACCTCTATAAAATCTGAGATAGTATGAACCTGTTAATTATATAAGTGATATTTAGCAGATGTTCCATAAATATTTGTTGAGAACATTAAACTATCACCTTGCATCTCCTTAGCTTCTTCACTCTGCTGATAAAAAACCTTGGTCATATTGTAAGGGTGAGCTGTCACATGATCACTTTTATTTCTTTTGAAATACCAACTATTCTGGCTCCAGTGTTCTCACATTATCTTAAATTATAAATGGCTACCTCTCCAGCAAAGTCATAATCTACTACATTGGTGACATGTAATAGGTTCTTAATACATGTCTAATGACTAGATATATGATCCAATGACTATAAACAACCAAATGACTGATATTAGGTCCTTACAAGGATGCCCAAAAAGAAGATCCTTAAAAAAAACCCTACATTTTCCCAATTTTATTGCAGAAATAAACCTTTACATTTCAATTTGAATAACATATCTTCTTATAAATCTTCACCACTGGATTGTTCTTTTTCTTTTTTCTCCATGCTTACATCAACACCTTTACAAACTACATCTCAAAAGAAAAAAAAATAGTATACTCCTCTGTTGAGAAACTTATCTGCATCCAGGAATGATTCCAACAATCCTTGGGCACTGAAGTCACAAGAGATTCAAAAGCATATGGCTGTTTTCGCCTTGTTAAAGATAAGCTGAATTCAACTGGGAAAACCAACATATTACAGTCCACTAATACCTATTTCTTTCATTGAAGTCCATTCTAATTCTGATCATGTTATAATCAAATTTAAGTTTTATAGAGGAAACATCACCTATTAACTAAAACATAACTTTATAAATAAATATTTTATGCATGAAATTATAATTTAAAATATGCTAAAAGATATCAAGCAAGAACTAAATAAGTAGAGAGATATCCCATGGTCACGGATAAAAGAGCCAATATTGTCAAGATGTAAGTTTGTCCCAACTTGATCTGTAGATTCAACACAATCCAAAACAAAATCTCAGCAAGTTATTTTGCAGATATTGACAAAGTGATTCTAAAGTTTATATCAAGAGACAAAAGACCCAGATTAGCAAACTCAGTATTGAAGAACAGAGTTGGAATATTGACAACTACCTGAATTTAAGACATACTACAAAATTACATTAATGAAGACAGTGCGGTATTGGTGAAAGAACAGACAAATAGATCAGTGGAACAGAATGGAGTCCAAAAATAAACCCACAAAAATATAGTCAACTGATCTTTGCAAAGGTACAAAGGTAATATATTGGAGTAAAGACAATCTTTTCAACAAATGGTGCTGAAGAAACTGGGCATGTAAAGAAAAAAAAAAGAAGAATCTAGATGTAGCTCTTATAACCGTCACAAGAATTGACTCAAATGCAATCATTGACTTTAATGTAAAACACAAAACTATGAAACTCTTGGGAGATAACATGTGATAAAATCTAGATGATCTTGGGTATAGCAATGACTTCTTTGATATAACGCCAAGGACATAATCCATAAAAGAAATAATTAATATGCAGGACTACATTAAAATTAAAAACTGTTCTATGAAAGACAGTATCAAGAAAATGAGAAAGACAGGTCATAGATTGAGAGAAATCATAAGCAAAAGACACTTAAGATAAAATAATTTTATATACACAATAGGTCTAGAACCTTAAGAATAAGAAAATGAATAACTTGATTTGAAAATGGGCAAAAGACTTAAGACACATCACCCAAAAATGATATACAGACAGCAAGCAAGCATATGAAAAGATGTTCAACATGGTATGTCATTAGGAATTTGCAAGCTAAAACCATAAGATACCACTACATCTATTTGAACAGCCAAAATCCAAAACGTTGACAATGCCAAATGCTAGTGGGGATGTGGAATAACATGAATAATCATCCACTGCTGATGGGAATGCAAAGTGGCACAGACACTTTGGACGACAGCTCGACAGTTTCTTAGAAAAATGAACTTACTATTACCATGTGATCCAGCAATTGTGTTCCTTGATATTTACCCACAGGAACTGAAAACTTGTCCACACAAAACCCTGCAGAAGGATATTTAAAGCAGCTCTATTCACAATTACCCAAACTTGGAAGCAACAAATCTGTCCTTCAGTAGGCGAATGGATAAATAAACTGTGGTACATTTAGACAATGGAATATTAATTATCACTTAAAGGAAATGAGCCATCAAGCCAAGAAAAGACATGGAGGAAATTTAAATACATATTATTAAGTGAAAGAATACAATGTGAAAAGATTGCACACTGTGTGACTCCAACTATATGATGTTCTACAAAAGGCAAAAGTATGGAGACAGTAAAAAGATGAGTGGTTACCAGGAGTCAGAGAGGACAGACGGATGGATATGCAGAGCACAGAGGAATTTCAGGGCCTTGAAAATTTTCTGTATAATACTATAATTATGGCTACAAATCATCATACATTTTTTTTAAATTCAAAGAATGTACAACACCAATAATGATATTAATATATACCATGGACCTTGATGATTTTGATGTTATCACTGTACGTTCATCAGTTATAACAAATGCCTCACCCTGGTAGAAGATGTCCATAATGAGAACGTATGTGCATGTGTGGGGTCGGGGTCAATGATAACCCTCTGTGCTTTGTGTTCAACTTTTCTGTGAACCTAAAATTGCTCCAAGACATGAAGTTTATTAATTGAAAACAATGTAGTTAAAACATGCAGGCTTAACTTAAGCGGCTCTTCAGTTATAGCTTAGAGAAATTGCAATTAAAATATTTATACAGCTCTTCTCTGTACATAATGAATAAACTACAATAGATTTATAAGAGATTAAGAAAAGAACAAACTCCATTTGCTGCTTTTATACTGTTATTAAATTAAAGTAATGTAGCTTTAAAGATTGTTTCTTGAGTGATCAGATATATAAAATTTGGCAATAGTCCCTTGGAAAAAAATTGGGCTATTATTCTGCCTTGTAGATTGCAAAATCCATGAGAGAACATCAGACCTTCCTCAAATATGTCCCCACTTTTCTCTGAGAGTGTCCCCAGACCCACCTGCAAGATAAAGGTTAATTACCTGAATACAGTTTTAAATGTTTGAAAATTGTTTTACTTATTTAATTTTTTCCCCAAAAGACTACTGACAGAATGAAAGAAGTCAGAGTAAATTACACTACATGTGTAGGAAAAAGTGAAATGACAAGTTACATAAAGCAAGTAACTGCTTTATGTAATTTGTGTAATATACCATTACAACCAGTATGATGATCTTATCTCTAAAAGATACTAACAAAATAACTAGTGATATGATATTTTTTCAGCATATCAGAATTGTGATATCTTCTTGAATGAGCAGTTTTTGCTACATTTACTAGGTTTACAGCCCTAGATGTAGGAGGTTCTTGTGGCATTGAGTTGTGAAGATTTTTGTCGCAAGCCTAATGTTAAATTATGAAAAAACTGTGAATGCAGTATGACAAAAAAAGTGATTCCCATTTTATAGAAAGAAAAGTTAAATACAGACACATGCAAGATGGACGTGATATTAAAGCTGAAAATAAGAATTCAAGGACCACTGTATACCTTCATTTTGCTCAGGGTTTATAATCCCATTTTTGCTGTGTAATTTAAGCACTTATGACATCTCCAGATTGCTGCTAACACCACCATTGTGTTTTGGCCTAAACACGCCAACACTCATGGAAGTTCCTAATTGCTCTTGCGAACCCAGCATGCTGCTGGGGGTGGGGGTGGGGGGGGCAGTGGCAATAGCACAATCTCTCTGAGAAACAACGTTTTGCTGGTGCTCATTGTGGAGTCATGCAGATCCTT
Source organism: Felis catus (assembly GCF_018350175.1). Classification (NCBI taxonomy): domain Eukaryota; kingdom Metazoa; phylum Chordata; class Mammalia; order Carnivora; family Felidae; genus Felis; species Felis catus. The sequence continues at coordinate 72,079,458 of NC_058379.1, read as the reverse complement.
ATATAGTCTGATACACCTGCATCTCTTTCCTAGTGTTGGAGCCCTTTAGATCAATCAGCTCACATTTCTGCTTCTAACACATTGGAATGTTTGGTTAAGCTGACAAATTTGTGTAGTAAATATAACTGCCTGGCAAGAAGCTTTCTGTCTGCTTCAGTCAATGCTTTGAAATAAGTCCAGCCAGAAACATTTGTTTAGGCAGCTTTGAAAGTCAGTGACACAAATGGATAAGCTAGATGTCCTGTCTTCAGTGCTATACCAGAATGGCTCAGTGGGCACAGAGAGGCCACTGCTCTGGAAAGGCCAAAGGACTCCGCTAGCAAATGCAACTGCCAGATAGAGGTTGAACACAACAGGGATCACTCAGCATATTATGTGTGAGAATTTGGGCCAGGTCACAGAGGCAGCAAATTCAGAGGAGGTGGTCAGTCGACGCTGTGCCACAATGTCCCACTTTGACTGTTCTAGCACAAGCAGTGGCAACTGGTAGGGTGGGCTCAGAAGATGTATAGACAACTTCAGCTCCTGTCATTAAGGCTTGTCATCTAAGTGATGAGAATGAATAGCCATATTATTAAAACTTAAGTATTGGTGGCTCAGTTGGTTGAGCATCTCAGGTCATGATCTCATGGTTCAGGAATTTGAGCCCCACATGGGGCTTGCTGCTGTCAGCAGGGAATGTGCCTCATATCCTCTGCCTCCCCGACCCTCCCCCACCGCCCCTGCCCTGCTCGTGCTCTCTCTCTCTCAAAAATAAATAAACATTTACAAAAAACTTAAGTATTTGACGAGCATATTGTCTTTGAAAAGAATGTTGGGAGGTGCTGGACGTGTGTCAAACCAGAGATCTATTTGAGAGCCCTAAACAGATAAAAACAGCAGAGAGGAGAATGGGGGAGAAAGCTGAGAGAGGCACAGATGCAATACTATGAGGTTTTAAATAAGTGAGAAATTACTTCCAGTTGATTAAAAGTGATTGTTAATATACAGGGCACATTGGCTCAATTTATGAGGATGAAAGAGACTAAGCTCAACAAAGGTTAAAGCTATACAGAGTAAAAGGGCTATGTGAGCTGAGGATGGTTTTTATACAATGAATGCAGTAACATTTGTATGGATTTTTTACTTCCCCATCAATTTTATATACCCATTTTATGTGATTATCACAACAGACAGGGCACAATTGTGTAGGGGGGAAATTATAACCCATTTTACAACTAAAAACTGACTTTCCTGGAGATATCTAATGATGGTATTAAGGAAAATGATATTTTGAACTAGGGTCTTCCTTCAGGTTCAACAGGGGGCTTTTTCCTAATCATGCAGTCTCTAGAAAAGATTGCTAAAGATGTGAGAAACTTGTGAGGGTGTTTGTCTCTAGCCAGTGGGAACAGGACATTATTAGAGGGAATGAATTTACACTTCACTTTACATAGTGATGAAATATTTGAAGTTTTTTTTTTTTAGTGATTACATACTACTTTTCTAATTAAAAACAACTAAGAGAAACTATCCAGGGGGGAAAAGGCATAAAATAGGGAAAATAAGGACATAGACAATTTAAGATATAGAGAAAAGGAAAAGGTATATTCCCTCTGGAATATAAAAGGACTACATTATATGAAAAATTATCTCAGGTTCAGGGAGACATGATGAAGAAATCACTTGATTAGAATACATAGGTTTGATCTACTTCAAAGGTAAATCACCCTCAATGCAGAATTGAATAACCCTCCAAATAATATTCATCTATATCTACAGTCCAAGCAAATACGCATATACTTATGGAAAATTCTACCCTATATCATGTGCACTAGCTGGGTATACTTAACCAATTCACTGAAAATTCCCCCACTTGGATATTTTCTCTTTATCATGGGAATAAGCACATGTGCCTCTCTGCACATATTAGTAATATTAAGAGTAATTAATATTAGTGATAATATTAATATGATTATTAGTAATTATAATAACCTATTAGTATAATTATAGTATTAATTACAAAAGTTATTATTACAATTATGAGTAGTAATACAATGTAATAACACAAATTGTAATAGTATTTTCCAATTTAAGTAAAATGATATAACATTGAACATAATACTATGGAAATGTAATGACATGTTTGGACAATAATAAAACATTTTAATAAATATGTTCAAAACTAGTAATTAGTAATAATAACAAATTGTAAAATATTTTGCAATTTAAGTAAAATTATGTAACATTGAGCAATGGAAACACTACTATGGAAATGCAATGACACATGTGGAGAATAATGAAGCATTTTAATCAATGTATTCAAAATTCTCAGAGTTATCTTCAACTTGAATGATAGTTTCCCCTCTGGAGTCTACATACTGCTGTGAAAATATAAATTTATTTTCATACAGCTTGTAAAGTAAATATGCCCTATGGAGGCAGCTTAGTATGCAAGCAAGTCTTGGGCTGGCCCTCTGGAGACAGAGGTTCCCATCTTGGTGGCAGACCCACCCACTGCGATTGAGGACCAACTACTTAACCCCTCTAAGTCCATGCACGTTCACCTGCAGCAATGATGCACACTGTCCTCTAGCTCACTGGCAATGCAGGCATGAGCAACAAACAAGGTAATAGTTTGACATAAAAAACTGAAATTTTAAGCAAAAAAAGCTAGTTATCCATTTCAAGGTAGCCATAGCTACGGGAATGGATTTGATCTTGATATGCCAATATCCACACAGTGAAACAGAAGTTTTTAAGTAACTGATGTAAACTTTCTCCACTTTGTGGATTCAGTGTCATGACCACACATTTTGCCTTAAACATCTTTGGGTATAAGTTATGTAAGCTATATATCTCTTAGCCAAAAGGAACTTGATTAGAGCCTTCTGCAATCAAATTATATTTGGTGGTCAGAAAGCTGATACTGAGATATTACAATGTGGCAACTGTTTTCAAAGAGTTGATTTATTAAAAGGAAAGATCAGTTAGCCCAGGTGTATGACATGGGCCAGGACAGCAGAAAGACTATTATTTGTAAGCTTATGCAGACATAGCCAGAGTGTAATGCCAGAAACAAGATAATTTGTTTGCAAATAAAAGAGTATTTGACAGCATGAATGAAGCTTGAGTAGATCATAGTAAGGGAAATAGGCCAGCTACAGAAAGACAAATACTGCACAATTCCATTTACTTGAGTCATCTAAAATAGTTAAATTCATGGAATGAAAGGATGGAATGGTGACCGGCAGGGGCTGGGGGGAGGGGTTAGAATGGGGAGTTAATACTCAATGAACATAAAGTTTCAGCAAGGTGAGTAAGCACTAGAGATCCGCTGGATAACATTG